>NC_141777.1:16192834-16507639 GCF_054643075.1 Acanthaster planci | reverse complement strand
CAGTGGGAGAAGGCTCAGCAGTTGGACAGAATCATGAAGTCAGAAGCGGCATTGCGAGATGCTAAGGAAGCAGGATCGAGCCCGATTCGCAGACCTGGTCCAAGTGATGTGCAGAAGTCATTTGAGCACGTGATAATTGATTTGAATGTTGTATTCCGGCTCCCCGGCCAAGATTTGGCTGGAAACAGAGAGGAGACGTCAGGGTATCGGTCGTTCAGAGCACCAGCGCTGACTGAATTGATGACGCCAGAAGTCCATTGCAAGGAAGACGATGGTGGGCGCAGTTTAATTGATTGGACACCTCCAAGGTAAAAGGCGCCGTCCAGTCCGATAGTCTCTGCGGTACATGGAGGGGGTGTGAACAAGAGTCCATGTGTTCACGTGCCAACTGCACCTGATGCAGAGAAGAAGCTCCACAGCGAGCTGATGAGTTTTGCCACGCGTTCGCCAAGTATTAAGACTGACAACGCGCGGGCTGATGAGAAGGATGGGGCGGGGCCTTGTCCAGTAAAAAGGGAGGAGAAAGTTGTTGGAGAAGATGAGTTGCGGGGAAGGATTAGTCTGGTTCCCCGCCGACCAAGTATTTTTCCCGACCGCTACAGTGGCAAAGTGCCGTGGAATGAGTACTACGGGCACTTCGAGAGTTGTCGGTTGGTGAACCGATGGGACGATTTACAATTGGCCGAGTATTTGGCCGCGAGCCTCCAAGGAGATGCAATTCGCATTCTTGGAGAGGGCACCCTCCAGGGCCGGAAGTTGAAGTATGAAAGGTTAGTTAAGCTGTTGGCTAGGAGGTTTTGGCCTGGCCAGCAGGCTGAGAATTTTCTAGTCGAGTTACGTCATCGTCGGCAGAAGCCAAAGGAGTCTTTGCAAGAGTTGTGTCGGGCAGTACATGAGTTAGCAGTTAAGGCGTATCCGGAAATTCACGAAGAGGCGAGAGAGCGATTGGAGAAAAATCATTTTATGGACGCTGTAGCTGATCAGTACGTCCGAGAGGGAATCTTCCGAGCAAGGCCGAAGAATTTGTCTGAGGCATTGCAGGCGGCGCTTGAGACTGAGAACTTCCATAAGGTAGAGGCGCAAAGAAAAGTCGACGAGAGACCAGTCAAGTTTGTCAGAGGTGTAGATAGGGACATTGAAGAAAGGATGCAGTCTGTCGAACGAGCCATAAATTTTTTGTGTAGCCGACATTTTGGAGAAATTGCTGGGGGCCATGTTGTCACGACCAGTGGCGTCACCGGCTACGTTAGACCAATAGGTGTCAGGTACCCCGCCTCCTCTGCGGAGGCCGAAGGCTGAATTAAATTGTCATATTTGTGGTGCAACGGGAAACTTTGCTAGACAATGTACACAGCCGAAACAAAAGCGTCCCCGTAACCAGGGAAACGAGAACCAGCCGACGGAGGGTCCGCGGAAAGGCTGAGGAATGCAGAGGGTCCACAGGTGAAGGGCGACAGAGTTTGAAGAGGAAGAATGAGAGCGAGGTTGGAGTCGGTACGGTAATGACTCCAGCAATGGGGCCACACCATGGTTTATTTGTTAAGGGGTCGATTAGATCAACCGAGTTTCGAATATTAATCGATACTGGCGCTACCGACACGTTGATTAACATGACAGTATGTCACCAACTACCGAAGAAACAGAGGCCGACTGTGCAAGAGTGTGATACCATGGTCCGGCATGTGGATGGAAGCCCGTTGAAAGTATACGGGACTGCATGGTTAGATTTACGAATCAGGAAGACTGTGCACCCGATTAAAGCCACCTTTGCAGATATTGGAACACCAGCTATGTTGGGAATGGACTGGTTGTTGTCTACAGGGGGTAGTCTTGATTTCAGTAGACTTGAGTTATGTGTCAATGGCGAACGAATTAAGTGTACGACTGCTGCCGGTGCGCCAGTTGTCGGCAATTGCTGATAGCTGTCTAGACGACCTTGAAAACAATGCGACTATTGTGATGCACAAGATGATTCTGATGGTGGCAATGCCGATATTGATGCGACTGTTACTGTGGAAGAAGATAAACAAAAGTCAACCTCGAGCCCAGGAGATGAGAAAGGGGCCCGAGTTGCTGTAGTGGAGCCTGCTGTAAGCAGCAAAGGACTTAGAAACGCCCAAATGGCGGATGAGTCGACAAAGTGGCTGTTAATTGCCAAGGGTGAGGGGAAGGAGCCCCTCGTAGCTCACAGGTCTCCGGCAAGTGAGAGGTATTGGTCATACCGGGATCAGTTGGTGGTGAGAGACGGTGTACTATACCAGCAATGGGAGTCGAATGATGGTTGTTCGGTTCAATTATAGAAAAGAATTCAGCACATCTAAACCTTAACTCTCGAACGACGTACGTGGACGCTGCCATATTGCATGTTGCTTGTGATAACCGGTTATTTGTTCCCAGCGTTCGAGCGGCCGACCCACGAACGACAAATCGAGCTGTTCGTGAACATACGGGAACAAGCCATCCGAACTCAGCCCGGCGTTCGTCCTGGTTCCGCTGATTTGCATATTTTCCAGGCCGCGTGAGGTCGCTCTTCGCCGTGCTCTTCAGGGTGCTGAAAGAATCGCCTTGACTAAGCTATGCAAGATCGTACACAATGAGAGCGAGGTTGTTCGTATAACGCTTGGCTTACACGTACAGGAAGTGATAACCTTGTCTCACAGGTCGTAGCCACAGTGTAAAGTCAATCAGCCCTTCCTTCCCGGGCGCTGGTTGACGGGCAAACTTGCAAATCCGCTGCCTGGCGGTTACGGCTTACAACTGTAACACGTTCACGCGGTACTAGTTGTACTGAACGTCTGTCTAAGCTTCATAAATACTGGGAGGAATCGGCCATGATGGTAGGTGTTGCCGGTTAGGTCTACATTCTACTTAGTTGACTGGGAGTGATCTGTGTACTAGTTTGATATATTGAACACATTGACTGGTTGAGGTTGTTTTTTTGCGGAGCAGTGGACAGTGAACATGGTGAGGCAGCAAAATAGCATATTGACATGATTGAGCGTGTACATTTTTAACATTCTCACGGTCACGTCTGCGGTTAGCCCCACTACTGTGTGGCACGGACTCTCACTCCCGATCCATCCTTAGCCACACATCCGTATGCGCAATTTCGTGTCGGCGTACTGAACATTTTTGGCGCACCCACTTATAATCGTGGGCGCAATTTCTTTTGCACACGAACATGATTCTTGACCTTTCCGTTTTCTAAATACCATTTATTGAATGATTTCACTCACGTTATTCAGGTATTTCCAGTCTTTTTTCCTTTATCCGTTCAATCTAACGGGCTCGCTCTCACAGTCGCCATCTTTAAAATAAGGTTGTTGAGCATTACGTCACTTGACCCCTCATCGTCTCAACGGCTGTTCCATGTCAAGACATGTAATAAACGGACTGAGCGATGTACCAATGGACTCTTCCAAAACTTTGGCAGCAGTTTAGATGTCTTGACATGGAACAGCCGTTGAGACGATGAGGGGTCAAGTGACGTAATGCTCAACGACCTTATTTTAAAGATGGCGACTGTGAGAGTGAGCCTGTTAGATTGAATGGATTTATAAAGGAAAAAAGACTGGAAAATACCTGAATAACGTGAGTGAAATCATTCAATAAATGGTATTTAGAAAACGGAAAGGTCAAGAATCATGTTCGTGTGCAAAAGAAATTGCACCCACGATTATAAGTGGGTGCGCCAAAAATGTTCAGTACGCCGACACGAAATTGTGCATACGGATGTGTGGCTAAGGATGGATCGGGAGTGAGAGTCCGTGCCACACTAGTGGGGCTAGTCTGCGGTCTGGGCTAAGGGGGAGTCTCCATTCACTTTTCCTCCTTTTTTGCTGCGACATGATAAATATAAATTATAACTGAAACCTTTCCGGTACAGAGTTGGAGATAATCTTAGCGCATAAATAGTTAAATTTCAGGCACATTTGATCAAATTGATGTAAATGTCAAGAGTTTGAGTCAATAACTCAGATTTTTCTCATCATAGACATAAGGCGACAACACTCTTTTTGCCCCAATGAGCTTCGAGTGTGCACGTATGTTCGGTCCCCATAGACAGTGCATGCATTTAGTTTGTGAATTCACGCATGCTCAACAGTAACATATGGTCGTCGGCCTGAAAACTGATATTCTAGTAGACAACGCATATCGGTGAGGAATTTATCCTGCCATTTCCCTTGGAGACCTCGCGTGTGAATAAATAAACCTTTTCGACGTTCACGATGCATTATGGGTGTGGATGACAAACAAGCAATACATTTTATGCACAACCCTATGGGGGAAGTGAACCCCAAGTCAAAAATCAAGTTACAGTTTTCTACTAAATAATTTTTAACTCACACTGCGTATTATCAAATTATTCAAGAAACATTTTCAAATATGTTTTTAAATATTTGTAAGAACAAATCATCCTTAATTGCCTTTTTTTTAAGGGCACCAGTCACTCTACAGGCTGAAAATGAACGTGACTGGTCAAAGCGGGACGAATGAGCTGCAAGTTGTAATTTTGACTGGAAAATGCTAGAACATTAACATTCACGAATTAGTCAAAGCACGATCCGTGACAAAAAGGAGTGTTGTTGGAAGGATTTCTCTGAATTTTTCTTCTCTGCCAAGCTTTAAACTTCGAATTTTGTGAATATCTTCGTCCCAAATCAATAATCCAAACTTTGTCAGAAGGGGGTGGCTTGAATTGGAGTTTGAAATAAAATGGAAATAGATTAACGTTTGGCAGGTACACTTCTCCCATAGGCCTGTGTATAAAATGCATTTCATGTACATGTATGTCATCCAAACCCAATGCATTGTGAACATTGAAAACGTTTATTGCCAAGAATCTTTCAAATGGTGATATATAGGCCTAATGGCTTTTGATAAGAAAGATCTCCGGTCTACTAATCAAAGAAGTGGAAAACATCAATTTATGTTTTTGGATAATTATCAAAAATTACCTTTTTTAGAGCTAAATTTGAGTCTAATTTTCACAATTTTGCCGGGTTTACCTTCAAATAACTTTGATGCCACATGAAAGACTAGTAACTCTTACGATCAAAAAAGTTTATTTCTTCTCGGCAGAAAACCTTGTTTTGAACTTGACTTCGTTTTTTATTTGGACCCATTTTCGTCGTTTTCCATGTTTTTCACCTTACTAAAGTGCCCAATTTTCAAACTTTTGTCGAATTTCCCTCAGGTCTTCGGTGATACTGTCTGGAAGACTGGTTAATCATTTGTATCCATCAGTTAATTTCTTCCAGACTGAGAGCCATTCGTCTGAAAGGCGGTTTGTTTTTCATGCGGATTCTAATATCCGCACTGAGTCCGACATGCTGGACAGCGGTCAAAAATGAGATGTCCGGATTTTGGGCTTGGTGCACACGCACACATCCATACACCTGGATACGAGTGCGTTTGGCTAGTTGACTTTTACTGCACTGCACTAATACATACAACGACGTCAAATTGCCCGACTAAAAGGTCCAAACAAAAACTTTGAGTTCTCATCCATACGGTTTTCTTCTTGCATGATACTATTCATTAGAGCATTCATGGTATTCCTCACCATTCACAAGTTGAGAAATGTCGGGGAAAACTCGACAAAACTGAAAAATTCCCTCTACAATGTTGGCTTCACATCCAACTTCTGACTCTGTTACTTTAGAGGTACGTAAGACTAAGAAAGACGAGCAAAAATTTGGCAGAAAATGGATTTTTATCATGTGCAAGTTAGCAAAAGAGATTTTGAGTGTTTAAATACTAATTGGTATGAAAATGAGGGGCAAACAACTTTTCCTGAGCTTGATGTTGATCGATTACTTTTGGGGTCAACCTGTCCGAGTCAAGAGCCATTTTACTGGCTTCTGGCTGTAGTGGGATGTAGTACGCATGCGCATAAACAAAGTGAGGGGCATGAACATACGTGTGTGAAATGTGGAATAGTCACCAATCGACCAATCAGAGAGAAGAATAAAGAATCAGTGACATCATCCCGATTGCGAGAATAGGGCCTAACTTTTACCAAATTCCAGGGCAGCGTGAGTGTAGTGTGAGGCCTACGCACTATTTACCATGTTTATTTTGCTAGTCATGCACATCAGCCTAGAACAGACCAGTTGCCGCATTTTTATTTGGCAGGTTTAGTGCTTAGTGTAGCGGCATTGCAACATTGCATTGAGCTATCGAGCATTATCATGTACTTGTTGCCTTCAGCACAATAGCATACCACAAATATAACAAAGGGAATCTGTGAAAATAATGCAATGGAAGTGCCTTCTCAGAAATTTAGAATGGAAGGAGCCGAATAAATCATTGAGATGGGCTACCTCACATGTGAATAGGCAGGGGAAACCCTGGTTGGAGACACATGTATGCCTCATTTTTTCCGTAAATTGTTAACATGCTGCCAGACATGATACAGAAGTATTAACCCAGTATACTAATGGGGCAAGGGAGTATATTCCCGACCAACCTTGTTTGAATGGGTACAATCTTACCGCACCATGCTTATTTCCACCATACATTGTGTGATCTTAATCTAGGTATTTTTGAGCTTGAAATATCCCATGTACATGGCGTGCGGGAGAATACGTGGGTGCAAGTATGTAGCTTTTGAAATACGAGTGCGATTCACTTCACTTATCCTGAATAGCCACTTAAGTGTCATTTTCGTATTCTACAGGCCCAGGGGTTAGTGAAGGAAGGTGCATGTACATGAAGCCTATGGAGGCCAAGTTAATAACTGGGGTGCACACCTCCCAGTGCTGCCATTGTAGACTCTAAAAGGGTATATTTAAGCCTTTGGCTTGTGGCATCAGTGTCATCAACTTGTATTTTCAAAGCATTCTCATAGAACCATCTTTAATAATAATAAGTTAGTATTTATAAAGCGCCCGTCCATGATAAAATCGTGCTCCAGGGCACTTTCCAAAAAGTTAAGACACTGGTTAAAACTACAATACAATTACACTAAAAACAATAAAAAATAGTAAAACAAATTATTGTAAACAATAAAAACTAGCAATTAAAAAGTTTTAAAATGATCCAAAAATCTGTAAAATATACCTACCTCAAAAATGGAATTGGGACAATTAGATTAAAAAAACGCTTGCTTAAAAAGATGAGTCTTTAATCCGGATTTAAATTCACTGACAGACTCAGCTTCCCTAAGGGTTCTATTCAGCTTGTTCCACTCTTGTGGGGCAACAACTGAGAACGCTCTGTCACCATACAAAGACAACTTAGTTTTTGGACAGTATAACCTCGTTGCATCTTGGGACTGGCGAGTGGATTTGTGGGAAACAGATCTAGTACTAACAATTAATTCATTTAAGTAGTTTGGACACTTTAAATTGAGAATACAAGTTCAGGTTTTCCTTTCAAAATGCAGGATGGGGTGGAAGACAGCTCTGACCTCCTTTCAGAGGATCAAAGCAAGGTAAGAAAAAAGCTTAATATCAGTATCTGATTCCCTCATGTTGTATGGTGATATTTCATCAAATGTACATGTAAAGAGCAGGAACTTTGTTCCTGAAGGAGCAAGGCAATGTTTCATTTGCGAAGGGCACTTGTATTTGAAAATCAACTTGCCTGTAGGGACATTTCAGTTGGCATCAGGGCAAAGACCAGAGGCATCAAGGCAATTGCTTCCAATGCCTCTGTGAAGTTCCTGCCCTGTATGTACACTGTACATGTGTTGCATCATAACATGTGAAACAAATTTTTGTGAAAACTACAGTAAGTTACAGGTGCTACTGTTATTTTATAAAAAAAAGATATATGTAATACAAATGAAATGCAAACACCAAGACCGGTCTATTGTAATTTATGGCCGGGGACAAAGTCAACATAGCAACAGCTAGAATGCCAAGACTGATGATCAACTGGTAAGTAATCTTTTTTTGTTTGTTTTGTGATGATCTGCTCAGGTGAATGGGGCAGGAGATATGGGGGGGGGTTGGGCATTCATGGCTTCATTTCTTGAGAAGTTGAATGTGATAAAAGTCCTTTTAAAATCGATAACTGATATTGGTCACCGAGGCGGTGCATTTGATGACTGGCTGTAGTTGGTAACCGAAACGGACGATTAGTGATTGTGCACAGTCCAACATTCTACATCGGGCCAAAAGTAAACAGCTAACACAAGAGATCTTATTCCTCCATGTGATGAATAACTCTGCTTTCAAGTGTGATCCAGGATTTATAAACATTCCTTATAAGTGGGTTGCCAAAATGCTTTTCATGCAACATACATGTAGTCACAAAAACCTTTCATGTCAAGGAATTTCGCACTGTAGGATTTCGCTACAACAGATGTTCTCGCCGGGACTGATTTGTGTTGTAACAGGAATTTTGTTATTGTCAATCGTTATTGTCTCAAGACAAGTATTCACAGTGCTCTAGAACCTATGTCAAGAAGAGTCCATCCACATCCTGCCAACAGACAAAGGTAATGCAACAGTACTTATGATTAAGTCCGACTATGTCAATAAAGTCACTGACATCCTCTCCACGCCTACTTACCACCCCCTGCAGAAAGACCCCACTCCATCTGTTGAACGGAAGATCGCCAGCAAGTTGTTGGCACTCCACTGCTCTGATGCCATCCCCTACCAGCTGTACAGACAGCTCAGACCGACCAGCTCCACCTGCCCCAGGTTCTTTGGTCAGGTGAAGATACACAAACCTGGCACCCCACTCCGTCCCATTGTCGCTTCAAGAGGAGGCCCCACCTACACCACTGCCAAGCACCTTACCACAATGCTCCAACCCTTGGTGGGTAAATCCCTGCATCGTGTGCCCAACTCTGATCAGTTTTTTAAATGATCAAGCAACTTCAACTCAGCCTTGACGACATCATGGTTAGCTTTGATTTCATTTCCCTCTTCACAAACTTCCCACAGACGGTGCCTGCCTCATTGCTAAAGAACGCCTAGAGCAAGCCCCCTCTCTCTGTGAGCACACAGCCCTATCCCTTGACCAAATCCATGACCTGTTGCCAACCTGCGTCTCGTCATCTAGCTTCAAATGGAGGGACAAGTTCTTTCAACAGTCACCTGGGACCTCCGTTGGATCTCCTCCATCCCCAGTCCTGGATGACATGTTCATGGAAGTTTTCGAAAATACAGCACTTTGACACATCCCAAGCACCTGGCTATCCTATGTGGACGACACCTTCATCGTTTGGCCACATGGCCCCCAACACCTGCAAGCGTTTCTGGATCACCTCAACGACCTGCATCCCAATATAAAGTTCACCATGGAACAGGAGTAGAAGAATTCCATGCCTTTCCTGGATGTCAAGGTCTCCCGCCACCCAGGTTGATCCCAGTGGCATGCCGTCTACTGTAAGCTGACCCACACAGACGGATATCTGCACAGCTCGTCATTCCATCATCCCAGCATCAAGTCATCAGTTAACTGTCAACTGTCCCCTGGTGCAATGAGCCTACAAGATCTGTGACCAAGAACACATCCAAGAAGAACTCAAGTACATCTCAAGAGCCCTTCAAGTGCAACGGTTACTGCCAACATCAAGAACCGAAGTCTACTGACGGTTTGGTCTCCTATACCCAAAGTCAACCAACCTCGTACAAGGCAACAGTGACCCTACCATCCTCACATGTAGGAAACGCATCCCACAAGATCCAACGCATCCTTCACCAAGCCAACATCCGAGTATTCCATGCTGCAGCCAAGAAACTTCAAACTACCCTGCAGACCCACAAGGACAAGCAAACCATCAGACGAAAGCTGGTGTCTACAGGATCCCCTGCAAATGTGTATATCGGTGAGACTGGTCAGGACTTGCCCAGCAGACTCAAAGAACTCATCACCCATGGACGCAGAGGTGACTGTGATAATCAGTGATTGTCAAGCACTCACACATCAAGGATCACGTCCTCAACTGGTAAGCAGCTCAACTCATCGCTCCAGTCAACAGATGGTACCTAAGACGCGTCAGGGAAGCAATCCAGATCTACAAGCATGACACAGTACCCTAAGACGTTGGGTTCTACATCAGCAGTATCTGGCACTCCATATTACCTCCCAGACCAATGGGTTGTCTATACCCATGGTCACTAGTTCCTCCTCTCACTACACCCAATATCCCACTGCCACACATCAGTGAGCACACTCAGTAGCCTTTCAGTCCAGCGGATCAGCCATCAAGCAAGCCGTTCTGCTCCAGTGCACCCTCAGCATCCTCTCCAGCACTTGAACCAGCATCCTCAGAGCAAGGCAACCAGTCACCCTCCTGAAGACGAACAGAGCATGCTGTTCAGAACGTTGAGAGTTCACCATTGGTTCTTCTCAGAACTACACACTCATAAAAGAGATTTTATTTTCTTGTCCATGGTGTAACCGCAAACCTAACCTTATTTAGTATTTCTACCATAGCTTCTACCATTTCTGCATAGCTTCAAGTCTTATTGGTCAGTTTTGTAGTAATGAGAGTCGACTGTAATCCAGTCACACTGGTATGGGAAGATAGTCTTCAACTGGTGCTGATCCCCAGAGTGCTGTTTTGGTCTAAATTTTTCTTTTCTCTTTTGGTGCATCCAACTTGAACTTCATTTTCAGCCTGTTTTCTTATCCCTTGACCCAGTAGAAAGCTTAGTTGAATGTTTTCATGAGTAAAAGTTTGTCTAAAAACAGTTAATCATTGTAAACTTTGAAGCTGAACATATTTTTGAAAAGAAAAAAAATCCTGAAGCACAGTTGCATATGTGTGGTCATCTTCCATTTCTTGTGGCAGTCGAAAGCAAAGCCTCACTGTCTGGTCAGATGGAACGGAATTAATGAAGTTGAGTTTAGCTGAAAAGTAAATTACCAGCATGCATCCACTTGCATGACCCTTCACATGTGCCTATGGAAAGCTCAAACACAATTGTATACATCAGAGACGAATGGGCAGTATGAGCAAAAACGCCAAGAAAAAAGTAGCTCAGCTTCCAATTACATGTACATGTCTCTCAAAAATTAGGGTCAATTTTTTTGGGGGGGAGGGGACAAATTATTTGTGCTGATGGAATGGGGACAAAAGCTACCAAAAGTTGTCACAAAAAGTGATAAAACTTGCCATAATTAATGTAAAAATATATAAATATGTACAGTCAACAATTCATTGCCAGTTAATGTCAGATTTTCTTCCCCGAAAAGCTGTCGGGGGGACAAATTCTTCAACCTTGCCATTTATTGCTGGCACCCATAAAATAGGTAGAAAGGCACAACTCTTGAATTTAGGCATCAGTGTTTTCTTTTTTTCCCTAAGTTCTTTTGTTTCAGCTGTTTTTCAACTGCCCTAGTAGATTTGTGGTGTGTGTTTAGACCTCAACTTGTTCACATTCAAAAGGTGCATAGCAGATATAGGCCTTTTTTTGCTAATTGTTTTGATACAAAGGAATTGCTAGTTGGGATTTTTGTAACGTTATTCCTTTTACCTATAATCCCCTTAACCCTTTTTCATTTGGCTTGCAATGATGCTGTTTTGGTGGGATACGCAGACTAGTTACCGCATTTCCATCATGCTCTTCTGTAGCTGCGCGTTCTGCGATTTTTTAGTCTACACTGTTACTTTTATCCAGAAAAATTCTGCTTTTCATCTTGCCATCGTACCGTCGTACGAGTGCTCCATTGTGATAGTGTCCTAACTGTCATTTTGATGTGATTTTGGTGTTGCCATTGTTCAACTTCAAAGAGAATTTGATGAACATTTTTATTGTACTTCCCACATGAAAGCTAGCCCAGGAATACTGATGTAACCGTGGCCTCAATGACTGTGAGTATTTTACACTACTCCTGATTCAGTCTTCAGTGCAATATATATAGACTGTACCAGCTGCTTCAAGCCCTGTTGATTCCATAAAAACATATTTGATATATCCAGCATTGCGAGTTAGAACCTCGATGTTGAAGTCCTGTCAGTTGAAACCACCTTGAATCCCTTTAGTAAAATTGACTAAGCATGGAAGACCTGCATGGTTGTATCAGGCGGCGATCCTCCCATGAATATAACTGGATTTGTGTCTGTAAACCCAGAACCAAGTCGTGGCAATGTAAACAACATACGTGATAAGCAGAAAAATGGAATTTTGCCGGACGAAACTGCAGGCATACCAGAAACTAGAAAAAAAATTGAACTGTAGCAGAGACCAACTCCTTGGGTTGCGGAGATCATTCCGCTTGAACGCGAATGAATTGAACATACTTCGTTCAAATGATATTTTGCGATTTAGAGGAATACATGCAGGCAATCAAAACTGTTGCCATACATGCACTTCAAACCGTTTACTAACTACCATCATTAGTAGAAGGAGCCTAGAACCCAAAGTCCAGCCCATTCAAACTGTTACTGGTAACAGACAGATCGTCAAATATTCAAGATCTTCATGTTTTCCACCACAACTTAGACAGCTACATGTAACTCCTATGAACCCCAGCCAATCATCAAGACAACCTGCAAGAAACAACCAGGCCATTACCCTCCCTCTTTTTTTTGATTGACAAATGCCTGTTCGGTACTCAGTAAACTTGACGAAGTTGAATCGAAGCTGTCAAGTGAGCGAGCCGATGTAATGGTCAGTACAGAATTATGGATTACAGCGAACACCTCCCCTGACCAGTATGCCATCAATGGTTAAAATATCTTCAACAGGTGCAGAGTAGGCAGGACCGGCGGTAGAGTGTTAATTTATGTTAAACATGACATACATGCTACTGTCATTGTTGAGGATATTTTCATTCCACCTGAAAGCGAGGGTCAATGGATACTGTTGAATCACCCATCATTCTCCAGGTGTGTACCCTCTATAGTGATGTTTGTACATGTAGTCTACTGTCTTCCAGACTCACCTCATAAAAACCTGCTTTTCCAACACATTATTAGTACCAAAGACTCCGTTTGGACAAGTAAGCCCTGTGCTGGTGTGGTTCTGCTGGGCAACTTTAATCAATAGGATATCCAGCTGATTTGTAATGGGAATAATCTTGAACAAGTTGTTCAACACCCAATCAGAGGGGATGCTATTCTTGACCCCATCATTACCAACTTTGCAGACCGATATAGATACTGGTATGTAGGTACACGTACCGTAGAAGTGATCACAGTTGTGTTACCTGGGTACCCAAATTCGTTAACACCACCACTAAGGTAACCGCAAAATCATTTCGTCCAATGAGAGACTCTAGCATTAGAGCATTTGGAAGGTGGATACAAACCAGTGTTGGAGTCGAGTCCTCAAATCCGAGTACAGAGTACTCCGAGTACTTTAGGGGCCTGGGCCAAGTACAAGTACACTGGTGACGAGTCCGAGTCCAGATCTCGGAGTCCGAGTACATCAAAGGTTTAGTACTGGGCTGACTCTAAGTACCTTAGTCCGAGCCTGAGTTCAATTGCAAAGCAGTACAATAAACAAATAAGTAAATAATTAAAACTGAATTACACAGGCACATGGTCTTCTTGCAACACAAATCTGCATTACCATGTGGATATTCACACCTTTTATTCATGCGAAAAAGTTGATGTGGCTTATGAATACCCGTGCGGAAACATTTATCAAAGACTTAAGTAAGGAAACCCTGAGATATCAAAACTGAACACAAAAGCAAGACTGTATATTAATATAAACCTAAATAAAGACATGTACTGAAATAGAAGCCTTACCCAGTCACCTTATAACCTGCTGTTAAAACCCCTATGACCAAGACAGAAACCCAAACCTGAATCATATCTGATGCCAAGACTGAGACCAGACTAAAATCTTGCAGCTGTATCACAAAACAAAAACACAAGTAAAGAAATGGCTTGAAAGAAATCTGAATGCACCTCAGGTTTAATTATAACTACCAAACACTTTGTACTTGAGAATCCATATTTTCATATCAATAGTAATAGTACTCCCTGAACTGGAATGATAAAAAGGTCTACTGTAACAGGAAACGCTTCACTCCATGGTCTTGCAAACTAATAGAAATCAAGTTTTCCGAAGTTGCAAGAAAATACCACTTGTGCTGAATACCCGCTCTACGGGAGCGCTTGACATATTCAACGATTGAAAAAAACAAGAAAAGTGAAATATCTGTGGCCCTCATATCACGAACTTCAGCAATGGCTTCTGCACGGAAACACGTACAAAGAGACTTCCATATAAATGCGTTGTTCTCACATGCACGCACAAGGTACCGCTAAAACATGGCAGGAACGTACTGACTCTAGCCTGACTCCAGATTCACAAATTAGTACTATATCCGCAGCATGGAGATGGGAACTAGACTAAAATCCTTAAAGATCAATCCTCGTACCCAGCGTGCATTAAATCACCATGCCCAGCACTGTTGATGCATAAATTTTTAGAGGAATCGATCAAGCGCTGTACTCGAATTATACCCTTGAGTACTGGGGCCAAGTACGGAGTATTTGATGTCCGAGTACATGCAAAATTTGAGTACTAAGAATCGAGTAAGGGCCAAGTCCAAATAAATTTTGAGTACTGATAGTCGAGTAAAGGTCAAGTACTTGCATGTACTTGAGTTGTACTCGAGTATGAGTACTCCAACACTGATACAAACACAAAGACGGAATGATGTCAATAATTCCTGTTGTTGCCAAGACAAGGCTGACTTTTTTTACAACCATATTAACCCGGCCATTAGTGAATTTTTCCTTGTCAAACGTCATACCTGCGATAAATCTTGGATGACTGACCGGTTGAAACTCATGATCGCTCAGAGGCAGAGAGCTTTTGCTATGGTAATACACAACAATTTTATTCCCTTAGAAACAAAGTAATAAGGGAAATTGATGTGGCTAAAAAATCCTCCTACGCAGGTAGAATATGAAAACTGCAAAACATTAACCCGGAGAAATGGCACAAGGAGGTACATGTATGAAACCTGGCTAATTAAAGAAAGGTGACATGACCATCCACATTGAGAGCATTGATCTCTCTGATCATAGATCAGTTGCCAATGAAATCAACAAACATTTGGCCAGTTTTTCGCAATCTCAATATCCACTTAATTTTGACAATTTGCCAGCCTACTTACCATCCTATGAGCCACTACCCCAAGTTCAACCCTGGGAAGTTTTTAGTGCTCTAAAAAAATTTCTGTATTGAAATCAGGTGGACCTGACAATGTGCCTGAAAAAATTGTCAAGGGTTCACTTATGAATTAAGCACCCCTATTACTGATATCTTGAATATGTCGTTTTCCCAGGGTATTGTCCCACTCCAGTGGAAACACACAAATGTTGTGCTGATTCCAAAATAAATGCCATCCACCCTGAACAAATTGAGGCCTATCTCTCTTACCTCAATGCTGGCCAAAGTAGCTGAAGGGTTTATTTGTAAGTGGGCAATGAATTCCATTAGGCCCAACATAGACAACAGACAGTTTGGAAATCAAAAAAGTATCACCACCACCCATTGTCGTGTTGATGTATACCACCAGTTAGTTTCCGGTGCTAACGTTCGTAGTAACGTAGGTACCCTTGTGCTTACAGAGTTCACTAAAGCATTCAACATGGGGAACCACAAAATTGTGAAAAACCTTTTAGACTTGGACATTTCTCCATCCATTGTGAAGTGGATTGTTAATTTTTTAACTCAGCGTCGACAAATAATTTGTTATAATTTGTTTTGCTGAACACTGAAGGAGGAGGTTTATAATTGACAAACTCAATACCCCTGGGGTTTTTGTATTCAGTTAACTTTTTGTGTATTATGTTACATCATCACCACCACTTGATTCAACGGGTCCGTCCTGAAAAAGTTAGAAAAGAAAGGGAATGTTTGTCATAAAATGTAATGAGAAAAAGCTCTTACACAACTACAGTGGAACGCCACTATACCAAACACCGCTATACCAAACATTCTGCTGTACCAAACATTGTACTTGGCTCCCAAATATTTGTGCACAGAACCTACTGAACACTATTCAGTTGCCGTTTGTAATTCCCGAAAATTAACATGATAAAACAGTCGTTGTTTTTTTATGTTGGAAAGTGACAAGTGGCCATTAGTTCCCCGAGGACTGGAAGGGAAAGCCACTAGTTGTCAACAGTATTGAATTGACTCTGGTTTTGCGACTCCACATGATCGGGTGCGGAAGAAAACCGCAATAATAGTAGTAATAGTGTAATAGCTCTTTCGATGGGTCAATTAACTACATGATTACCACACCTAATTTTTAAAAGGTGAATTTTCAAGTTACAAGTCCAGCAAAGATTAGTTCAGGACTTTTTCCATAGCTTTAGTCAATTATGCTATTGTAAAAATACAACAAAATCAAGAAACTCAGTGAAAAAAAATTGGGTCCATTTTCCCTTTTTACACAGAAATGCCCAGTTCACAATTTGCCCTGTGTCTCTGCTGGTATACGTTTACTAGACAAGGCTAATTTATACAGTTAAATGGAACAGAAGTAATTTGTATTTTTTTAAATTTCATTTGTCTTTTCACAGGAAAGATCTGATACAGTTGACCTGAATTTAGATACATCATTGGTTGTGGACATATCAGATGCTTTAAGTGAGAAGGAAAAAGTGAAGTTCACAGTTCACACCAAGGTACAAGTACATGTATTTAAACACTTGTTCAATTTTTCGTCGTCCCATTTTTTTTTTTGTTCTTTTGTGGGTTTTTTTATAAAAGGGTTACTTGTGTATTGTTGTGTTATGCGTCATGTTTTTTTTGTGTAAAAAAATGGTTTACCATTAGCGGTGTCAAAATTTGGAGTTCACTTGTTCGCAGGTTACTTTTGAGTCAAAGCAGTAGACTTGGGTTTCACTTATTATTGTATAGCATTTGACTTGTTTTGGCAAGGGTCATCGAGTTCAAGCTTCTTCATGACAATTTTCACCTTTTAAAAGCTGTATTGGGGGTTTCCATTGTAACAAACACATACTTGTACCTGTGTTCATAGTCATTACTTTGTACACTTCTGTGGAGATCTATCGCTTAAATCAAACAAAACTTCTTTCACTTTGTATTAAAGTGCACAACACAAGTGGGGGATTGGCGTGTTTAGGGGACATCAGAAGATGTGTTGATGCAAGCCTGACCTAGTAGAATCAACATTTATAAATGGCCCTGGCCCCAAGTGATTAAAATTCTCATATTTTTGTGGAAATTCCGACATGTACATGTATGGTTGAAAAAATTTGGGGTGCCGTCCATTACTTTCTTGCCTCAGTTTCAATGTATGATTAAGTCATATAAAGCACCTTTATTTTGTTTTTTCTACTTTACAGACTACTCTGCCATCTTTCAGTGATAGTGAGTTTTCAGTCCAACGTGAACATGAGGAGTTTGTGTGGTTACACACAATGTATGTAGAAAATGAGGATTATGGTGGCATTGTGGTAAGTGGGTGTGTGTGCCTTTGTCAGTGGTACATTTTGTTACAAGAGCTACAGTACGTGTAATTTATTGCATTAAGCCTAACCCCTACCCTAATTTTCTGAACTCATAGCCTAAATCCTCCAAATTCGTCTGATTATGGAGTGTTAACCACTTGCTGCCGGGTGGATTTTTCTTGAGCAAGACAAGATGCCGGCTCATTTTCAAGATTTTCCGTTTTCAAAGTTCTTCAAAAATTTATCATTTCATTTAATGGCCGTTGATACCAAAATGAAGGAGTCTTTGGGCACTATTCTAAAGCTGAAAGGTAAAATTCATTCCTCCAGAATCCTCATGTGGTACATTGAGCCTGACTCCCTAAATCCTCCAGAATCCTCATATGGTACATTGGGCCTGACACCCTGAATCCTCCAGAATCCTTAGTTGGTACATTGAGCCTGACACCCTAAATCCTCCATAATTTTTAGTTAGTACATTGAGCCTGAGACCCTAAATCCTCCAGAATCCTCACGGGGTACATTGGGCGTGACACTCTAAATCCTCCAGAATCCTCATGTGGTACACTGGGCCTTACACCCTAAATCCTCCAGAATCCTTGGTTGGTACATTTAGCCTGACACCCTAAATCCTCCAGAATCCTTAGTAAGTACATTGAGGCTTTCACCCTAAATCCTCCAGAATCCATAGTTGGTACATTGAGCCTGCCACCCTAAATCCTCCAGAATCCTTAGTAAGTACATTGAGGCTATCACCCTAAAACCTCCAGAATCCTTGTATGGTACATTGGGCGTGACAGCCTAAATCCTCCAGAATCCTCATGTGGTACATTGGGCGTGACACCCTAAATCCTTCAGAATCCTCATGTGGTACATTGGGCGTGACACCCTAAATCCTCCAGAATCCTCATTTGGTACACTGAGCCTGACACCGTAGATCCTCCAGAATCCTTAGTTGGTACATTGAGCCTGACACCCTAAAATCCTCCAGAATCCTCATGTGGTACTTTGGGGCTGACTCCCTAAGTCCTCCAGAATCCTCATTTGGTGCATTGAGCCTGACACTCTAAATCCTCCAGAATCCTCATGTGGTACATTAGGTGTGACACCCTAAATCCTCCAGAATCCTCATTTGGTGCATTGAGCCTGACACCCTAAAATCCTCCAGAGTCCTCATGTGGTACATTGGGGCTGACTCCCTAAGTCCTCCAGAAGCCTCATTTGGTGCATTGAGCCTGACACCCTAAATCCTCCAGAATCCTCATGTGGTACATTGAGCCTGACACCCTCCGAGTTAGAACAGACTCCCAAAGATATGAAGAAAAACCTAAGGTTTAATAAAACACATTAAAAATCTGTTGCTGGTGCATCACACGGTGCCACACACGAACATCTTGGTCTTACATGAAAATCACCTCCAACTATTCCATGTATGCCAAAGTGCGCAGGAGTCTGATGCATCATTCATACACTTTTAGGCAACGGCTAGGGATTTCTCAACAGCTCAACAACTTTGCCCTGTGGCATATATGCGAAAAGTACAGACATGTACACACAAATACCAAGGAAAATTTGCAAATGCTGAAGTTACAGCCACATATAAAACAGTCTTCAAGCTTCCGGCTGTCAAATTTGGCCGTTTTCCAATACTCAACTTAAGCTCTGTCTTAGGCTTCAACTGTTTTTAATATCACTCTTTGAAGCTGTATAAAGTACAATAATTAGTCTAATAATGCCACACAAGAGAGCCAAAAATTACAGTAACCATTCAGACCCACAATCGGGAATTTGGTTCGGGGATGAAGCCTGAGACAGAGACAAAGTTGAGTATTGGAAAATGGCTAAAGTTCCGCTTCATACGCCAAACTACATGTAGTTTGGTACCCAGACAAAGGTATTTTACAGTTTATTTGTGTAAAAACATGCATTTTCCCTTGTGTTGAAAGGTGCTCTGCTAAATGTACAGCGTTCTTTATACATGTGAATTGGTACATGTGCAATTTACATGTATAGTACATACACGCTGGTGTGATAGGCCGGAGCGGTGACTCAGATGTGATGTTTAGAGTTGTCCCTCATGGGCACGGTAGGCCTACCTGAGCTGTGACTACAACTTGGATTTGATGTTTGGAGTTGGCTCTTTGAATGTCGAACCGCCAGTGGTGGTACCCGGCTCTTCACAAAAACAGAGCCACTAATCCCAAAGTTTGTTTGAACTGCGAGTCCACTCAGAACGGGGCTCTGATGTTTCATTTCCAAGTAACCTAAATTTTCCAAATTCCTGCATTAGGCAGAAAATGATTTTGGAGGATTTGGAAGGATTAGGGTTAAAAAGTGAGATAATTTTACAATTTGCACACTTACATGTATAAGGGAATAGATATGTGCTTGACCAGTCTTAAATGTACATTTAAGACTGGCTAAGGAAAAATGGACGCGACTAATGCACCAGTGGCAGGCGAGGGCATTATCAGCATTCATTTATTTGAGCCAGTCTTAAATGTTAAAGACCAACCAAGCACATATTTATTCCCATTTATAAATACTGTTTTAGTCAGAGAGTCAAAAGAAGCCAGTATACGATCAATTTCCTAGGATTCTGTTCAAGAATTGAACTTCTATTTTCCGAACACCACTGTCCCCTTCATGGTCTATTCCTTGTACAAGTTATCCCCAAAAAGCTTGTTATATGGACTGGGCACGCATGTGGCGAGTTTTGCGTGCTGCAGGGCACAGACTCTTGATCAGTAGGAACAGAATGGATTAAACTTTATCTTGCATCCAGGTGCCAGCACTTTATTCAATGCACCATCAAATTGCAGCAGGTATTGGCCAATTGCACATGGTTCAATAGGGAAACTGTCTAAAGTATTTCTTAATTGTGTTTAACCTGTGGATGAATTCTTATTTGCATACATGTGTTGTAACTGTTTTGTTTGAAAAGATTCCTCCAGCGCCTCCAAGGCCAGACTTTGATGCTTCCAGAGAAAAGCTCCAGAGACTTGGAGATGGTGAAGGCACCATGACTAAGGAAGAATTCACCAAGATGAAGCAGGAGCTTGAAGCGTAAGTTAGAACTCAGATTTGTTCTTCTATCCATTTGTATATGTACATGTATTTGAAACTGGAGAGAATTAGCACTTTTATTATGTGTGATTAAAAGATATATTTAGCCTGTGATGTTTCAAAGAGTTTTTATCCAAGTTGTATCTGTATCATCTTCAGAAAAAAGACACAAAAACTGTGACTTTTGAAATGATCTGAATCAATCTCATACTAGGTACTCTGTTAACACTGTGTTGACATACTTACCACTATGGCCCTTTTCAACAGAACCCTCGAGTAACTATGCTCCCAATCCATATCAGTAAAATGTTACAAAGGATTGTAACTTATGTTATATACAGTGATGGACCATTACTGGAAAAAATAAAAAACAAAGTTAATACTTTTCATCAAGAAGCATTTGTTTCAAGAGGACATTTTGTGGCACTGAGGATTTCATATTATAAATAATTCAGAAAAAAATACAATCATTTACAAGTCCTTGTCCTGTGTCCGTTTGTAACGTACGTAAGACATGAAGCTCCTTCGAGTTTGTGGCAGTGGTTTTTGGCACAGCGTGCACACAAAAACGGCAATCAGTGTAAATGTATTCATGGCCCACTGTCAGATTGTAAGTTGTAGAAAGAGGATAAAGGTTATGACCTCTTCGTCATCCTGTAGGGCCAGCTGTGTTGCTTCCATTAGCAACACTTATGTTACATTAAATTTTTTCAAATCACATCGTGATTTTTGTCCATTGAGCCTCAACAGTTGATATAGAAAGGTAAGATACATGTATGTTTAACCCTCCTTTGGTTTTACAGCACAAATATGCACAAGTACCCAAGGTCACTCTCTTGTATGTTGGTGCAGTTTGAGGTGTTTACCAAGTGACCCACAGAGTGACTTCAGCATAGGAGGGTTAATGTACAGAAGATTTCCCGTTATGGCGCTCCCTGATATAATGCTTTTACCGATATATAAGGCTCTATTTTCATTTCCCCAACTACACGCCCATTCACTGTATGTATTTTTATGTGGTTATAGCGCTCTCGTTTACAATGCTTTTCGGTATATAACATTCACAGTTTTCGGCCCCAAAACTATACAAAGCATGTCTAATGATTCTGGTTACAGCGCTCTTTACCTTGGAAAATCAGATTCTTTGAAAATCAATGCATACATTTATGAAACTGAAATCGCAAAGCCGCTGTGATTGGCCGGCCATCCTGGACACCAGTAGTTTCGCAATCACACAGAGTGCAGACACGCAGTGGGACACCCCATGCAGCACAATTGCGAGCATGTGCTCACCATGGTTAGCCGCGCCCGCGTGGCTTTGTTGTGGCGACATTGTAGTGATTATTTTCACAATTTTTATTTATTCTTGTAGTGTAGTTTGGGACACAGTAATCTACATTGAGATACTACATGTACATGTAGTATTTTGTGACCTAAAGTTTTCTTTCTACCGATAAATAAAATCAGCTGCTTAAATTGTACATTTATCATTTGCCAAAAGGATGAGGCGGAAACTTCTCAGTATTGAAGTGTTCTTCCTTTCTGGTTCACAACTGCTTTATTTACAAAACTTTATACATAGGCATAAAAAGAACACAATTCAATCAAGGATTTTAACAAGTTGTAGGCAAAAATGAGGTTTACAATCAACTGTTAAACTGTCTGTTTGTTTCTGATTCTCAGTTATCTGATTTAATGTAGTTAATTAATAAGAAAACAAATCAAATTCAATCAGTGAAACACAAAATCAATGCGACCCTTTACAAATCATTTCAGGCTCCTTACAATCACAGATGATTAGAGTTCTTTGTCATAAAAAATACAGTACGTCCCTTATAGTTAAAGTCCGGCTCCTGCAGTGTGTCAACTCTTGCTTGCTCAATTCTCAGCACTGCCCTCAAGTATTTGTAGACATTCTGTCGTCAAAATCAATTTGTGACACCGGGTAGCACGGATAGCAGGGTAGTTGTGATCAACATCACAAGTGACTACTTAATATCTAAATTTAAAGAAATGGCCAAACCGTGAAAGTACTACATTTCTAATTTGGAAAAAAGGTCAGTTCCTCACTAAAGTTTAAACTTCAAAATAGTCCTTAATAGCTTTTGGATTAAATTACACAGCTGAATCCTTCACCCTTGACGAATGTAACTGTAAAGTCACAAATTCTATTGATATTTTCAGTGAAGGAAAGGAAGTTCATCTTGTCAAAACATCAATGAACTTAGAGAATAATCTGCCAAATAAATAGGGTATTTACACTTACCAGTTTCTTCACCGCAATGTACGTAAGGTGAGTGAGTTCTGCTCCACTGCTGGCCTTGACAACAAAATCTGACAGGCAGGGTTTTCCTCGGTTCTGTTCTAACCTTGGCAGGTTACCGTAGTTGTTGGATGAGGCACTTGAATTTGTGCCTACTGGGCAAAAGTGCCTCTAATGGTGTCGTCTGGCCAACGAGAAAATGCTTTTGGGAGCTACTCAAATGTCATGCTGACACAGCGGAATCATCTGGCATTCTGACTCTCAGCCTAGCTATGGTACTTTCCACATCACTTCCATTTCACACTTCACTCCAACAAGCTCAAGCTAATTTTTAAATAATAAGAGAAGCAGCTTTTTGCCAGAACCTGGCTAACCTAATTTACAAAGGAAAGAGACACAGACACAGGTTCACCTTCAATTCTGGTTTGTTGTTCAACACATCTGAAGTGAACATTTAACCAACTTGTCAAGAGAGGTTAAGAAAACTTCCTAGTGGACTCCCATCTCTGATTCAGCTCTAAACAATACTTCTCTATCAGTGAAAGAAAAATAGTTCCACTACACAAAAGACCTGCATGAAAGGACTCCAACTGGAGGGGTGTATACATTGAGAACGTTCTTGAAGAAGAATCATGGCCTTGTCAACTTAAGTTGGAGGGGGAAAGAACATTCTATGAAAATTTGAGGGGTTAAAGCTACTAATCAATACGCACATCAAAACCGAAAAAGAAAAACATTAAATTAAAAAACATCTTCCATCTTTGTGGAGCAAATCTCGTCTTCGCCAATTGTGTTTGGCGTGACATGTCAGAGCTGTGTTCACTTGGATTTTCTAATGACATATCACTTTCTGTGGTCAGCATGGTTATTGGGAAAAGACAGCAATTGGACTGTCCATGAATGGGGTACACAGTAGCAGTCAGGATGTCGTGGTGGATGCAGACGCAGTGCGTGTGCCGCGATGCATCATGTATGAGGTCCTGTGGCAGTTTTTGAAGAGATTTTGTGTTTTTTTATCGGTGTCATGAAAATGTTGAGATAAATGGATACAAGGCATATACTTCGTAAATTATGGTGCATACATCTGCCAACACATGTACATGTAAATGAAATTCACATGCATGACATACGTGTAGATACATGAATTTATACATGTACATAGAGGCACATGTGTGTTGCACATGTTGGTTATAGTGCTGTGCGGTTATAATGCTCAATTTTGTTAGGTGCCCTTGAGAGCACTGTAACGGGAATCTACTGTAATTATTGCAATATTTATCCAAGATGATGTCGTAAGATTTGCTTAAAGCTGATTTTACAATACATGTGGGAGGCATGTATAGTGTGCAGTCAAATAGTCAATACATTGAAGTTTAGAGACCAGAATAGTCTCAGGAGGCTGATTTATTATTTATTTAAAATGAATTCAGTGTTTAACTTTGTTTTCTTGATTTTTCTCATTGTGTTTGAGAAGATTCCATAGGTCAACTTAGGTAAAGGCAGATAGAATAGCTATTCTTCTGAATTTCAGGGCGTGCTCGCTGGTTAACATACAGTTGCAGGATTTCTCATATAAATTTTTTTCTTCATTTGTAACTATAACAAATTTGACAAATTATCTTTCTGTTTGGAAAACAATGTAGGTTGGCAAAAGTTGGCCCAGAGTTAGGTTCCATTTTGTTTTCCCTGGTATTCTCAAACTGTGTTGTACTACCATGTAAATATTAAAGTACACCACCTTCACTATGCATCAGCAGCCAGGTCTGTTGGGGTTACACAGAGTAAAGCTACAAGTATAATGCTCAACCTTTCTTGAAGGGATAGAGTAGGGAAGTTACAAGAATGAACCCTGAAGGCAAAATGTGTATGTATAAATTGATGGTACGTATTGGTACATGTAATGTCTTGAATGAAATACTTTTTAAACAATGTTTATTCCACAGAGAATACCTTGCCACATTTAAGAAGACTGTTGCCATGCATGAAGTGTTTTTGCAGCGTCTAGCTGCACACCCAACTCTCCGAAATGATCATAATTTCAAAGTTTTCCTGGAGTATAAGGGAGAGGTAATGTAACACTTGTTTTTAGTTATGAAATGTTTCATCTTGATTTGTGTGTCAATAATTTGTTTATATTCTGTTTATGAATGGTCACTTGAAAGTTGAACTATGAAGACATGTAAATTCGTGCAGGCGTGACGTACATAGTGTGGACTTCTGCACAAAGGAAGTCCACATAATACAAGGTACGATGGCATTGTGTGGACTTGCACACATCCGCACACTGTTTTCCCCTTTTTGAAAAACAGTTTCAGAGGCATTTTTGGGTCAAGGTTATCCATGGGAAAAGTGAAGAGGAACAGTCCAGGAAATCATCTAAGATCCAGCTCGAAGGAGTTATCCTAGTGGGAGAAAAACAAGCATTTACCTTAACCACAGGAGAAAAAAGGAATGTCTACATTTCATATGATGTTTAAGTTTAAGTTGATGGGCAACTGTCTTTGCTCACAAACACCTTACTGCTTGTCTGACCTGATCAGACAGTGCTAGAATTATTGCATACATAATAACTGTAGACAAACTTACATATTCATATTAACTAAGTAATCTTTGACCTTCAATGATCAGTATGATGTCGTTTTTTGGGGTGTGCGTGCCATGTCATTCTATGTCAAGGCACGTACATGTACTGTATGTGTATGAATTTTTTGCGCAGGTTGGTGAAAAAAATGATAAACAATAGCCAGAATCTGGACTAGCAATTGACTAGATGCCTAGATTTCTGTATTAGAAAGGAATTCTCTGTATTGTGGTCAAGTAAATAGTTCTGCCTAAGCAAGAACTCCATGTAGAAAAAGCCCAGTTAGACTATAATTCAAAACAAGCATCTAAAGTAGTGCTTTTAAAAGCATTCCTTTCTTTCTTAAAATCTCAAATTATTCTTTCCTGTGTGATCTAAATAATAATTTGTGAAGATACGTGTACATGTATATACCAAAACACATACTTTGGGGACACAATTGTAGTTGAAACGGTCACACATTTGTTTACCACCCTGTTCCTTGCAGTTGAATGTCCGTGGAAAAAACAAAAAAGAGAAGTTTGGAAGTCTTGTGAAGTTTGTCACAAAGTCTGTGGATGAAGTTCTTGTTTCAGGTCAAAAGGTTTGTGTAAAATATTAACTTCTTTTAAGAAAAGAAACCTCTTTATTTACATTTGTAAGAATTTATTCCTGTTTGTAATTTAGGTTTTAAAGTAAAACTTTGGGTCAGTGACCCGAAGCTGGGTTGCATATCTTTGAAAAGCAATTAAGATTTCAGGAATACCTTGGCTTGTAATGGTTGTATACAGTGGTATATCAAGTAGGGGTAGGCCTTAAGCATGTGACTTTTATTCGTGTTTATCAGGAATTTAAAGCTGTGACACTTCTGAAATAATACTAACACCTTTTGTGGAAAGGGGGTGGAAGAGAAGGGTAAAGAAGATATCTTTTATGGGTAAAAAAAAAAGTTGCCCCCTTGGGCCTAAGACTTGGATATGATACTGTTTCTATAATAATCTTGATCATGAAGTTGTGACTCCTCTGAAGTTTTACTTCTGTCAGCAATCAGTATCAGTGTCAGTAACCTGTACTAGCCAATAAATCAAAAAGGGAATGAATTTTGTTTCTTTCTGTTTTAATCCTCTCCTAATGCCATTATTAATAATGTCTGTCCTTGAAAATTAATTTTCCACATTGTGTTTGACTTTTCGTTTAAGGATGTGGATTCCTTCTTTGAGCATGAAAAAAATTTTTTAGTTGAGTATCACACCAAGGTGAAGGATGCTACCACAAAATCAGATCGAATGACAAGATGCCATAAAGGTAAGTTGTGAACAATTTAACGGGCCACTGCATTCAACTTACCTGAACAACAATTTGCATATTTTCCTAGCGCCAGTACTCCATTTAAATAAATCTCAACTGCTAGTGCACCCTTATCCATATGTACCACAGTGCATTGCGGCATAGCCTCCATGTTTGTTGTTTTTCTTAGCACCGTTACTGTCATATTTCCTGTTTCCTGTTTTTCATTTGCTACATGAGCTCTATGTTTATTTCCAATCAACTGCTTGATTAGTAGATAAAACTATGTATCATCTTAAGGATTCTGGGTGAGGGTATGTTTTCTTGTGTGAATTTTTGTATGTTTTGTTGCTCCATTTCTTACAGTTTCAGGTTACTTGCCATGCTTGCTTTGACTATGTAGAGATCCATTGCAGCTCCCCTTCTAAATACACTCTAGTAGTTTGCCAGAGGTTGAGAGGCAGTTCTTGGGATGTTGATTCCTTTTCCTTCTCCGGTCTAACCCAGTATGGAGGCAGCAACCATCCAGTGCTCGAAGGGCACAAGCAGGTGACCTCTGAGAGCAGTCTGCATTAGTCAGGACTCAATGTCCCATGCTCTCCACTGAGTGAGCTGACAAAACTGAGTCAGGGAAACTGAGGTGCTTCTGCGAAAGGGGTAAGCTGTTCCTCGGCCCCAACACGTGCTGGTCACCTAGGCTCAGCCACAAATCCCACATCAATAGCCCAACACCTAAATGCTGAAAACATCTCTGCCTCCTCCACCTGCATTGCCAGCTTCTTCAAGGCCCAGTCCTTGAAGTAGCTGGGCCTACTTTAATGGCACCGTGTCGTATCTTGTTCCAGAAGGACAGGGAAGCCCACATACATCTGAGTCTGGCTCTTTGGCCTGGAAGAAACACAAACTTGAACACTCTTCATCTTGTGAGATGGAATTTCAGGCTATTTATGGTGAAAGATGGCAAAAGTGCAAAGGTTTGCGGTAGTACCATGCGAAGGAATAAATCTCTTATGAGTATATGTGGCTCTGAAAAGAACCAGGAGTATACTCAACGTTTTGGACTGTGTCCTCACGACAGATTGAGCACGCACTCTAGAACGTTGAGTATACTCCCGGTTCTTTTCAGAACCACACATACTAATAAGAGATTTATTCCTTCGCATGGTGCTACTGCAAGCCTTTCCACCTACTACTCCTCATCTTCTTGAGACTACTCTGGCAGCAGGAAGAAACATCGCTTTGAAGATCTGCCCCCCTCGAGTCGTGCGGACCTTTAAATCAATCTCCACACTAGTTCACAGCTTAGACCCCAGGATTCCATCGGCAGCAACTCATTGGGATGTAGATTTGCATTTGCCACCTTCTTCACCAATAAACCTGACTGTTCAAAGCTGCCTGCCTAAGGAGACATCCAGGGACAAACCTTCAGCAGCCTCTCAGTGGACAAATGTATTATCACATTAAGCTCACAGGGACCTGGATCAGGTTCAGGATTGCATGAATTGGATTATGGGGACCTGTCATCCACTGAGGGCGAATCTGTTTCAGCCTGTGGGCTTTTGCTTCAGAATCACACCTCCTTCTTCAGATGGAAATGGTAGAGGTTCTCGGCTTCTCACCAATGCACGAGTCTAGGGGGTTGTGGTTGCGGCCAGTTTCCATATAATCATGTGTAAATTCCAGCCGTATCGATTCAGACATGGCCACTGTGCAGACCATTCAGCAAGATCGTTACACTGGCCGTTGGTATGCATGTGAACGTTCATGTGTGTGCATGCATCGCATGCAAGACTGCTCGGTGACACCGTAAAAAATTTTACTGTGTTACGGTTCCGGGCTGATCTGAAGTGAAGTAATAAAGTTCAGGTACTTTTCATGACAAAAGTAGAAACAAACAGTAAAAATGTTCAGGTACATGTATTTTTCATTACAATAATGGAATCAAACAGGTGTAAGTATGTGCACCTGTCTTTATGATTTACAGGCACATTTCTGAGACAAATGGGAGCATTTTAGTGACCTGCGCCTGTTAATTTCAAGCCCTGCAGGACTCATCCTGTCATAACCCAACACTTCATGTAGTAAGTTTCATACATGTATGTTCACAGAACTCAACCCGTCAAATTTCAACAAACTCTGCTGTTGTAAATTGATGGGATAGAGAACGTTGGGTTAATAGAAAAATCCAAAGACAAAATGTCTGCTGATAAAGTCAGATCTTAATAAGCTGTTTTCCTTGACAGAGACAAAAATACCTTAGAAAATACATTGAAGGATAAAGCGGCCCCTTTGGAACAAAATGCAGTGCCATGATGCTTCTTCTCCCTGAGTTTCTGGCACAAGCATGTAAGGAAGGCTCCCCCGTGTCACCTGACTTTGCTACAGTGGCACTCAGATGTATGGAAACTCACTCTTAACCATCCTCTGACAGCCTCCAGTTTTAGGAACTGGACAGCAAAACTGTCTTTTCCTAGCAGTGGTATGTTCCGTAACCTCTGGTTCACTCCTTCGTACAGATCTGCATTGCGTTAGTGATGACAACCTACGGGCAGAAGTGGTGAGGAGAAAAATGCCAGTGAACTGAAGCAAAGTGGATTGATACAATCGAGAAACTTATTTTTCGCCTAGTTCTTATGCTGAGACAGGAGCTTATTAGCTTCTTTGTCTTTTGGATCTCGTTCAACACATTACTGAAACCAACTCAAATTCCTCATAACAAGTCCAATCCACAAAACTTGGAGGCCGAGATAGACTTTTCTGCAGGAGAAGGCAATCTTACTGGTTATATACAGTGAGAGGAACACCAGATTCCTGCCAACCTTTTTCTCTCCTCGAAGATAGATGTGGCAGCCCATCTGCACCACTTAGATGGTTGTAGTTAAATTTTTCCCCAAGTCATTGCTATTTACAAATCCTGATATAGTAAAGCCCTTCACCTCTTTTCCATTTTTGGTTTGACTTTACTAACTTGGGCAAAAAAAAACAATTTGGCTGTTAGTATTCTGATTGATTGTTGGCCACTGTTCCATGATTTTTGTTGGCATTGGGTATAGGAAGACAGCGCTTGCTTTTGAAATGCAGTGGAAATAGAAGATGGCACTCACACCGTTAGCACTGGAAGACTGGTACATACCACACAGTACACTTTACATTTACATGGGTCATTTAAGGGCAGGACGCGATGATTGGAGGATATTCTGGGACCAGGAAGGGCAGGATGTGGAAGTGCTGTGATCGGAGGAAATTTGGGCGCGGTGAGGGCAGAAGTTGTGCTGTGATTTTAGGCACTCTGGGCCTTTCATGGGCAGGAGGTACTGTGAGTGAAGGCACTCCTGGCCCAGCAAGGGCTAGATCAGTGGCACGTTGATCACAAAAAGTACATTACCTTGAAATTTGATATGTTGAGGCCAGAGCAGGACTGGATGTGGCTTGTTTTGGAATTTAGCTTTGTTGAATCGATAAAAATGTAACTGTGTGGAAAAAACAAGTACTTTCAAAAGAAAATTGTGGAAATGGAAATTATCGACAGTCTGCTTGATTTGGCTTTTGCAGTTGGTTAATAGGGTTTAAGAATGGGCAGGGTGAAATTTAAAGGACATTGTGCTGCATTACAAAGAACACAACTCATTAAATGATTGTGCTGAGGTACAACTCCAGGGTCCCATGTTCACTTTTCTGCTGTAAGAAGAGGGCCTCATACTTCATAGTTAACGCTGTGGTTCTCATTTTTTTTATTTCTACTGGTAGCTTGGGTAAAGTTGGACCACTTGGTCAGTCGGGGGAGGTGGGTAAAAATTATTTGCTTTCCTCAGAATTTCTTTGAAGATCAACTCCAACTGTTTTAAAAGTTTTGAAAATAACTCTTATTGCATTTAGTATTTAATAAATCATATATTCATTTCCAAATCATGTCTGTATTGCATCTGTATTTTTTGTAATTTTGCTGAAACTTTTGAACGTTGTGGCGCTGTTGAGAAAAGAAATTTGTGTGATGTACCGGAAAAAACATTGAAACTGGTATCCGTGGCACGACTGGTTGTGCTACGAACATACATATACATGAAAATGGATCTACATGTGCGTGCACCGTGTGTCAGGGATCGATCTGTGTGCAGGTTCTACTGTGCCGCATTATCTCTTTTTGGTCAAGAGTTTGTGCTCCTTTTTTCGTGCCTAAATAGTGCGTCTTGGTGGACGTACTAGAAATTCTGCAAAAGAACCGGGATTGAAATTCTTCGAGTTTCCGAAGAATGAGAATATTCTTCAAGTTCGTGCTGTCGTCCGCATCTAATATTCATTACATGCTGATGAGTCAAGGGAGATATTGATATATGTGCCAGTTTTATTAGACTTGGTACTTCTGAATAGGATTCAATATGAGAAAAATCAACATCGTTGGAGTTGGTCTTTAAAGGAAATTCCAGACAGGGTTGGCGCAACTCAGCACACTGCAGAAAGCTTTCTCCCTCAGCGGACTCCAGTGTCCAAACAGTATCCGTGCCTTAGAAGCCTTAACTGTTTTCTTTTTATTTATGTCAAGACAAAAATAAGGGTTGGTTGAATATGAGAATCGTAGAATTCTAGGGACGCCCATACGCTGGCATGGCGATGGCCACCACCTGCCGGGTTCCTTTGCTTCTGCTCGCCATGCTTCTACTGGCCATGCTGCTTCTGCTCGGAAATCAGCCAGAGTACCCCTCCAAGTGGGCAACAGGCTCCACAGCGGGTTCGCTGCGCTCTACTCCTGCTGCTACGGGCGAGTGTACAGCACGGCATGCAGCCTCACTTTGTGCTGACAGGACTGGTCCCTCTTTAGTTAAGGCTAGCTGCAACGCCACACTTCAGGCACTGGGCTAACATTTAGATTCCCTGGTCACCACCAGAATGCATCACAGTCAACGTTAGTGCAGAGTGGTGCTGCACTCGAGGCTAGTAAACCTTCTCTTCGGCTAGCCGGGTCTGGGGGGGCCTTAAGTCCTTTGGCGGTCTCCCTACTACCAGAGCCTACCGTAAAAGACATCTATTCATCAGTATGGTTCACCAGGCTACACACAGGGGCTACATACCAGGATGGCCCCACACCTCCTGGGCCAGCAACAACAACCACCACACACCATGTCCGTGAATTCAAATTCCATTCATCACCATGGCTTCTGGCTACTGGCTAGGGCTATCTGACCAGTGTGCTTCCGTTACAGCTCCCTGGCAGCTCAGCCTGCTTCAGCCAATCATGGCCTGCATTCTGGGCATGCTGCTGACGCTGCAGGTTTTCAGGTTCTTCCTTCAGGTTCTTCGGCCGAATCAACCTCACATAAGAAGTCTAGACACTAATCCTCTTCTGCAGGGTTCAAATTCAAAAATCTTGCTCTACACTTAAGCAAAATACATCTATTTCTTCATCTAATTTGGTGACAGTGGTCCACTCCCTCAGGGACGCTGCCCATTATAGTCAGCCGCCTCGAGTCAACCTCCACTCCCCCGGCGACTGCTCCTGCCCAAATCCCCCCACGTGAGGATCTCCATCCAATCCTCACCTGGATTTGTAGCCGGCTCCGCTTCCGGCTTCATTTCTGGCTTCACATCTGGCTCTGTCCGTTCAATGCACAGACACCCATTCATTTTATTTTTGAATTGAGTTTGCACTTAATAAATTCAATAATATTTCTTCAACTTATCCGGGTTCTACCTACGACTCACATCCAACTCCAACCTGTGAACATAGTATGCCTGTTGGCATCTCCTTTTCTGTATTAGGTACAACTGCACTGTGAAAAGGTTGTTCATCTTTTGATTGATATTTTCCCCTATATTGGTGTAAATATCAACTTCCTGACCTTGTGCAAATTCTTCCTAATCCTTGGTCAATGTTTGACCAACAGTGATGGAAATTAACCAACAATGTGGTAATTCTAACCAAGATTGGGCAATTAACAAATGTGCAACACTGTCTGACCAATTTGTTTTACTATGTGGTGACGTTTCTTACTCAGGCCTACACTTCTGCTTTGATTTGCCCACTTTTTGGGGCATCCAGGCATGCAGGTGTTACATGTACACTGTATACTCTACCGGGCCGCCTTAAGTCATTTGCTCATACGGCCCCTATACATGTACATTTATAGTAAATGCAAGTCTGGGTCACGCATACTAAACCCTGATCGTGGCTCGAACAATAGCTCATAGGCCTACCGCTACACTACACATCAGACTGCTAGTTAGCACCCGTGACTCCCATGCCTGGGGGCCAGCTAGGTGGGGAACAGAAATCTGCTATACAGGCGTCTCTGTACCATTATCTGGAACTATCCCGGTAAATAAAACGCGATCAGCCTACCATTTGTGTTTTATTCTCCCTACTGTTTTTTTGTTCGTTAATGCCTGCGGTAGATGTCAACGCCCTACCCACAGACCCAATGCCTCATCGAGCCCTCCGATGTCTGAAACTTCATCATTGGGGGATGTTTCTCCAACCGAAGCTCCTGTGAGTTTCGTTGAAGACTTTTTTATGTATCTGTTCCACACGGGCCTCCAGACAGCCGCTATCTGCAACTACTGGTTCTCCTTGCTGGCTGTCCACTCAGTTTTCAGCTATGGCTCAACTCTCTCCGACAATGCTGTTATCCAGTATCTCCTTTTAGGAATGTTTGTCAAGCATCCTTACGTCAAACGCTTTGTCTTATCTTGGGACCTCGGAAGCATCCTACATGTTCTTGCTGGTCCCCCCTTTGAACTGCTGTCCGATGTGTCTGACCTCCATCTCAGCATCAAACTGGCATTCCTCCTTGCAGTCAATTCATCGAGATGAGGTAGCGAGCTACATGCCCTGTCGATTGCCGATGGTCACATCCACTTAGAGCCACACAGGGTTTGCCTTATCCTTACCATCGGGTTTCTGTCGAAAAACCAAACGCCTACCTTCCGGCCTCCCGACATATTTGTTCCCCTCATAGCCTCACTTTCGTGAGACGACTCTGACAAGAGATGGTGTCCGGTCCAGACTCTCAATTGGTATATTGCCAGGACCAAGCATTGACGAGAATCAAATTCCCAGCTCTTCGTCACCACAACAAAACCCTTTCAACTGGCATCAAAGGACACTATTGCCGGATGGACGGTCTAGGCCATTATGTTTGTTAACCGAGACTGGGCGGCACAACATGAAACGACCCAATCTTAGGTCAGGGCCCATGACGTTCGGTCCGCCTCTACATCCTGGTCGTACTTCAGCGGAGTCCCTCTGGGTGAAATCTGCCCGATGGCTTGCTGGAAATCTCCGTCTACCTTCACCGAGTGCTACCTGAAAGATGCTCTGCAGAACGAAACAGCCCATGGCAGAGTGACCCTGCTCTAGGCAGTCCGGACAATGTCCAGTGCTGATACTAGGACTCCCAGTCGATTCACTCGTTCCGCCCTGGACTCGTCTAAGCTTACTCTTCCAAAAACTAGGCTGTCTTCTGCTGGCAAGAGGATGTTTTCTGTGGCTGGTCCGTGTCTCTGGAACCAGCTTGAAGTTCATCTTAGAGAGTCTAGGAATGTGGAGAGTTTTAAGACCGGGCTGAAGACGCACCTTTTTAAACAAGCATTTTTAGTTTCTTAGTATTGATTTTGATTATGGTACATGTAGGTTATATTTATGTATCTATATTTTGATGTACAGCGCCTGGGACCAGCTTGATGGATTGGGCGCTTTATAAATGTCAATTATTATTGTTATTATTTATCATTATACTTCGACTTAAAGAGTTTCTCCTGGTGAGTGCTTGCTGTTGTGACACCTGCCTTATTTTGCATTTAGTAACTACACTCCTGTCGTCAACCCACCTCCGGGGTTTGATGCCACTCTGCATATGTAGGCTGGGCAGGGGTATGTGAACACAGGAGACTCCTCCCCCACGTGGTGTGGGTCAGGTCTCCTAGTGTTACCCCTGTCCAGCTGCTCCCGCCCATCCTTCCCCACTTTGGCTCTGGTGGTTTTCACCACTTTGAAAAGGACAAATTTGGCGTCAGGACCACAGTGCATTGTGGAGGGTCAAGGGGCAGTATGCTTAAGTCTTTCCAATGAAGTGTAATAGGCACATGGGATATTTGCATATGTAGGCTGGGCAGGAGTAAGTATATACCACTAGGTGACCCGACCTACTCCATGTGGGGGGAGGAGTTTAACCCCAAAAGAGCCAGGGGGCAGAATCTGGCCCTCTCAACATTTTATCCGATATCCCTGCAGTGCATTATTTTCAGGAGGTGAACCTTCAATGGTCTTCTTAGTAACTCTTTGCAGTCACTGTTACACCAATTTTGTGAAAATCAAACATATAGTTCTTGTGTAGTGGCCACATTTGCAAGACGGATAAGACAAAAATGTATATTCACTGTGTTGCTCAATGAACAGGGCTGGCACATGTGTTGCCTTGAACTTCAAATGACCGTATAACAACAAAACCCATATGTCTGAGTGACCACAAACTTCACAATTGCAATGATAAGGAGTGTCTTTACATGCACGCTAAGTTTTAAAAATCGAGCGTGGCTACAGCTAAGTTCTAGTGGGGGAAGCAAGAGCAGAATCCCTCCACCTACTATGGGATTGGCCAAAATAACCCGGGTCTTTGACGGATTATGTGTATGGCACTGTAAATATTTCGTTACTTTCTGTTCTTTCTTTAGATGTTGCAGCATCCTATATCAAAATTTCAGGAGGACTACTTGGTCTGGCAACTGCAGAAAAGACCGACTTGGATAAGTAAGTTGCCCGATACATAACATGAATTGGAATTATAACACCAGTCAAAAATTTTAGAAATATTACTAAAATTGTTAAATTATTTTGTTAAAACAACTAATTATTATTTGATTTTTGACTATCACATTTCTCCTGTTATAACTGTAGCATACCAGATGCGGTTTCTTTTTTCGGTAGAGTTTGAGAACAAAATTTTTACTTTGTGTTGTTTTGTTTTGTTTCGTTTCTCTGCTGCTTACATCCTATCAAAAGGATTAGGGAACTAATGAAGGGCACTATGCCATTCCAGCTGTCAAGGAATCTCACAGTGTTAAAAACAGGAATCAATCAGTGCTCTAAGATTGAACCCAGTCATTCAGATATGAACTAGATCAACAAAAAATCAAGTCTGTGAATGAGACTGGCAACTGATACATGTACAGTGACAGCCCAAAGTGAATTATAACCAGTGCAGAAGTGGAAATAATCAAATTGAGGAGACACTTGAACTGAACACTTTAGGTCTGACAAGGCCAATTAAATCTTGCAGTCCACTACCCTTCATCCTACCCAAACAGTCACTACTTGATAAGCTAATTTCCTTTCATGCCTTTCACCATCTGCTTAAAACTTGGTCAACTGTATCGCGCCCTCTAGTGCTACAATGCAGTATGGCACCGCTTACATGTTCATCCTTCTTTAGTGCCATTGCTAATGGAAGTGTCATTTTTGGCATCCTCGAATTTTTTGAGTTTTCTGTTTCACTATACCTTCTTTGGTAACCCTATCAACTGTAACATCAAATAAATTCCTTTTCATTGCATTGCATTGATTTCCCCATATTTATGTGTCATTCCTTTGTTTTAAGTAATTTTTGATTGATTCTGTTTTGACTCATTTCCCTATCGTTAATGTCCCCTGGCTCTTATTGCGTCAAGACCCATACATGTACACTCCATTTCATAATTGAGGTTACATATCGAACTGCTCAAAAGCCTCGATTATAGAGCTGCTCGATGCCGAAGATTGAGCAGAAGCTGTAGAAGATGTAGGGAGTGGAGACCGAAAATGCTTCGAGTGGAGATCAAGCACACTTTGAACGGAGATCAAGAACATATTGAGCAGAGATCGAGAACATATCGAGCAGAGATCGAGCCTGCATCAAATGGAAAGATGGAACAGTCTTTGAGCGGGAGAAATCGAGCAGCCATCGAGCACGATTGTGGGAGAGCCGATGTCCTAATAGTGCTTTTATCAAAGTTGGACGAGCACCCTCGAGAATGCTTGGTGTTTGAACATAGGGTAACTTCAGACAAGGTGCAAAATAGTGGTTATTATGATCCAAAATATTAAGTTGCTTGAACACTCTTTCTTCCCCCCCCCAGGTGCAAGTTGGCACAAAGTACACTCCACAAATCAGTGGAATTATGTAGACCCAAGTTGCACCAAAGATAACAGTCTCCCCCATGGCGATGAGCCACAAAACAGTATGTTAAAATGACCTTACTTATTCAGCTTGGTCTGATATCTGCAGGCCCCTCACGTAGGAATGTGGCTACAGACACATGCACATGGACTAAAAATATGGTTGAATAATTCAATTTTTTTGTCTGAAATTAGTTTGTCTTAGTGAGTAAAATACCATGATGCACAATAAGTTCCAGACATTCATGTAATATATTTGCATAATTATGGACGAGAATCTCCTGTAAACGTAACCCTTTTATTCATGTATACCCACCGAATGTCTTTTTTTAAAATCACAGTTTCTGAACTGAAACACCTTTTTGCCAGCATTACTATGCATGTGCTAATGCTGCCAAGACTGCTGGTTTACAGACACCAAAACTTGCCTACTGTATGGTGTGAACCAGTGTAAGGATACCTGATCGCAATCCAGGCAAACCGGCCCATGATGTGCTGTACATGAAAAGTAAGCGTGCAATGTGATCTGATTGAGAAAACAAAGATGAGACGAATGTTCTGTTTGTCAGGAGACAAACATAGCTTTTTCTGGGGACTCTTTCAGTTGGATGAAAAATGAAGTAATGGGTGAGAATAAAATGGCTGTCATATTAAAGTCTGCAATATAAAAATGTTTAACATACACACTACATGCATGGCTGGATGGGACATTCTTGTTGACTTCCAGTAGTCAAAGACTCGATGTAATTTTTCAGTTTTGTCACTAACAAGCTTAATTTTTTGCTGGGAAAGTTTTGCCGATCGCATTTGCCAATTTTTAGTTCAGAAGGTCAATCAGTTATTTAATCAGTAAAGACTTTTACATATCTCATTCTTTCCAAGTTCGATTACGACTTCTTTACATGGGTCAAGATTTCCTGTATGTACTCATTTTTCAGACCTCAACAGTTTTAAAGGTAGATAACCCCACTAATGAAATTGAGTACGCTTTTTATTACTCAACTGCAGTCAACAAAGCTCAAAGAGGAAAACTATAAAAATTTGCTCAATAAAAATTAGTGACACTTTATCTCAGTTGTGTTACATGATTTGAAATTCAGAGGGTTTGAAGGTACTGCTGTTAACAAGTTCTTTTTTGAAACAGCATTTTTTTTCACAGTTTTATGATCTCCCTTCAGCAAGGTGAATGCTTGCAAAATTGATACGTAGCATATGTGTTGGGAATTTTTACATCTTAATGCTCACTACTTGTCAGATATTATTAAAATGAAACTGCATAGCCTAATAAAAATGTCCTCATCACTGAGTGCTTCATCGTGTTTTCTACGAGGCATGAATTGCCTCCTTGCAATCATCAGAAGCATCCTTGAAGGTCCAGATCATTCGCTCAGGCATCTTAGCCTGTGTTAGGGATTCGACTAGAAAAGATACAAATACTAGAACACTCAATCAAAATGTACTATGTTTTGACAAATGCTGGCAGGTAAGACGTTATTCATTGTCTCTTGTCAGAATCGGTTCAATTCAAATCAGAATAAATCTTCCTTCAGTCTGTATGATTGTTGTGTTTAACCTGAACAGTTGCTGCCCTTATCAACTGTCTTTGCAGATTATCACTGCTTCTTCTGCTGCTGGGTTGCCTGCCAATGGAAAGGCAAGCACAAGCGCTCCTCTTCTTCATCCAATTCCTCGAAGCCCAAGAAGAAGCACCACTTTGACCACAATGAACATACCTCTGTGGCTTGGATGTCAGCGTTCCAGTCCATTAATGACCACCATCGCTTCCTGCCTTGGCGTTAGACCCCCACTGGCCTCCACCACCCTGGACCCATTTCCAGCCCCATCTGCTCTCTCTGGCCGTAATCTATGTTGACACTGGGCAGGGTTCCACACCAGAATCGCACCAGCCAGGCGTTCTCCATTGGGAGAAGGCCGCTCCCCATGGGACTGCACATGGCTTGGAACGAGGCACTGCCGTGTCCCCGCCCAGGCAACCAGCATTGTCTTCTGAGGAGGATGATCGCTTAATCTTTCATGTGTGGAGATATTTTAGTCTCCAGCCAAAACTTGGCATGCATCCGAGTCCTCTCCAGCCTGACCATTCTCCGTTTAAGGGGGCTTACCAGTACGGCTTTACCGGTCTTCCACGAAAAGTCTGCTTTTTTAAAGGCAAGTCTGTCGTTGCTAAGGGGCTGGAAAGTTAGTGAACTCCACGCCTGTGCACACTCAAGTGTGCAAGGAGTCAATGAGCTGTCCCGGTCGGGCACTATTGTTGCAGAGAAACTGTGTCACGAGATACAGATACATATTTACATTCTTTAAGCGGACTGGACGATGTGGGAAAACATGATCGAGTAGGAGATACATTTACATATTGCATTCTTTTCACGGACAGGAGGCTGTTGGAATAAAATGATTGACTCCGAGAAACATCTGCATAGTACATTCTTTTTGTGGATTTAAACTTGTTGAAATGCAGTTTTGACTTCAGGAAGCATTATCAGCTGTGAATTTTGTGCAGTGGGTGTTTAGTTTGAAAATTTGCAGCACAAATTCGGCACCAACTTAAGACAAAAACAATCATGTTACGTTTGTGCCGATTATTTGAGAGTTGGCAAATGTTTAACATGTTTGCTCCCTGGCAAATTTTATAGCAGCAAATGCTTTATGGCATCATTATCGGTGTGAGCCTGGTATTAAAGAAACCTGTTACGGTCCATTATTCTACCTTATAACTTCACGTACACAAAACCTTCTGCGCAAAATTGTGCCCTTATTGAGCATTGAGTAGATCACCTGAATGCTAATGGTTTACAAACATGCATAATGTATGTCGATGTACGAGGTGCGTCCTGGTTGATCAGTCATGTTCACATAATTTGGACACTTCCATTTTCTTCAAGGGGAGGTATGAAACCCTGTTTCTATATAAACAACGTTGGGAAAGCTTATGAGGAATAAAATATTTTTAATCACTTTGCACAAAAAGTAATTATTATTGTATGCAAACAAAACTATTTCACTAATTTTTATATTAAAAAATTCAATACATTTTCTAAGGTAATCCGGCACTGTTTTGAAATAGTATACAACTGTTTTGGGCATAGCACGCCCGCGGATTAGCACCGTGGACAAAAGTGCTCAATGGCCCCATTGATGAGCGACACAGCGCTACTGCTCACTGGTCCAGCTGCATATGAAAGGATGCTACTTGCATTCACCGGAACAAAGGAAATTATGCAACACCTTACAATTCTAGGCTCTCTTTTACAGGGATGCAGGCCTTGGCTGAATACTCGGGTGTCAATGAAGGTTGCCTGACAGACTAGAGTAGCCACCAGAGAGTCGTTCGTGTTGGTGTAAACATCCAATAAATGAACACATGGATTTTTGAAGAATTTTGAAAACGGAAAATCTTGAAAAGGTCCCAGCATCTCATCTTGCTCTAGAGAAATCCACCCGGCAGGAAGTAGTTAACTGTCTTTGATTATACATGTATTGTGATAGTCCATAGGACACCTCCTCAGATGAACATGAGCCACGGCCCCACTTATCCAAGTGGCTGTTACATGCAGATGCCACCTAACCTCTGACATATCTTCAGCATGGGCATCCAGATATAATCAAGACAGAAGCACTTTCCAGGCCAACTTCCTGGATCGCTGCCCTGGTGAATATGCCATCGGTACACTGACCTAATCCAGAGTCTCCGTCACAGCCTTCTGGGACGGTTCTTGTTGCCAGTGGTAGGCCTGCCCAGGCCACTTGGAAGTGAGTCCATTCCTTACCTGGTGATCTCTAATGACCGCTTTGGGCCTAAACCTACCTACAGTTGAGACTATGTCACCAGGCTTTCAGACAGGAAAGAGCAAATGACATTTCCCAGGCAGTCTTCCTATCTTTTCTAGCTCTGCCCCGGTGATTTTACCATCATGATGTTGACCTACAGCTGCGTCTGTCCAGTCCACATCCCCAGGCATCTGAACCTAACGATCTTCAAGCTGTTGGGGTTTTACAAGTCCCTTGGCATCCGTATTCCAGAGTTTCCCCAAGGGGCCCTCCAGAAGAAATTTTGTGACTCTATTCCCACTTCAGCCAACCCTGTGATCTGCAGAATGACCATTCTGTGGCTCTTGCTTACATGGCTCCATGTGACCACAGATGCTGCCATGCTGCCTTGCCATACCGCACACTATCCGAGTGTGAATACTTTAAAAGTGGGCGTGTGTCTGTGATAAGTTCCTATTCGCAATTTCCTCCAGTCAAGTTTAACATATTCTGCAATGAGTTCTCTTCTTGGAGTGAGCTCATGTGGACGCTCGTTCAGTAATTTGTGTCGCAAATGTCATGCAGCCTGACTTCTCTACACTGGCCATTTATTTTTCATGTTTGTGTGAAAATAATCAAAGTCTTCTGTCACAGTCAGGGCACCAGTGTCCACACCGGGTACGGGCCATGGCTTACCTTCAATTTGACATGAACATCTTCAACACCCTTCCACACTTTCTGGTGTTATACACTGCTGATAAAGACAACTTATGCATCCTGCTTTTATAGCAAACCTTCTGTTGGGAACTCCTTGCTCAATAAATACTGACACCAACTTTATCTAGGTTACATGAAGGCTTTGTTTCGGTCTCTGACCTATTTCATTTCTTTTCCTGTTCAGCTAATTTGGACACTTCCATTTTCTTCAAGGGGAGGTATGAAATCCTGTTTCTATATAAACAACGTTGGGAAAGCTTATAACGAATAAAATACTTTTAATCTTCCTGACATTCCACCACCTTTTGCGTGATATGTTCATCCAGTGTCCCTTTGTCAGGAAATTGGTCCTGTCATAAGACCTAAGCTAGGTTCTCTAGAAGTTTTCTTGTCCTTACTTTGAACCCTAAATAATGCCTTCCTTATGATGCGCACCAGCGTCAGGTTGGCCTTTCTTCTGTCAATGGTTGCCTCCAGAGAAGGCAGCAAACTACAGGCTCTCCCCGTTGCTGAAGGCTGTTTGAGAGCCAGACCTCATTCCTTTGATTGGCTTCCTGACAAAGTATCAGATGCTTTCACCTGATCCTTCTAATATATTTGCCCTCTCCATCTTCTTACATACTGGAGATGATGTGGATAAACTTTGGTGCCCTCTTCATGTCCCGAAGTAGTACCTGAATAAAATGAGAGCATGATAGGGACAATAAACCTGTCGTTTATCACTATCACAAGACCATAACGTCCAGCCATCAAGCTCTTATAAGGTCTTATTGTGGTCTTGACTACAGCACTGACTGCTTGTAATATTTGTAGTGAGAATAGTTTTTCAGTTGTTAGCTATTGAGAATTTTAATCGAAAAGCCTTGCGCTGACAGGACAGTCAGGAACAGACTGAATCCTCTTGAGAAATACATGTAAGATGACAAGGAGCTGTACCACAAATATAGAGTTCTAGGCATGTAGTCTTAGGATAGATAGATTTTGTTCTCACCCAATTAAATCAAACAAGTTTAAATCAAACAACTGTACTGCCTGCAGAATAGTACGAAGAATGTCTTTGGCTCAGCAGAACCTAACCAAGAAAGGACTCTTCAGGAGCAGAAGGTGGGGTTCTACAACATTGCAGGGTTTCCTCCGTGATAGGGGTTCAATATGGGACACATAAGAATCCAAAGCCCATGTGATCAAGAGTTTCTCTACATCAACAGGAAAGGGTATTACAGCCTTAACCAGTAATGTGTGATAGTCAAATGAAGTTTGCCAATTGTGTATAAATTTGCTGGCCTGGATCCCACTCATGACTCTCGAATCTTTCATTAAAGTCCAATCAAAACGGTCTTTGACAAAGTTCAAGTTGACTGTTACCTGCTCGGTGACCATACATCAACCCTCAAAGCCCTGAGCATTACAGATATAATTGCAAACATGCATCAACACGCTGCATTGTAGAGAGAACTGTTGGGGTATGGAAGCAATGGCCCAGAGCAATGCATGAGGAGATGAGAATGTCACTGGATAGAGCATGTGCAGTGATTGAAGCTTCCATCATTCTCCACAATGTTGCCAGACATCAATGCCTTCCTGACTTTGACGATGAAGAGGATACCCTTGATGAGGATATGGAAGGGGTTTTTAATGGGCCTTTGGTTGCCAAAGGGCGAGTAGTGTGTGATCAGCCAGGCACTATAAAATGAGAAACCTATTAGTCGTGTCTTGATTAGCTCCTTCTTTTCGGATCATTTTCCAATACAGCCAAACACTTCAGCTGACATTGTAAAACATACATGTACTGAAAGTGACCGGGAGATTGTCTAAGGGGTGATTCGTAAGTGGGTGTACCAAAATTTTAAACAGTTTACCATATTTAAAGTGAAACACAGATTCCAACTTTCTAAGACCATTTTAATTCTGAAATACGATGATGTTTCATATACATTTGTGAACAAAAATACAGGAATTTCAAGACTGAGGATCAAATTAATAATAAGAAGTTAATTTTTATCAAACATTTAATGATAAGTAACAATAATCAATTTCACATTTGCAATATTGTCAGGTTTATCACATTTTTTACCTTCTTGATGGATCGAATTTGGTAAAGGGTTTTTTTTCTTAGAGATTACCCCATTAATACAGTTCCATATTTTCTTGCCATTTCCTCTGTTGTCACAAAGAACACCACAATAATAATCAGATTTTTGTTTACACATTAAACGTTAAATGTTAGCGTTATCAATGAAGCCCCAATCCCACTGATAAGCCGCTTCCTTTAAGCATCTGTTGGTCATATTTACTTTGGTTGATTCTGAGGCAGTCTTACTGTACCGGTGGATAACACCAGATAGAGCAATCTGTTGGGGCTTGTGCTTTTGTACTTCAGAAGAAGACTGGATTACCTCTACCAGAGAGACGATTTTATCCTGAATGTCCTCAGCGCTGTCTTTGACGTTGTTGGTACCAGTGTGCAGGATTATTTCAGAGGGCCTGTGTTGTTTCACTTGAGTGATGACATGTGGATAGATGTCGTCAACCATAACACCGGGTTGAGATGAGCCCTTAACCTGTTAGGAGCACGAAAGCTTATGTCCTTTCACCCTCTTGATCATGGAGTCACTGATTACTAAAACGTCAGTCTGGGGTTTAAGTGAAGGTTTACAGTTGTGTCGTTGGCGGTGTTTTTCTCGATGTTGACAAAGTTGTTGATGGAACGTTGGAAGATTATGTTCTTCCTGTGAATGCTAGATTTTCTCACAGACTTCTGTAGACTGAATGGCATCATAGAATGAGTCAATTAGTCTTTCCATATGTTGAACAGAGTTGTCATTCGTGTCAGCTTCACTGCATTCTGACAATGCTGAAAAGCGGTTTGTGGTTGGCACTGTGGCGGGCACTGGGTTTGGACCATGGTCCGGACAATGGTTGAGTAGTGAAGATGCGCTCGGGGCATTGTGGGTTTGAAAATTTTGTATTCAATCATAATGGGACCAAAAAATGATATAATAAATAATGGAACTACTTGGAGAATCGAGGCTTCAAGTGCCCTGTGACTTTTGTGCAAGCATTGGTGTGTAATGCTTTTACCATAACCGTCCCCAAATACAGAATGCCAGATCACTATTGGCTAAGGTATACCTTTGTAGGCCTATGTGTATTTCCTGGTATTGTGTCATAAAGCTTAATTGCAGACTTCTGTTAATTCTCTGCGGAAAAAAAGAACTATAATCAAAGAAGTTGAACGAGGTAACATTTCTTTAAGCCATTCTTTGATTCCAGGTGTCACAGCTGTTACCATGTCAGTACTGTTGTTATACACCACATTTGCCGAGTTTCAGCCCATTAAGCCTTCATGGTACATGGTTCCATTGGGCATTCCTATCAGCATTGGCCCATCAGCGCTACAGTAAATCCTGACATGCCTGATCAAAATCATGGGCATTGTATCTTTTTATCTGATTGGTTGAAGCATAATGGCAGTACTGAGCTTTCCTGTTTTCCTGCCATTTCCCAAGCTCCTTGTTTGGGAATGATCTAACATCCATAGTCACACCATAAGTGACTGTTTACTGAGCATTGTAATGACTTCAGCTATAGACTTAAGGTCGAAGGAATTTACCTAGATATTCTGTTAATGGTGAGAAATGCCATCTTCATGTAAAGCATTTTTCCACTTATGCTCCAGCCTACATGTATATGCTGAATTCTTAAGCATTTGGATGTCTATATTGCTGCTTGTTTCACATAATTTCTTTGCAGACATCCAGCAAAAACAGGTTTCAACACCTCAATTAATTTACATAGATTATATTACATATTAAGATTTACTAAAGTCGTAATTTTTATTCTTTCATTTTAGATTCTTCATAAAGGTGTCTGAATCTCTGGAAAAAGTCAGGGTAAGATTATCATTTTCTTGTTCAAATCAAAAGCAAAAAGGGTAAAAGTTTGATTTGATATATTTTGTCCAGATAGTGCACAAAAGTATAGCAGCAATACAAGGGGTCAGTGTTATGCAGCTTTACCATGGGCGGAAATCTTTCCTGGATCATGGGGGGACATCAGTTATCTTATTCCTTTAGTATTTTGTTTTGCTTAAGATATAGAGGGATCCCAATATGACACTTTTAGCATCTGCACACTTCTGCATTTGAAAAACGAGGCTGTATGTGTTAGCTTCAATTCTTAATATGATCAGACGATTGAAAGTAAGGAGTCAAAACACAAAATACATAAAGGTACATGTATGTTAAATTCAGACTTTAAGGCTGCAAATTTTTGTGGAAGAGTCTTTCAGGATGACTCGACACATAAAATCAAAAGAAAAAATAACGGGAATTTACCGCAAACTAATGTTCCTGCGATGGTCATGTATCTGCATGTGCAGTGGGCGTGGTTTAAACTGAAGTGGCGTCATAGTTACGAACCGGATGTACTGTGTGGACTCCGCGAGCACGCGACGAAGTTCAACACACAGCGCCTTGGTTTCGATGCAGATATGCGCAGACGGAACTATTGTGAAATCCCTCTATTGAGGGGACATTCAACACTGTGTCCACTGTCCCTCCTGGGATTTCCGCCCGTGAGCTCTACTGTTTGAAATATGTTGAATAATGCTTCATAACTTACAGTGGCAGCTATGATCAATTGCTGATGGTTTATTCATCAAGGTTTCCTTGAGTGTCCAGCTGTGGACATTTATATACCTGCACATTCATGTCTCCTAATTGCATTATAAAATTATATGTTACCTCAACATGGTTATGTTAACAGTATTGGTGAGTTTTTAATCATGCAAAATTTGCGTGTAATCCTGTGCAGGGGTCGAAATTAACGGTGGTCTGCTGGCCCGGGGCAACCAAAAAAATTCATTGGGCCACTGCATTCTCCCAAAATGATGGCCTGGTGGGACAGTGGTCATTTGAGGAACATGGCCACATTTTAAAAACTTTCAATCACATTTTACGACTCGCGTTCCAAGTCACTCGAGCAGCCCTTTAGAGTTCACAGTATAATTTCACTGTCTGCGCGGCAGTGTACCACATGCAACATAACGGCACAACATTCTGTTCATTTCATGGTGTATATACAGCTCATACACGTGCAGCAGGCACCTGCCCTGGTATGTCGGCTGATATCATTTTTTACAATGCCATTTTAACGTTATCTCCCACGGACACCAATGAAACCTTTGCAGGTCGTATCACAATATTAATCTCGAATTAAATTTGTGAACTAAGAAAATACATACGTGTATACTTGTATAGACAGCAGATCAAGTTCTGGGAATTCTTTTGTAGAAATCTTCATGCAACTTTTTTTTTCGATGTCCAGCTGTATACCATGTGTGTACGGTGAATTGTACAATGCTGTTTTTAGGGGAATGCACGGACTGGTTGCTGCATTACCATCACGTCTTCTTTGGCAGTGGTGCCGTGAGCGGGAACCAATTAAGCCTTGCTTCTAAGCATCGAGCAATATTGTGTGTGTGTTTTCACCACTGTGATAGTGAAATGTGAAGGGAACTTGGGAAAACAACAGAACTTTTTTTCCAAATGAGTGGAATTTAAGTGGGCAAACAAAAATACAAGTTTTTAGTTTGTTGAGAGGTGTTTTGTGAAGACAGGAAAGACACGATTTGTTTTCTTTTTTTGGAATTTTAAAATGTGTTTTCTAACTTACCAATTTAATTTTATGGTCGTGCCAAAAATTTAGGTTGGGTCGAGTAACCAGAAGCAGAACTTGTATATTTGGTCTTAAATAGTGTATTTAAATCCAGTCAGGCCTGCCAATTAACTGTTTTGGTAGAAAAAGTTTAACTAATGCAAATGGGCATGTATGTTGGGCCTGATTAATTTCAATACATGTACTCAACCCAAGCCACCAAATTTTCACGAGTGCCAGTGCGGTGCACTTCCCCACTGGCCCTGCGGGCCACTAAGAGATTGAAGTTAATTGTGACCCCTGATATGGATGGGAGGAAAATTTTTATTGCCCAAAAAAGTCAGCGCTGCTGGCATTGCTGTAGATAGCAGTGTAGCTAACTAGAAAACATTACATAGGGAGTGCCCATTGACAAAATTTTTAAAGAACATGGCTGACATCATCTGGAAGATAATTATGAAATTCTAATTACATTTATTTTGTAATTTCAGGTCTCTACTTCATGCTGCAATGTTGGTTTTGTTTCCTGAAATAATTGCCACTAAAAGAGCTTTAAAATGATATATCCCCAGGCTTTGTAGTGGTTGTACTTTTAAATTTAAGAGTTAGTCGAGAGTTTGTAAAAGTGTAGTTTTTAAAAATTAGTTCTTGAGCTTTCTCACACAGATCAGTCATCACACCAATATTCTTCCAATCAATGAGAATTGGGTGAAAAAAAAATCATTTTGAATTTACGTGGAATGACCTGGAGGAAAAACAAAACTGGGCTTTGTATGCTACAATTCACTTTTCTGCATGATTTCAAATTCCTCTGAAAAGGGTAACTTGATGTTTCATGTACATATCTTGAACATTAGACCTGACCTCAAGTGTGACCCTGTGCCCAAATATCGTAGCTCATTATCTGTTACACACCTGTCATCACATTACTCTTGGCGCTTTGTGTTTTATAGGTTTGCTACATCAAAAGAGCAAAAACCGAAAGAAAAGTTACTTGGGCTTAATTTGTTTTCAATATTTTGAACTAGAAACTTGAGACAAGGGTGGCATCAGATGAAGACCTCAAACTTTCTGACCTCCTGCGATACTACATGAGAGATTCTGCTGCCGCAAAGGTATGTTTTCTCTAAGGTCCGTTGATATATCGATAATATCTGATATATCAATTTCACTTTGATATCGATATTACTTCAACATTGAAATTGATATATTGAAAGCACCGATATAATGAATAAAATGAAGCTATAAAAAAAAGTACCTGTACTGTAGTTGTTTTAGACAATATTTTGTCTTGAAATAAAAGTGTCCAGTTTTCGAGGCCAAGAATAGCAGGCAGCAAATTTACCTTTGATTTGTTTTTTTCCTCTGTACAAAAGCTTAAAAAAAGTGTTAAAAAGTAATCGTATGTGGTGTACAATGATTTTTTTGCATCATTACGTACATGTAAAAACTCCTGTGTATTAAGCATACTGTACATTTAGCAGGGCACCTTTCCACACAAGGGAAAATGTGTACACAAACTGTAAAATACCCTTGTGTCTGGGTACCAAATCTTATTGGTTATTGCACGTGCAGCGCAGCGGAGCTTTGATGGCCAAAGAAGTTTGAAGACAGTTTTACATGTGGCTGTGACTTCAATGTTAGTGAATTTTGTCTGGTACTTATGTGTGTACTTTTTGCATATACATGTACATGTACGACACCAGGCAAGATTGTCAAGTGGTTGAGAAATAGACCTTCTTCACAAATAAATTCATAATTATACACACATTTGCACAAATGGTCTTGGCGGCAAGAAGTGTGAATCATGAATTTATGAGTGAAAAGGTTCACAGCCGTTGCCGAAACTTATGTGAATATTGCATCAGAGTCCTGCACCCTCTCTGCGTACATGTACACGTACACGCAATAGTTAGGGGTGATGTACATGTATATTCATGTTGTATTGTGGCATAGCGATTTCATCAATGGTGGTTGGTTGAAGGAGGAACTTACTGTCCCAGGAAGCAATGAGCAACCAGGGTTTGAGCAAGAAAATCATATCGTCAATGCATGAAGCCAGCCACTCACATTGCAGACTGGCTGGAGTATGTATGCCTTCGCATTTGAATACACCGTTCTGACTGCAGGTTGTTGGTGTTGTCAGGTGCTGTTTTGTTTGGGAAAGATTAAAAAGCTCGCAAATTAAGCAGACTAATTGTGCCATTGGTTTTGAGCTTGAAAACATATATTCGAAAAAAATTTGATATATCAGCATTATCGATATCCAGCTGTCTGTATATCAATATCGGCAATTGTCTATAATCGACGGAGCTTTAACCCCTTTGCCACGGATGACGGTAAGAGCCGCCGTAAAAATTGAGATCCTCAGCCCACTTTTCAGCTATTATTCTCAGCCCACGCTCAAACGAACACGGTGAAAGACCCTGGCTCTTGTATATATGGTGATTGGCCTTTGTTTGTAGCCCAGAAATGAAAAGACCAAATTTGCATCATAATCACCAGCTTCACAATAGTCCCCACTTTGAAAAGAGGCAACGAGAATGTGGAAGCCTGAGTAGAGCTGCATGCCACCGAACAATGAGCCTTTTCACTGTGTAATTCAAAGCATGCAGGGCCACAAACCGAGAATTTGCGGTTTGGCAGGTGGCCTTCGTGGCCAAGCGAGGCTGGAATTTTCGGAGTTGGCTTTCAGAAAAAAGTTTAGTTAATGGTTTTTTCTACCCTTGGCTTTGACTGACAATTACCTGGTACCACATCGCACCAGATGACATGTAAACAAAGGGGGTTTTCTACATGGTTATTTCCATTAAAAAGGGTGCCAATATGTGACATTTAAGGCAAATTTTAAAAATAAGAGAACTTTTGGAAAGCCTCGTACATGTATTTTTACTTTTGGGAAATAAACGGGACGTAATAAGTTTGTGTTCATGTTTTTGCATTACAATAGTGTGTTTGGACAAGTAAAGGTTAGCATTTCTTGTGCAAGCATGATGAATAGACCCAACATTTAAAGGGGGTCTTGGGGATGGAAGCCCAACGAGATTTGTCCAGGATTGTGGTATGCCCAGCAAGATATGGGACTGAGGGGTATCCCTCTTACATGTCCAAGCTATACCCACTTTAGACTATTGTTGCCTAACACACAGATGTCTGTAAAGAATTCCTGAGATTCTGATCAAACAATGATCAACACAAAGATGGAGGGTTGGTGCTCTCTGTCCCATATCTTGCTTCATTGTAGAGGCAACATATACATGTACATGTACACATTAAACAACTGCAGCACAGAACCCTGAGGGACACCATACTTTAGTGAATAAGTGTCACTCACTGATCCACAATTGACTCCTTTCTAACAATCGGACAAGAGCTTTGAATAAGAATTCTTTGAAAATGATCACTATTAAAGTTAAGAAGGAAACCAATTAAGCGTGCTTTGTGAAACACCAACATGCAACTTTAACCGTTGAAGCAAAATAGCATGATCGAGCGTGTCAAATGCAGCACTTAAATCAAGAAAAACCAAGATAAGATGGAAACTTTACCTTCATATTTCGCCAAATATTCTGAATACAAGTGAGAGCTGTTTCCATCCAATCGTGATGTTGTCCGCCTCGACTAGAAGTACCCCCTCAATGGTCCACAGTACTCAATCGATTGCCATCTTGTTTGGTAATGCATGCGAGTTGACGCGATGTGCTGCACGACACTAGTATGCATATATACCTTGCCTTGTGCAATGCTGAAGTACATGTACTAAGTTTGAGTTCTTTAAAAATTTTAGTGTCCGTGCATACATTCACAGGGTCTAGGCTATCTAACCAAGGTCTTCCATTCAAATGGTACAGCTTTGAAGAAGGCGAGAAAATGGCTGACTCATCATCATCATGTTTATGGCGAACGAAGCAAAAAGTGTCCTGCGTGGGTGTTCTCATTATAGAAAAACTTGTCCAAGAGGTACATTTTTCCATTTCTTTTGAAGTCAAGTAGGTGATTGCAACTATGGATCACTGTGTTGGGAAGGTTGGGTCATCACAGGTTAGTAGCAGCCTCGGCTTTAGTATTATTACTTAAGCGGGAAAAGTTCCATATAGGCCTAGCCTACCCCCAGAACTTTGGGGTTTGAAGTCCGACCTGCTGCCACATTCGGAGCAGGGCGGATGTCGGACCCAAAGTTTTGGGGGTACATTAGGCCTAGGCCTAAGTTCCGTAATATAGGCCTACGGCCACCAGTAATTCTTCCTTTCACTTCAGTAATCAGAAAGCACAAACATGTGACCTGATAAAAATGGTATTATATACAGTGCCTACAACTTACATTTGGAACTCATTTTTTTTTTATGTTGTGTTTTTCTTTTAAAAGTAATGAAATTTTGGGGGTCAGCAGTGATGTTGATACATTACATATACACAATGTACATGTAAGTTTAGGACAGTTTCTGAGTTCTGATGGATGCCACTACTGATGATTGCATGATTTTTGCGTGATCGGTCGATCAACCTTTAATTATCAAGTTGTTGGCATTTTCAATCCAACTTAAAAACCCCTGTTGACATTAGGCATTCGGTCATCATTTCTCACACACTTTCTAAAATTCCCCTTTAATTTTGTTTTTATTTTATGAAATACATGTGCAGGCATGACGGCTCCCCATGGAAACTGCTTGCCACTTTGAGGATGGGAAGAAGTGTATCGAACTCACCCTGAACACAGGTGGTGACTGCAGTAAGGAAATCAACAAATATAAGTGTACCTAAACAGAGTCTAGGATGATCTGCTGATCACAACTACATCTCACGTCAGCTGATCCCAAACAGAAATCAGACAAAATGCAAGTGCACAGACAGCTCATGCATACATTGTATACTGCTGTCCATACTATGTGTACATGACTGGCGCCGAGGCTAGTACCTAGACATCTTTCTACAAAGAACCCTGCATTGGACACACAGAGCTAAAAGGCCAGTGCATGGAACCAAATACAGTGTTGGGAAACCTCAAGTGCACACATGGATTTCATACGTAGGATGGCACAGATGCAGCTTAAGACAAAATCCACAACCTGACAGGTGTGCAGCTGATTGTGTTTCTCCTCCTCTTACTGCTTCCAACAAAGTCAAGGGGTATGAGTTTAGAGAATTGTCTACTGTTGTTTCCTATGAAAGTGGGATTTGGTTCGCCATTTAAATGTTTAGGAGTATTTTTTTCAGTATTCAGAACAACAGCTTCAAGAGCTTTTCATTTTGTGCTGGAAAATCTGTCGAGATCAACTTTTGACTGGATCATTTTTCATTTGGCCATCATCAGCAACAGTCCAGTCTTTGTTGCCATCTGCCTTTTCTTAGTACCCAAATGTCAAGTGTGCTATAGATTGTTTTGAATTTCAAACTGAGAAACCATCAACTGTGAAGGGACAGGTGCTGATATATTTTCATTAGAAAGGAACGTACATTTGTAAAGTATTGGTTTGTATTTCTCCGTTGATTGATTGCCGGATTGATTTCTTTCTTGTCCAAGACTTTTAGAAAGAACAACAGACAATCAAGTCACAATAGAGTCTGGTATTTCGGATTTACTAGAGCCAGGGGATGTAATCAAAGCAGATGAAGTATTTCCAGAAATCAAGACACAGGTTGCTGGAAGAGAGGCAATTGTTGTCATGCACCCATTTGCCACATTTCACCAACAGTTTTAGGGAAAGGACATGAGTCTGCATATAAATTATCCTCTGTGAGAGTACATCTAGAAAGGGGCATACAAAGGTTTAGAATCTTTAATATTCTAAATGTAACTTTTCCTCATGAACTGCTAGCATATGTAAATGATGTTGTACACATGTGTCGGCAAACCTGCAGAGTTCTGTGATAAAGAAATGAACATTTATCAAGTAAAGTTGTTTACTTGCACACTGCACAGTCCATGTTTTTTTAATTAACATTTTCAAACTTTAGTTTAAATGAAGATGTTTTTCTGTCTAAAATTCACAGTTATTGCATAAAATATGCACCCCTAATTTTTTGATTACCTATGTTAATTTTTCTGAGACCAATTCAGAAAGTTGTGTTGCACAGAAAGTAAGAGAGGCAATTACAATGATAATAAATGAATTTGTTATCACTTACATATGTGTATTTTCTGCAGATTTGACAAAGATCTTGAAGAGTACTTGACACTGGTGCTGTCTCTTCAGGAGAACGCCCTGTCAACAATTCTTGGAGAAAATATTCAAAATAGGAATTCTGTACCTTAGAAATTGATGTCTGGATGAAAGTAGGATTGTATGGCACATTTGCAGTGACCGATTGTTTTGGAGACTACACAAACAGAATGCATTTTTTATAACTCTTATGACATACATTGTTACCTGAGTTTGGATATAGTAAACTTGTAATTTTTTAAAAGCCTATTTGTCCATGTTCATCAAAGTTGAGATTTGGAACATTCGATTTTTTTAGTTTCCCAGATTACATCTCTGAATCTTTGCAAGAATCAGATTACATCTCTGAATCTTTGCAAGAATAAGGACATTTAAGTTCAATTAACTTTAGTTCATTGTTGTCTGTGATGATAGCATCTGGTGATGTACACAGCCATGGTTGTGATGGATGAAGAAATACACCAACATTTGTGACACACTCTCCTGATATCTTTTCATATTGCAACCGAGCCTCACTTTCCATTTTTGCACCATAGTTAGTTGATGCTGTATTAAGTTTCTTCCTACAAATCTGTTGTGCATTTGTAGCTCGGCTCATCAATTGTCTTGTAGTGGAGCTTCATTTCATTGTTTAATTTAGCATGGTGACTTTCAATTTCTGTTTTACTGTAGATTCCTTTTTGAGGCTGGCAATGAGGTTAGTTGCTTTTGTTGTTGCTTGCCTTTCTGCAGAATTTACTGCATTTATAATTAACTCCTCAATTAGGCATTTGCATCGTCGTTCAGAAATTTGGTTGTGATTTTGTGACTCTTCCCGCACTGTTAATGTAAGGGGACCATTGAAACTTGCAATTTTGGGCAAGAGCTTACCAAAATTAGTTGGAGGAGGGTTTCCATGAGATTTTTTCTGGAAACGGTTTTGAGATTTGTACTTTTCCATACAGTGAGCTGGCCACCTTGGATGGCTCTTGCCATGTTGATGGTCTTGTCAAGGAGGACTAATTCAAGTTCTCTGGAGGTAGTGTTTACATAATACAGCAGGGCACTTACATGTTTACACAGGCCAGGTAATCCTGCTACACAGGTGCATGTCGCTTTTGACACAAATCTTGAAGTTCCTTTTTCTGTAAAATCAATTTCAATAAAGTACCCATTTTCAATTGCATTATGAGAAAGTGTGGTTAGTTTTATTCATGTAACTTTCCACTTCATGAAATTAAAACAAAAAGGATTAATTTATATTTTTATGAAAATCATAAACATGTACTCAATGCTTATTCATAGTACCAGTATGCCAAAAGACTTATGTATAACGGATGTGTATGTGAATTTGTATTCATGTAAATTGTAATTTTCAGTTTTCGAACTTGGCTGGAAATGGAAAGAGCAAAAAGTAACACGAGTTTTGTTTATCTGTCAACAGTTCTGATTGATAAATTATATTTAATAATTAATTCCTGGGATTTTTTACCTTGCCCTATTTCAAAATAGAATTAAACCCAGTCTGAAAGTATGCACGTCTGCTTCTTTTCATTTCAATTAGATAAAGCTTTAATTACCGCCTCTGATTGACATTGTAAACGTGTTTTGATTCAGATGCAACTTTCCCTTCTGCGGCTCCTCAGCTTTGTTGTCTTCATGTTTTATTTCACAAAATCCGCCATGTGTTTCTCACCTCATGATTATTCACGTTCTTTCTCATTAATTCAATAGTCAAAAGTTTTTAGCTCCTCCCAAACTCAATACTCAACAGCCTAGTTTCCGCCTCGCTGTTACCAGAAGCCCTTGTGCACAAAAACATTCAGGAATAGTCTTTTCACATTACCTGGTATGCCATGCAGTAAATCAGTGATGAAACACCTTCGTTAACCAGCGAAATGTAGTAAAGAACCGCAAGCGGAGTCACAGTTGATAGGAAAAGTGTGCCCTCTCTTGGTCAAGCCCAAGGCCCATATGCCAACTGAAACAGCTCATGTCACATGAGCTAGTCATGTGATCAGTCAGTTGTTGAGCAACCGCCTTAATGGTACAATGAAGATAAAGCTGTGTGTATTTTCTTTCAAATGATTATTCTGTGTGTATTATATTGCTTTTTGTACAAGAACAATGTAATTTTTATTACATGTGCAAAACTCACTAAACTAAATTGTAATATCGACTTCTGCAACTGGAACAATATTTTGGATGCCCTCTTCCTCCTATCTGATGGGGCTAGAAAGCATCTTGAAATTCTCCCCTGATGGAGCTAAACCTCTTTCAGGAAGCAACTTTCAGGAAGCACTTGAGGCCAGAGCAAAATACATCAATGCCTTAGATAGGATAAAACTCCCCAATTCAGCTCCCATGTTTGGCCTGGATCTGGCAAAATGTCACAAATTAAAGCCTCTTACAGGACGTCTTGTGAGATCCAAACCATACCCTCTCGCAGTCCAACCTCCACTCTAGCAAATATACCGGTACAAACAATAACTCATACTTAAACAAAAGAGATTTTCAGATGTTTTTACATTCAAGAGGAAAAGAAAACATGTTCTGCAGTAAAATTCACATCATGGACCCTTCAAGTTTTCTCTTATGAACGTAATGATATACTTTTTGTGTGCAGGACTTGCTGTACCGCAGGATGCGTGCACTTGTTGACTACCAGTCTGCAAATAAGGCATTGGAAAAAGCACGAGCCAAAAATAAGGATGTACATCAGGCTGAGATGAAACAACAAGAGTCATGTGATAAGTTTGAAAAACTATCAGAGGTAAGAAAATGTCATTGCAACAGTGTGACTGCATCTTTTTAATATCATACATGTAAATTAACCGTAACAATATTTCTTTACATATGCACTTGGTAAAACTATTCTCCTGACATTAACCTTCCCATTTTTACAGTTAGAAATAATAACTTTAACAAAGTTCTTCACAAAGTTATGATTCCATTTTGGTCCTCATGAGGTCCCCATTTTTCATCGGCCTGCCAGCTATTGCAAGAGGCATCAATTTGATCATTGAAATTGGTATTTTCTAAATTGTGCCTCTGGGAACTGGGTTTATTAAATGTCCCACTGAAGGAGCTAAAGAGGCAACCTACATTTGCCTTGTGTGTCCCTGTGCATGTAACCCCTGCCAGTACTGCATTGAGAGGAAAATTTGTATTTGTCGGATAGACGGAGATCTACTTGTGGCTACCTTCCCATTTTTACAGTTAGAAATAATAACTTTAACAAAGTTCTTCACAAAGTTATGATTCCATTTTGGTCCTCATGAGGTCCCCATTTTTCATCGGCCTGCCAGCTATTGCAAGAGGCATCAATTTGATCATTGAAATTGGTATTTTCTAAATTGTGCCTCTGGGAACTGGGTTTATTAAATGTCCCACTGAAGGAGCTAAAGAGGCAACCTACATTTGCCTTGTGTGTCCCTGTGCATGTAACCCCTGCCAGTACTGCATTGAGAGGAAAATTTGTATTTGTCGGATAGACGGAGATCTACTTGTGGCTACAAAAGTTATTCCACATACACAGAATGATTCTGCTCTCTCAATAAGTGTTGTTCAACATGTGTATTGACCGTACAGCTACATTTACATTACGTATGTCCATATAGATGCAAGCCAGGGGGAAGGGGTCAGAATGCCAAGTGCATGTGGCAGTCTATGAGCCTCATCCATTAGTAAAATGAGGATGTGTAAAATCATTTAAAAACAAGAAAAATCATGTTTACAATTTCCACATTATTTGATATCTACAGGGGTTATTTTGTTCATGTTCCATTCAAATACGTAGGCCTACATGAGCCATCTGTATCCAGACGATTCCAGAAAAGACATTATAATTTGGTTTTGTAATTGTGTAACAAATCCTGCATGCGAGCTCATGTAGCGAATGCATTTCATGGTGCAATGACGTCCCCCCCACATACCTTCGAATTTGAAAGTTGAGTTGGACTTGGTGTCCTCTGGAATCCTACCGATTTTAGATTATAGGTCAAAGGTCAGAGCATTATGCGCCCTTAGAAAACAGTGCAAAATCGGACCGAAACTACCTGTCAACTCTCAGGAAGAGGTTGGCCTCTGGTTTTTTTTACTGGAAATTCAAGATGGCCAGCAGATCATTTTCCACTTTAGTTTTATGGGGTTTAACCACAAATTATTTTTTAATTCGCCTTTCCCCAAGGACACCCCCAAAATAGTAGCAAAACTGTGTGCTCAGCTCTGAATGTAGCCACCCACCTCTATCCAAAATAGACCCACAATTTAGGTTTTTTTGTGAAAGAAATACCCCAAACTGGAAACTACATGTATCAGTCCCAAATTCAGGATTTATAGAAATATTTCTATAATCCCTCCTGATTGTGTCTTATTGTGAAAACCCCATGGGATCACAAAATATTTTTGAGCTCAGGGCAGAATACAGCCATTTGGTGGAATGCACCCTGAGGACCTTGCATGTACATCAACATGAAACTCTGTATGTGTATTAGACTTGGTTTCCTGTTGCAGCCTATTGATTTTGAACCCATTTATCAGGGGTCAAGGTGATTGATTATAAAAGCAGACACAGTAAATATCTCTTGGTCTGGCCATGATTTTTTAATCAGTAATTGGCCTTGAAAAAAATTGAAGTACCTGCCATTTGAAAGGTCCCTCCTCCTTTAATGTTAGGAGATAGTATTTCAGTGCACTTGCAACCTCAAGGTATAAGTAAAATATTTTCTTTATCTCCTTGGGCAAGAATGCTGTTTTTTCCATATAAAAATAGAGTGCCAAATGATTTTTTAAATTCAATAGTTTCAGGCCATGACACATACTCGGGTACTGGCAATGTGGTTGTATTTTGTCCATTTCATTCCTCAAAACTGCCCCTGTAAATGTCGAAACATTTCAGAAGGGCAAGCACCCTTTTCTTTTGCTTACTTGCCAATAAATTGTAAGACAATTTCCTGATATCTACATGTACATGTAGATCACAGATGAATCTATAAAAAGGACAAGTCATGACACACTGCATGTTCAACAGACCGTAGGCTAGCATGTTTTTATCAGAGTGCACCTCAGGCTTTTCACACCGGGATCAATTGTATGCACACTACATGAACCAAACCAACTTGTAACTGCAACAAATCCTGGTCTAGCTTGATTGCCACCAGGGAACCAATTGTAGGCTGCATGCTGGCAGACGAGTTGCTGACTCTGCAGCTGCCATTTGACTGCAGGAGGAAAGCTCCTGGGAATGCGCTTAAAAAAACCCAAGTGAAAACAAGTCCTGACTATGCACTATGCGTTGTGCTATTACAGTTGTAGACCAAATGATAAGAAATTTTTCCACATGATTGTACATTGTTCAAGTGTTTTTATTTCTCAATAGAAATTAAACTTTTAGAAAACAATAATTTTTGAGCAAAACTGTGCACCATTAGGATTTACAAAGAGAAAAAAACTTACCACAAAAAGGTACCCCCAATGGAGCGAGTTGATTTTGTTATGTATATGATATATACATAACAAAACATATATGTTATGTATGTCTTGTGCAGGGCTGATGTGACTCCATGACATGGGTACTTTGACATGCTTGAAATTTGAGTAACTCAATTTTTAAGCCATTCCCCGAGGTTTGAATTATCAAGATTTAACTGTGTTTTATTTCATACTAAGAACTTGGAAATAAAAAGGTGAAGTTGCAAGGTAATTCCATGCAATTTTAGGTTCCTGGGTTTTAGCTAGGACTGTGGAAAGTTGGGAGTGCAAAATAAAAAAGTGGGAGTGTAACTTAACCACTTGCTGCCGGGTGCTTTCAAAAATGCAGTGCGCACATACGGGTGATTTTTAAGATTTTCAGTTTTCAAAATTCTTCAAAAATTCATCATTTCATTCAATGGACATTTACACCCACACGAATGACTGTTTGGTGGCTACTCTAAGCTGACAGGCAGCCTTCAATGACTCCTGAGTATTTCAGCCAGGCCTGCCGCCCTGTAAAGAGAGCCCAGAATTGTTAGGTGTTGTGTAATTTCCTTTGTCCCCAGTGAATGCGAGTGGCGTCTTTTCAAACGTGGCGGGATTAGCATGCAGCCGTGTTGTGTCGCTCATCAATGGGGCCCTGGAGCACTTTTGTCCGTGGTACTAATCCATGGGCGCGCTATGTCCGAAACAGTGGTATGCTGTTTAAAAACAGTGACGGATTACCTTAAAAAAAAACAAGCCGAAAAATGATAGCAATTCCAAGCAGCAGGTCTCTTGTTCCGATTAAGGTCTTTTGTTACACAGACCAGCTCTTTTGTCCGAAACCGGGCACCCTGGCAGGAAGTGGTTAAGACATGCACTGAGACTTCGAGATAATGGTTCCAATATTTCGTAGGCAAATCTTTTTAGTAATCTGAGCGGACAGTCATTAGGGTGTGTGGCTTCACTAGATGGAATATGTGTTTTTATAGACCCGACAAGTAGTGTTATAGGTGCAGGTAAGACAGGAACACAAAGAGATGGAAGATCAGAACATACTGTTGAAAAGTGATTTTGTTTATCTCAATTAGTGGCTATTGTTTATCATTTTCATTGTTGAAATTAAGCACAAGAGCTTGTTTTTGAGTCCCACTAAATGACAAATCTGCTGGTGCAGTTTTCGGGGTTTTGTATCAAGTGAGCAATCTTGTGATTTTAAAATTTGATTTTTGGTTAATTTGATCATTCTTTGCATTTTACCATGAATGGTTTATAATTATCACGACACTGTTTAAGTGCAACATCACATTGTTCGATTAATTTGCGTATTTCACTGTTAAACTATGGTTTACCATTAAGTTTCAGTTTAACTGTAACTTTATATACAAAGTGCCCTCCATAATTTATACTAGGGGTTTGGTGATAGTGTGCAACCATATTGTTAGGGTCATTCACTTCATACAAGTTCAACCAATCCATGTGTTTTCCACTGTCCAAAACTATAAATAGATGAGTCCTGAAAGGATCTAAATGACACTGGGAAATTTTTTGATTGGAAGACATTTTTGGTCCATACATTACGAGAGCAAGATCGCTTATGGTGATAGGGGCAGCAACTACAGTTTATAGTTGTCATTGCTTTAAACCGGTTTCAAGTACTGCATCTCCTAAAAATTGCTTGATTTACAACTTGCTTTAGTAAGGTTTGCTGCTTGAGCATGCCAGTAGCCAGATTGTTGAAATCACCCATGATAATTACTGATGCGTTGTTGGAAATAGTACGCAAGTGATTGACCTTAGAAATTACACAGTCAGTAATAGTAATAGTTTGCAGTACCTGCTGCTACGTCTGACTCTGAGCAGGAGGTTGTGGGTTGACGTTCCACCTGAGTGAGCTTGTGAATTTTTTCACAGGCTGTCGGACAAACACCGAGTATCCAGTGTTAAATACATATACACATCAGTGTAAGGGCAAAAACATGTTATTGAAAATTTACACCTCCCCAACACAAAATACATCTTGAAATAGATTCGTCTTCATCATTCTATTGCATGTAGGGTTGACAGGTCAAAGTGACTAAAATAATAGCGATGTACGTGAGTGTCATAACCTGAGAAATACTTTGCATAGGAACTTTAAATGTGGCTTGTGCATTTTGTAGATAATTCAAGCATGTTGTATTAAAACCTGAAAGGTCAAGGGTCAAAGGTTTCAGTGGCTAAAACAAGACAAATCTTGTTGATCTCAATCATTTTAGATGTATACAATTTGGGGATTTTTGGGTTGTTCAGTTACAAATACTACTACCTCTGGTATTTCAAGTAGTGATAAAATTTGTTTGATATTAATAATATGTCTTTTATTTGAATTATTTTACAGGTTGCTAAAACTGAGTTGTCTGATTTCAAAACAAGAAGAGTGACTGCGTACAGAAAGCATCTTGTTGAACTAGCTGAACTTGAACTGAAACATGCAAAGGTAAAACAAATCCACATAAATATGATCATGAATTTATATATAGCTGAACATAAACAACACAAGATCTGACCCACAGCCTTGAGACAGTGCATCCTTTGCAATCAGCAATGCAATTTTGCTGTCCAGCCTCTATCCTCCAAAATCTTCCCAAACTGCCTGGAGGATTTTGAAGTATTGGGGATGGTTAGGGTATTATTAATCCTTATACCAGTGACGTCATAAAATACTCCAGCCCCCCCTTAAACGACAGGTTGAAGAGTGTACACAAATTCACATGCTTCAGTTGGTCTGTGGCAAAAGTTTTCTTTAATCGTGTGAAGTTTGAACCTGATAACATTATTGAACCAGAAGTAGGACTTTTCAAATGTCACTTTAGAACATCCATTTTGAGTAAGACAATCTTGAATTGTCTTTCAAATGATAGAATAGGCATTGGCATTAATAAGGTGTTGGGCTTGTCGTTTTGTTAAAATGGTCGAGCTACTAGTGACAGAAAGAAAAACTGTCTACAGTGATCTGTTGCTTGTGCATATGATGTGTGCCTTGTGTTCTGTGCTTGTGTTACTGAACAGCGTGTAGTGCATGTGTTTTGTGTCATATAGCAAAATATGGATTGCCACCAAAGTTTTACTTAATCTAGAATCGGGGCAGACCAGCTATGCTGGAATAGGCAGACACTACACAAAGACTTTGAATTATCTTTTTAGATTTGATTTCCCTCGTCCTTTTTGTAGCCGTTTTTAGTTACCTCTTGTATTTGGCTTATAGCTGTCTTTTCGACCAATAAATACATGTATAATAGAGATTGCATATGTTTATCTACAGGCCCAGGTTCAGCAGTTGAAAAATTGTCTGTCATCTCTTCAAGACAACTAGTTTAATTGGACTGCAGAATAAAGACACCATAAAAACGTTCCAAGTGTATTACATTAGATTTTTAAAAACAAAATCGTACAATGTGTGTTTAACTCTGGACAGAAATTCTTCAATGTATATTTTGACTACTTTTGAAAGAAAGCAACTTTTGTTAGAAGAAATACCAAATTTCTGTTGGTTGTATTCTCTAGGGTGAAAATCACAAATATGTAAAGCCAAGAAGAAATATATTAAAGTAGAAGAGCAACAATTATAATTTAAAGGTCTTGCAAACACAACAATGCTATTCTTGTGTGTCTATGGACTAGTTTATAGGGAATGAAAGCATGATGGGGCAGTGTTCAAGTTGTGCGTTTTTCAACCAGCAACATGCCTGGGGATGACATGTAACCCAGGTTGAATCCCTGACCGTATTACGTTACGGAGGGAGTCCAGGATGAAGGGTGCAAAATCGGGCGAAAAGTTTTGAAACTAAAATTTCCAATGCTTCTACCTTTTCCAAGGAGCCAACTTCACGTCTTTAACTCCTATGCGTCCTTATCTCCACAGCTGGTGGGATAAGAAAATTCGACTTATCACCGCCAAAGAAAAAAATTGGAAAATAAATCAGAAGTTTAATTCTTGCTATTGTCGTGGACTGTTTTCAGTCTTTCTCCAGTGCATGCAGTTCGTACAGTGTGCGCGCGCAACTATTCTGCGTATTACACGCACATCGAAACTACATGACTGGAACCAGCGTCTAACCAAATCCACCAGAATATAAGATTAAATCAGTGCTCTGAAATATACGATTGCCATGTATTTCAGAGTACTGATTTAATCTTATATTCTTGTCGATATTCTGATCACAATGCTACGCAGCCCTTCCATATTCTCTAACCGAATCCACTCGTTTCGAAAACGCTCACAAAAGCACGTAGCACGCAACGTGGTTCTCAGCCACGGATACCATTGACCTCTCCGTGCCGTGTACACACTACATTGAGCTGGCCGGGGGGTGAAACTGTGGCGTGCATTGATCATGGTGACGGTTGGCCTTGTTACCGGTATGTGCACGCAAGCTGAGTCTACTGCAGCCAGTATGGGAAAAATCTTTAACCAACAAATCTCTACAAACAAATTAAACAAGTTAAACACTTTAAAGAGAGATTGTTGGTGAATTTATTCCCGTACAAGAACCCTGCATATATACAAAGACTTCTACGCTAACTTAGGTATAAAGCAGAACAAAATATGATCATTTTAAGGGTAACCAATAGGGGGTTAATTGGTCAGTCTGAAGCACCCGATTCGACAAATACTGAAGTGTGTAGCAGGCATGCAACAGACCTTCAATGGAAATTGCGCACATGTAGTGTGTGCACGCAGCTCAGATTCCTGTACGTGCGTGTACTTTATACAACGTCTGTCACTTATTTTCCTCGATTTTGCAGTGCATGGTTTGTTCTGAAATTCCTAACCTCCCCACCCATGGATAGATAAGGCCACGAAGAATTTGTAAACGTGAAAAATTAGTTCCTTCAACAAGGTAAACCAAGAACAAATTGGAACCAAATTTGTGATCGTTTTGTACACAACTTTTATACCCTGGACGTCAACCAGTAGGAATGGGTGAATTGGACGGTGTATCTGTGAATGCCCCCCCTAAAAAAAACAGAAAAGAAAAACAAAGTCTCTTATTATACAGTGTAAGCCTTTTTTTCAAACTGACCAGGTGCAAAAACAGTAAATATATGAATGGGACAGTATACACAAAACTTAGACATGGATTAGCACCTTTGGCTTTTGTGCTTTGGTTTTGTGTTGTTTGTTTAAATTACCATTATTGTTAATGTTCCAAATAAAGAGATATAGGTTCTGTGTGATTTTTCTAAGTTGGGCCAGCTATGGCCTAAACGTAGGATTTTGTAACTGTATTTACAATATGAGTTGCACAAAATTATATCAAATACTGTGCACTTTGTGGTTTCGGTATGAAGTAGAATTGGAGTAAAAAAATTCATTCACATATGGTAACATAAACTAGTCTGGAATGTGTTTAGCAAACAGCCGAATCATCATTACCATCAATGAGATTGGAGGCTTTCAAATTTGGACTAAACGAGACTTCGGATGAAATGCATAAGCCATCTCAAAAGCCACAGCGTTGAAAATGTATTCCAATCTTAAGAACATGTTACATCTGTTAAACTTGGTTTTAATCTTGAACATGTTCCATCTATACAATTCCATGTGAGCCTCAAAACAATTTATATCTGGAAAAGTTCATTTGGAAGGTGTAAGACAGGTGAGGTCCATAGAATTTTATTCAAGGTGAAAAGGATGCAAGTCTGTAAGATTTCATTAGATTTTAGGAAATGTATTTGAAATTTGCAACTACGCTGTTTTAAAATGCGAGATTTAACAATACCTTCAAATTTTTGAAAGATTTTGTTTCTCAAAATCATGGTCCAATCTTTTTAACTCAAATTCTGCTTTGTGTTTGGTTTCTCCCAGGTCTCCATGAATGTTTTCTGTTTAAGATCATAGCTTGAAGAATATCTTTTTTTTGGTTAAACTCAAAATTGTTCTAAACAGTCAGCCATACAGTATAATCTCTGTCATGTAAATTGCTGGCAAATTTAATGTAGCAAGTAATTTTATATTTTAAAAGAGTCATTTCCGTTTCTTTGTGATGTAATTTTGGTTAGAGAAAACACGAATAAACTTGTGTTGATATCAAAGCATTTCTCATGAAAAGAAAGTGACTGGTGTAATTATATCATGCAATTATCTGTCTACATTTGTAACAAAAATTGAGAATACAAATAACCGAACCTCTCAGACAAACTTAAATGTTGTGGTTGTGTACCTTGGGGTTGTACTTCATTTGATTAGTAATTACATGTATTTGTTTTTATCAACGTTTTACGAAATGAAAGTGTGTAATTTGAGTGTTAGAATAGATCCTTGAATATTAAAATTAAATGAGGCTTCGATGTTTAAAACACAAATACTGCAGGAGAGGTGCATTAAAAATAGTTTCCTGAAATGGTTTGTAGTACATGCAAGTTTTTACAACGGAAAAATGTGTGGTAGAGCATGTACCGTAGGTTATAATCGGCGATGTCCGTCAAATAAATCATATGTCCAACGCTCTTTCATTCTTATTCATAACTTTGTTTTGTTGAAAAGAAAGTTTAATAAGTGCAAAAACAGACAAAAATATGGAAGGCTTCATTTAGCAATGTTGTTTCATATTTGCTATCCATAATCGGGGCCATTCATCAAAAAGTAAAAATGTAAATTGTTCGTTTTCTGTAGGGCGCAAAAGTGGGGGAGGGGGTTACTTGACAAACTCTCTAAAGCGTAATATAAGTAACTCGCAGAGTCTAACTTTGAGTCTAAAAGTCTCAAATCCCAAAAAATCCAAATCAAAAGTGGATATCAGAAATCTCATTTTTCCCCAATGTAGAGCTACTCTAGATCTCGACCTTCTGTATACCCTCCTGGGAAAAATTAGTGCCTCCAATAGGTTTCAACATGTTGGTTAATAACAAAGCACAAAATCTGTCAACCCTTCCATCTTGTCCATGCAGATTCGATTTGAAAAGAAGAGGTAACTTTTCCGAAGAGCAGAAAAGTGAACCTACAATCCTGGACAAATCTCGTTGGAACATGCCTCCCGCTTGCCCGGCGCCCCCTGTCAAGGTTGATTCTCATTAATGGTAGGTTGGGCCGAATCTTGGTCCAATAAATTATCGCAACATTGAAGGGGGGGGTCTTGTCAACGCCCTTCCCACAAGGTTTTCAACTATTTTGTGCAGGATTGTAGGTCTACATGTTCACGCATGTGTGTTTGCACTCGCCGTGCCTTCTTGAAAACGAGATTGTACAACCTTGCAAAGATTTGCCTTCCTGCAGTCGATGGGTTCCAGATTACATTGAGTTGACGTCACGCAGCTGTTCAGAAAAGGTTAGATAAAATATTAGAATCCTTCGTAAAAGTAGAATAATGCTTTTCGTTTATTACCTTTTAAATTATCGACGTATGAACAATATTTTGATGTTTTTATTTTGGTCTTACCCACACACTACCATAAAATCTCAAGCCGTAAATATTCATCTGCGTACGAGGGTCCCGTATTGCACTTTTTTCATGTATTTTAGATTTTCGGAAGTGATGGGTCAATTTTTGGCAGGATATTTCTCTTTTAGTTCAGGTAATTTTTCAGTTTCTATAAATTGATATACTAGCAAATATTTTTCAAAGCCCTTTTTCAAAGTTGATTTTCAAAAAAAGGAAACTGAACGAAAAAAAATTACAAATCCTAAAATCTTTGCACGTTATTTTTCCTGTTCACGGGTTCCGGATGCGCGCCATCAGGGGTCAACTTGCGGGCTCTATTTGGGGGGGGGGTATCTTCGGGAAAAGGTGGATAAACAAAATCCGTTGCTTACCCCACGGACGTGTATAACAAAATCTGGACTCGCAATGCCCTTAACCAGCTTATAGAGTCATTGAATCCACTCACGGCCATTTTACCGAGCCGAATACCAAATAGCTTTCCTGGCAATGCCCGCCTTTGTTCTTCCTGACGTCAATAGAGGGGAGCCAACCCACGGTTTTGTATTCGGCTCAGTAAAATGGCCGCTGGTTGGCTTCTTTTTTATTCAAAAGCGTTGCAAGTCCAGGTTTTTTTACATACGTCCGTGGCTAACCCCCATAATATTGAAACAAACAGCGCTCTTCTGGCCATAATCTTGAATTTCCAGTGAAAAAACGGAGGCCAACCTCTTCTGGAGAGTTGACAGGCAGCGCTACTGATCTGATTTTGCATGTTTTATGAGCGCGTATTTGTAGTCCTACCTGTAAAGACAAGATGTGGCGCCCATGGCAACAGACCAAAAGGGGGCGCCCGGTTCTTTTTTTTTTTTTTTTTAGTGCTTTTTTTCTATTTACTGGCGGAGAAAATGAGCAGTTTTTCCTTAGGAAACTGGCAAAAATGTTGAACAAGCATAGCTATCAAACGAGGGCGCTGCACAAGAGCTATATGTAAATGACCTGTCACATACTCCCCCGCTTAAAGGTTGGCGCCTCGACAACCTCTTGTAATCATACGTTGTAACGAGCCTTAAGTTTAACAGAAAAATTATACAAGGAAGAATACGTCATAGAGTCCCAAATCATCTTGGTTGGACTCCGGCCAACATCTGCACTAGCAGCAGCTGTGTACGACTAATGTCTGCCAGGACTTGGGGGTCGACACTTGGTGCTGTAACAGGTGCTGCAGGTATCTCGCACTGGACAGCAGATCTTGGCAGGTGATGAGGGTTGGCATGCTGACCTGCCCCTGTGCGGCTTGTCCGGCGAACTGGTACTGGCTGCTCATCTGGGTTGCTGCTGAAGTCGTCGTCACCGGGAGTAGAATCATCCGGAGTGGCACTGGTATGGCAAGCTAGCAAATCTGTAGGATGTTCCTCAGTGGGAGCATGCTCTGAAGGGGTGTGCTCCACTTCGGGATTTGGCGCTGGCTGGGCATGGCCGCTGAGGTGATGCTCCCCTGCTTTTTTTAGAAGCAGCAGGTTGTCCCTCTGGCTCCTGTTTGTCTGCTGGCACCTCTGGTGTCGTACCCTGCCGCTGTATAATGAGAAGCTCATCGTCTGTATCCTCATCCTCGTCAGCTTGCACCACGAAGCCCGGAGCATCTTGACAGTATCCAGGTTCCGGTGTCTTACTCCCATCCAGCAGCAAGGTGGTCCCACGCAGCAGCTCTCTCCGGTGTAGCGTCTTTTCCTTCCCCTCCCCATCGAGTGGAGCAACGGTGTAGACGTGCCCAGTGCGATCAGGTCTCCCTATCACCTTGAAGGGTTTGCTGTCCCACGCATCTTGGATTTTATTTCTGCCCTCGATGTTGCGGTTACGGAGGAACACTCTGGTACCAATGTCCAGATCTTCATTCTTGGCTGTTTCGTTGTGCCTCTTCTGCCTTCGCGAAGCCTCTTCCTCAGTTTTCCTTGAAGCCAAGTGAAATGCCAGGCTCATCCGTGCGTGGTGGTCAGCTACCCACTGATGCAACCCATCGTCGTTATCTTCTGGTTGGTGGTCTGTACCTAGCAGGTGGTCGATTGGCAGCCTTGGTTCACGCCCGAAGAATAAGTAGTATGGGGAGTAGCCCGTCGATGAATGTGGTGTTGCATTGTACGCATAGATGATCTCGGGCAGAAGTTCCGGCCATCGACGCTTCTTCTCTGGGGGCAGTGTCCTCAGGCGGTCATGGAGAGTGCGGTTGAACCGCTCGCATTGGCCGTTACCTTCGGGATGGTAAGGTGTTGTGCGACTTTTGAAGATACCATACATGCTGCACAGCTCGCTGATAACCCTACTCTCGAAATTCCTTCCCTGGTCGCTATGCAGGCGGCACGGCACTCCGAACTTCACAAACCAGTCACGCACAAGGACACGAGCAACAGTTGTTGCCTTCTGGTCCTTGCATGGGATGGCCTGGGTGAACTTGGTGAAGATGTCAGTCAGGACGAGCACATTCTCTATGTTGTTCGTCCCAGGCTCAAGAACATTGAAGTCCATTGCGAGAACCTCCAGTGGCTTTTTAGCGATGAAAGAACCCATCGTAGGATGCAACTTTCTACCGGCCTTGGCTAACATACATCTGTTGCAGTCCCGGCAATGTGCTTCAATATCCTTGGTCATCCCTGGCCAATAGCATCGCCTCTGTACTAGCTTTGTAGTTCTCTCAACACCCTGATGCCCAAGTTCGTCATGCAGTGCAACAAGTACCTTGTTTCTCAGTGCCAAGGGTAGAAGAAGCTGATGGCACATTTCTCCAGCATCTGTCCTCCTCTTGTAAAGGACACCATCTTTCACCTCCAAAGCATCCCAGAATTTCAACAGCTTGCGGACTTCTTTGGCCTCCCTCATAATCTGGTCAGGGCGTGGTCTACTCTGTCCCTCCCATAAAAGCCAAAGTGGTCCAAGGAAGTCGTCACTCTTTTGAAGTGCGGTGAGATCTTCCGGTGACAGAGATGGTGAGTGTTGCTGTTGCCATGGGAACTGTCACAGCTGGCTTGGCACGAACCTCATTTAAGCCAGCTTCTTGTAGGGTACTCCTGATGCATTGTCTCACAACCACCGGGATGCTGGTAGCACTGGTTTCGCTGATGGCAGCAGCAACTGTGGTCTCTTCAAACCGTACTGATTTTGGTTCGTCACCGTGCTCTCTCTTTCTGCTCAAAGAATTGGCATTGCTGTTGTTCCGCCCGGGTTTATACTTGATGCTAAACCGGAACTGTGCTAATTCGGCGGCCCATCTCGTCTCAACTGCACCCAGTTTGGAATTGGAGTGGAGGTAGCTCAAGGGGTTGTTGTCCGTGTAGACAACAAAGTCGGCTCCCAGCAGAATGTCACGGAATTTTACAGTTATTGCCCACCGCAGTGCCAAAAGCTCCAACTTCATGCTGCTGTAGTTGTCCATGTTGCGCTCGCTCCCGCGGAGACCTCTGCTGGCATATCCAAGAACTACACGACCAGTGTCCTGTTCTTGGGACAGAACAGCACCAAGACCAAGATGACTGGCATCAACTTCCAGGATGAATGGACGTTTGAAGTCAGGATAGCCAAGAAGAGGAGCCGACGTTAGGAGTGACTTCAACTCGTTGAAGGAGACTTCGCAGGCTTCATTCCATGATTCAGGTAGTTGAAGCTGGGATGGGACGACTCTTTTGCCCTTCTTCTTCTTTGGACCACCAAGCAGCGCATGAAGTGGGGCGGCGACTTTGGCAAAACCTTGAACAAAGCGCCGGTAGTAGCTAGCAAGGCCTAAAATGCTTCGAAGCTCACCCTCGTTGGTTGGTCTCTTCCACTCAGCTACAGCACGTATCTTCTCTGGATCTGGTGCAATTCTATCCGCTGATACTTCATGGCCTAAATACTTCAGCTTGTTGGTAAACCAGTGACACTTTTCTGGTTTCACCATCAGGTTGAATTGACGGAGGCGATCAAGCACCATCTGGAGTCGCTCAAGTGTCTCGTTGAACGTCTTGCCAAACACAAGAATGTCATCGAGGTAGACAATCAAGGACTGGAAATTCTTATCTCCAAAGGCCTTGTCCATGAGACGCATGAAGGTGGCAGGTGCATTGCAGAGCCCAAACGGCATTCGTGTGAACTCGTACAAGCCACCTACACCAACACGGAAGGCGGTCTTCTCGATGTCTCTCTCTTCGATGGGGATTTGGTAGAACCCATGGGCAAGGTCGAGGCTGCAGAAATACTTGGCCCCATTCAGTGCGTCGAGTGCTTCATCGATTCGTGGAAGGGGATACGCGTCCTTGTGTGTCTTCGCATTCAGGGCCCTGTAGTCGACGCACATTCTGAGTTTCCCATTGCTTTTACGGACAAGGACGACTGGTGAGGCATATGGGCTTGAAGACTCTCGTATGACGCCACGGTCTAGGGATGCCTGAATGTGGTCTCTAACTTCTGGCCATAAGTGTGGGGGAATACGTCTGTGGGGCACCTTGACAGGTATATCATCAATAGTGATGATCCGATGCTCTATCTTACTGCAGAAACCGATGTCATCTTCATCTTTGCTGAAGACATCACTGTATCTAGAAATCAGTCCTCTCAAACTGCAGCGCTGCTCGTCGCTGATGTCCTCACCGATCGTCAACCGCGTCATCAGATCGGATACAAGATCATCACTCTCAGGGGTTTGATGGGCAGAAACCTCACAGTCGGATGCAACTGTTCGAGGGCAGGGGTACTCAGAGAATTCACGAGAGAGTACTGCAACTGGGGTCTTCGGCTGAAGGTACAAGTCACTGTCACTGAAATTAGCAACTTGAACGGGGACTCTGCTGGCCTTATCAACACTGACAAGGGTTGGTGCAATCATCAGACCTTTCGGAAGGTGCTTCGTGTGCACATCAAGTTCTTCCACCATTGCTTGGTAGACATCATTGCTAGGCCTGACAGAGCACTGTACAACATGCAGAGACATCGCTGGTACTAGAATCGGCTTCTGACCAGAAATGCGGACATTCCCGGGTTTGTCTAATTGATGGGAGGCACTCCGTATCTCCTCATAGAGAGCTAGGACATTAACCCACTCGGTTCCACCGGAACCGTCTTCCAGGCTGCGCAGGAATCCGGGTCCGATTGTCTTTTGCAGTGCGTCTCTCATGTCTCTGAAAATGTTCGAGCCGATGACCCCAGGCACTTCTTGTTTCCTTTCAGACATTGCTGTGCCAACTGGGTCCTTCACCACCAGGAAACCTACTTTGTCAAACGTTTGTCCCAATGCCTGAAGTGACAGCTCAATGTAACCCAGATAGGGGATTGCAGCACCCTGGGCACCAGAGATGTGGAGTAAGTTGCGGATATCAACCAACTCTTCCGTGGAGAAGTTCTCTCTAAAGCAGGATTCGGTTAGTGTGGATACCTGTGCTCCGGTGTCAAGTAGGCATATCACCTTGGTGCCTCCAAGCTTTACTTGTGCAACTGGGCAGTCCCCTACTATTTTCTGGATAATCGAGCCTCTGTCTTGCAAAACTTGGTGGCCTGTCGTTTGGCTCACAATGGCAGGCCGACCTAGTTTAATGGCTGTTGGAAGGAAGGATGCTGGGGAACAAACTGCGGCTGGGTAGACTGCTGGGGAACGGACTGCTCTGGAGTAAACTGTTGAGCACGGGGGTTGAACATACTTCGTTGGGCTTGCTCTGAAGGAGATCCATTACCACGTGGGCGGTGAGGGCAGTTACGCTTCAAATGCCCTGTTGACTGACAAGTGTAGCACCTGCGGGGTTGCGGCTGACTCCATCCCCGTGGTCTCTCACTGAGGGCCTTGATGAGGGCATCTATTTGCTGCTGTTGGGTGGATGACGGGGTGGATGAACTGCCAACTGCACTCTTCTCGTGGGCCTGCAGTGCTGCCTTCACGGCCTCCAGCTCCTTACGCAGCTCCTCCAACTCCATCTTCCTCCAGTGAACTTGCTGCTTCAGTTATAGCTCGGCTTGTCAACCAGAGAAGCTGAAACTCGTAGCTCACCTCACTGGGCTAGGGGCTGTAGCGTTGAGCACACCATCCTGTCTACGACGCCAAATGTAACAGTGAGAAGATGAGATCGACACGGATAGTGTGCATTATCTCACTCAAGTTCTTTATTATGGTGTCGCCACAAGAAAATCCCCTAGCCCAGTCAATCTAGGGCTAACACGAGGTGTAAAGGCTATAAATGAAACTTCTGCCAGCAACTAACATGAGGTAGATCTTGGACTACTGTGGTGTTGTCTGTACCAGCGCTGTGGGGTGAATGACTCACTGAACAAAGAGCTGGCAATAAACTAATGTTGAACAAGCATAGCTATCAAACGAGGGCGCTGCGCAAGGGCTAAATGTAAATGACCTGTCACATTACAACCAAATATTGAAAGAATGTACACCGTGTCTCTTTGGAGGGGCTTATTGACTATTCTGTACTATAATAACTGGAAAGGGCCTGAAATTTCCCCTGTTTCTTCTTTCAGAAAAGCTCCCCCGGACGCCGGGGAAACGGAAATTAGCAAGTTCCAGTTAACAGTTCTGTCTGTTCGTCCTCATTCTGGTAGTTTTTCTTCTTTGTGTCCCGCAGTTTTGCAGATGTTTGATCTCTCTTTTACTGAATCATAAGATCGTCTCTGTGCACAAAACACTGCCGCACTCACTGGCAACGGACAAACTGTATTATCCTTTAGAAAATAAGAAAACGTATTCACTTTTTGGAATTGGTTTTTCTATCTTGGATAGATTTTCTTCCGTTTGAGCCATTTTTACTGCGAAACCGGCCCTCGAGAAGATATTAAAGGGTGTTTTCCACCAAATGGTCGTATTTCTGCGCCAGCCCACAGGTTTTCTACAATAAGGCAGGCCACAATTAGGAAAGATCATAGAAATATATATATGAATTCCGACGTTGCTATTTTGGGGGTATCTTCAGGGAAAGGCGAATAAAAAAGTTTTTCGAGGCTAACCCTCATAAAATTGAAGCCAACAATTATCTTCTGGCTATAATCCTGAATTTCCAGTGAAAAAACAGAGGCCAACCTCTTCACGAGAGTCAACAGAGTGCTCATCAAGTTCGGGCCGACTGGATCATGATTTTGCACTGTTTCTATCTATGAGTGCGTATTTCACCTGTAGTCTTGCGTTATATTCTGCATTATCATGAAGTGCGCCCTCAATGTTTTGACCAAGATTACGTTTGGTGCGTTGTTTGGCCGGGCTAGCTGGTGTGCGCGGCGCTATACAATCTTTGGTGCGAAGTGGCAAAGTGTGTAGGTAAGTGTAACGCAAACGCATGTATTTTTCTGGCTTCTCAATGATTTTTCATGGGAAAAATTTATCAAGATTTAAGTGACGGTCATGTATGTAAACACTGATGTAACCTTCATCATGTGGTTCATCCTGGGCTAGACCAGCCACAGACAGATAGGCCAAAAAACAAACTGCCTAAGCTGGTAGTAATAATATACATGTACAGTAGCTACGATAGATAGTAACCATGGTAACGATAGGCTCTGAAAGCCCCATACATGCCGTTTTATCACGGTGCAGACCAGTGAGTGAATTTTATCTGTATTATTTTGTCAGCAGCATGTCATCTTCTGACACATCCCGCTATCTTGGTGGGGCATGTGGGATCATAGTTAAAGGTAGAGAAAGAGCGGTATCTTGCAAGGATTGTAACAAGGAAGGAAATATGTCACACGGGGGTCACAGCTAACGAGGCGCAGAGCATTGTGGTTAAAAACAGGGGTGTGTGAAACTGGCGCAATGCATTACACAAGCGGCGGTTATCAATTTGATATTTTTTCGTTTTCTTTCTCATTGCAGAAAATATTCTCACTACACTTCATTCATTCATCCATAATTGATCAAGATAACTAGTGATATTGCTAAAAGACGTGATGAGTGATATTAAGTGAGAAGATAAATTACCACACTGTGATTGTACGGAGGTCATGTTTTTATCGTATTGCCAACACTTTGCCCATGCCAAAGCATTGCCATTGGTGAACCAAAAATTGAAATAAACGCTTTGCTATCAGGAAGTGATAACCTCGCAGTCACAGCTAGGTCATGTGCAATGTTAGCCAATCATAGTGCAAAGCCATCAGCTTTTCCCAGTGACCTGTTTTGGCACTGAGCAATGAGCAAAACTTACAGAATGCTGGTGCGACACAAGTAATCCATGCAAATTGATTTGTTTTATGCAAGAACAATTTGTTTTTCTGTTTTTTTTTAATGAAAAGTGAATGTTGATTTTCAAAGTTTACCTTGACCTACCCACCAACCAACTATTTCGAAAAAAATTGAAATTAAAAATCATAATTTTGGAATGGTTGCTTAGTTACACTTACTTAGTTGATGTTCTGTTTTTAATAAAATGTTTTCTACTCTCTGTTAAATCCATTCCTTCACTGTTTCGTATTGACTTTTCTTATAAAGCATGGTTAAGATACATACAGTACATCTGCAAGACCAGACATTAGTTTCCTTTTCCTTGTACATGTTGTATCAGCAGTTCAAGACATGGTCTCAACAGTCCCAATTTCAGTTGAGGATACAAGTCTTTCAACTAACTGTACTTGTAGATAGTGTCTCAAGAGTTCACAACCAGAAGGAACCACCCAGTTACTGGTTCATGCCAGTCAAAATGCCACAGAAAGGGTATGTGTATGCATCTGTTTTCTTTTGTCATAAACTTCAGTTAAGGGCCACCCCGGTTACATCCTACTTGCTGATTATCTAGCTGCTTCCATTCAAACTACATGTAGGCTGAGGCCTTATGTTCTAGGCACATTTGTGATTCGCTCCAGGAAAAGGTGATATAAGTTGCCAAAAAAAAATCACGTCATATACATGACTAGAAAGCCCACATTGTAAGCTTTCATTTGATATGACTTCATCATGTGACACGTCACGTGACATAAAAGGTGCATTCTTTAAAGCTTTTGGCTCCTGAAGTACATGTACCATTGTGTTGAAACTTTGCAGGTAACCAGAAGTGAAGTGTTATAGTTGAAAGTTGAATTCATGTAGCAATGACATCATCAGGTGAAAAGTCATATGACATTAAAGGTGAACCCTAATCAAATCTCATCTGGGATAAGTTGTGGCAAAATTGTGGGGAAAGTGAATCCTTTCCCCACAATTTCCCCCACAAGTAGTTGTGCATTTATTGAAAGGAAGTTGTGAAGGAATTTTGCATTAGTGTAGGTCACTTACAGTGAAGGACTGTTTACATTACTAGGCAGCTTGTAATAGGTGATCAGTATTTAAGTGGTTTGCATTTTTCAGAGACTGACCTTGGATCACTCAACACACTGACTTTCTCTTTTTCGGTGTTTCACATCAAAAGATTCTAAAGTGTAAAAGCCACATCATGCTTAACTTTCCATACACCGTATATTATGCCATGATTTCTTTTCCTTGGAAAAAAATCTGCAAGATTGTTTGAAATACAAGGCCTTCACATTAGTGATCTTTTCTTGTTAATGTCCTTTTGCTTGAAATGCCATAGCTTTCCAGCTGGCGAAAAATAAACATAAGGAAGATTTGTATGTTGCGAAAGGGTAAAAGTTTCTTATTCCAAATGACATGAATGATACAGTCAGAGTCAAAAAGCTCTCTGCAGGGAGTGGGATATTACATGTACAGTCCTTTGCCTGTCCTTCAGTGGCCTGCCTGGCCAAAACCACAAAGGGGAGGGAAAATGTGTATACAATACTGATAACTTCACTCTAGGAAGATTGTGGGAAGTTTTTCAGGAGCCTTAAAAATTCTGCTGCGACACTCTTTTGCAGTTTTTCTACAACTTTTTCCGGACAAGATTTAAGATTTTTCACTGTATCCCCTGAAGTACATGTATACCTCAGATTAGGTTGAAACTCTGCAGATGACTTGAAAGGGACATCTCAGATGAAAATTGAGATCACTTGATGATGACATCATTAGGAGATAAATCACGTGACATTAAAGTTGCAAAGCCCTGTATCCCCTGAAGTATACATGTCCATGTATGTCCTCCTATTATGTTGGAATCTTGCAGATTGCTAGAAAGAGAAGTGTTACAGACAAAAAAACTGACATAATGTGATGATGACATCTTCAGGTGACAAGTCAGGTACATGTATATCTGTATAAGTCCTGACGAAAATGTCCTTTTTAGGTAGAGACTTTGCATATCACTAGAAAGGGAAGTGTTATAGACCATAATTGATGTTGTGACAATGTCTTGGTGACAAGTCACATGACAATTAAGGTTCACCATTTCAATCATAACTTCTGAAATGCAACATTGCAATCAGTATATCTCCTGCAGTAGTGCTGTGGACTTTTAATAAAGAGCAGTGTTTGAATGCCATTGATTCCAGCGTCCTTTCTTTCTGTTTCGAGAGAGAGTTTCCAGAAAAAGCTTGGTTTCTTTTTAGCTGTTTTGGACACCTACTGAAACAGCTTTTGTTTTTCATAAGATTTTTTTTGGGGGGCTCCTCCGCAAGTTGCAGAAAATGCAATGTTTTTGTTCTATTTTTTTGTTCTTCTCCATAAAAGTCCCTTCACATTGTACATGTTTTTCTCACCTGGACATAAGTCCCTTTGCAAACATGTATCCTCGTCAAACTTACATAAACCAAAGAACTTAACCCCTTCGCACCGGGAGGCAGCTATAGCCACCGTAAAAATTGAGATCCTCAGCCCGCTTTTCAGCTATTATTCTCGGCCCAAAGACGGTGATAGCGAAGACGGTGAAAGAAGGCAGACCCTGGCTCTTGTATATATGGTAATCGGTCTTTGTGCGTAGCCCAGAAATGAAAAGACTGATTTTGCATCATAATCACCAGCTTCACAATAGTCCCCACTTTAAAAAGAGGCAATGGGGATGTGGAAGGGTGAGTAGAGCCGCATGCCACCGAACAATCAGCCTTTTCACCGTGTAATTCAAAGCATGCAGAGCACGCAGGGCCACAAACCGAGAATTTGTGGTTTGGCAGGTGGCCTTGGTGGCCTAGCGAGGCTTGAATTCTTGGAGTCAGCTTTCGGGAAGAAATTCCCGTTGTCAAGGGGTGAAGCACAGATGTGCCTCGAAGTATGACGTCATGATTATGTCATCGTTTTATTTATTTTCGATTTTGAGTATTTATTTTTGCTTATTGAGTTTGTACACAAATTCAAAGTGCTATTTTGTCACTTTGTGATCTTCAACCTTCATAAAAGTTATACCAATCACAGATCCTGGTACAAAGATGATACCAATAAACATGTAATGATGCCATGATGATGTCAGTTTATTTATTACTGATTTTTGAATATTTAGTTTTTGCCTGTTGAGTTTGTACACAAATTTAAGGTGCTATTTCTGTCACATTGGGACCTTTAATCTTCTTCAAAATTATACCAAGTACTGACCGTAATACAAAAATGATACCAAAATAACGATGTCACGATGATGTCATCAAGTGATTTATCATCGGTTTTTAACCACTACCAGCCGGGGACTCCGGGATCGGAGCCGTATGGTTTATATGTGTGGCCGGGGTCTCCGAACTCAGACAAAGGAAACAGGGCCCTGTAACAAAAGACCGTACTCCGAACAAAAGACCAGGCTGCTGGGCATGACCGCCATTTTTCGCTCTCAAAAGTGGTGATAATCCAGCGTTATTTAGAAACCGTATACCAGAGTTTGGGGTATTTAGAGCAAGCGGATTACCACCGGGGACAAAAGCTCTCCACCACCGCAGCGATGAGCCACACAGCACCGCTGCATGCTAATCTGGCCCCTATTGAAAAGAGGTCAGCAGTGCACTGAGCCAGGTTCGTGAACAAAAGACAGCTGTATAACACCGCACAATCTGGGCTCTGTTTACAAGGCTGCAGGCCTGGCTGAAATATTCGGGCGTCAATAAAGGTCAGCTGTCAACTTAGAGTAGTGCCTGAAGATTACTCCGTGCGGCTATAAACGACTGTTAAATGGAATGATGAATTGTTGAAGGATTTTGAAAACGGAAAAAATGATAGTCATGCCGGCCCAGCATCCTCAACGTTGAAAAATGCCCCGGTCCGAAGTGGTTAACATTTATTTTGTTTGTAGACTTTCTAGACAATTTTCGAAGCTTCATTTTGGTCTCATAGTGCTCTTTCATATTGATCAAAGTTAAACTGAGTTATTTGTTATATAGAGATCAAACCAAAATGATCATGTCATGATGACATCATGTGACATGAGATTAACCCTAACCCCAGTAGTCGGGAACTGCCGGTTCTGCGCCATCCCCCTTCTCCACTCTCTTTCCTCCTCTCCGCTGGGGTTGGTACAAACAGGCAGGTCAAAGGTCAAGGTAGTGAAGTGGGAAACCCTGGTGCTTCTCCTGCGCAAACAACTTTGGCTCAAAAAAAAAAAGAAGGGACTTCCCCTCGCTTTCCCGGTCACTACAAGTCTCGACTTGCCCGGCCTGAACTCGTGACTTCTACTTAAAGCGCAGCTCTGTTCTAAGCAAAATGCGCTGTGTTTACAACCACCTTAAATAAATGGACTATATATAGAAAAAACAATATATAAAAACATGTCAAGTCAAGTCGCGGGAAAAAATGAGAAAAAAATTTAAAAACCTATATATAAATAGAGACATGAGCAACCCAAAACACAGACCACTATTATCAACCTTCAATCGTTTCAAGAAGGCGTTTTTAGCAGATTTTGTCAAGCAGTATAACATTCCATTACTGGCACCCTAGTGTAGATTTCACACCAAGCCCGAACTTGTTCAAGCCATCCGAACGAACCAAAGGCAATTCAACACAACATCCCATTTACACACAAGGGCAGAGTTGTCAAACAAGATCTCATCAAAGTGATTAAAGCTTACACTCAACCCGAGGAAATTGCAGAAGTCGACATTAGAAACGTGAGACGCTTTCAGGGTAATTACAGAAATTGGGAATTGATACCCAGTTTCTTTGAATATGACCTCGTGCACTTTTTTGATTTTTACAAAACTTTCATAGAGAAGAAAGCGTTAGATGAGTTAAAGGAAATTGATTCTTATAAACTGCAAACAGCTCTAAAAGTGCAATTTAGATTGGAAAAACCCGATCAAACCGACTTTGGTGTATTCACCTTCCCGAGTTAAAATAAAGTGGTCGTAAGTAAAACCGACATTAAAAATGCACTCGCAGAACATAGGCAAAACCAGATAGAGGACATGGAGGCACACACGCAACGTGGATCGGATGGATATTTGATAAAGTTGACGCTTTTTACATCAACATGGTAAAATACAACATGGTGGATGCAACTTACATTCCACTACCTGCGCAATTGGCGTATAAAAAGCAATTTTAAACGTCCAAAACAACGACCAGCAGTGTATCAGATGTAATCTCAAGTACCCTATCAAACGCCCGTACCAGTTATTTTACACAATTTGGAGAAATACGACGCGCATTTAATCATGCAGGGCGCTCGCGAGTTTAACGGCGAAGAAATTAAATTAATTGCTAAAAATACAGAGAATTACATTTTGTTTTCATTCGGCCAACTTAGGTTCCTAGACCCCTTTCATTTCATGGCAGCTTCGCTAGATCAACTGGTTAAGAATTGTTCACCCGATGATTTTAACTTACTTTGGGAAAGATTCCCAGAAAACACGGATTTATTATTGGAAAAAGGCATTTACCCTTACGTATATATCGACTCATTTGACCATTTTGAAGAAGGGAGCCTATCGCCTAGAGATGCGTTTTATAGCACTTTGTAACAATCCACAGTGACAGAGAAAGAACACGTTCAAGCACAAACAGTATGGCACACGTTTAACTGTAAAAACCTAGGTGACTACCACAACTTATACGTGGGAACGGACATACTATTACTAGCGGGTGTACTTAAGAACTTCCGCCAAGTCTGTAAACAGAACCATGGCCTTGACCCAGCTAACTATTACATGTCACCGGGCCTGTCGTTGGATGCATTGTTAAAGCACTCGGGTGTAAAATAACTACTGACAGACATAGACCAGCACTTGTTCTTTGAAAGGCCAAAAGAGGTGGTATCTCGAGCGTGGGTGCAAAGCGATATGCCAAGGCGAACAATCCGGGCCTACCAGACTACGACCCAAATCAACCAGAGACACACATTATGTACCTGGACACGAACAATTTGTATGGCTGGGCCATGTCACAATCGTTACCCGTGGGTGAGTTTCAGTTTCAGTTTACTCCCGAGTTTATTTATAAAATTCCGCCAAATGACACGCGTGGATATATATTTGAAGTCACTTTAGACTACCGGAAAGACTTGCATGACAAACATAAGGACTTCCCACTGGCACCTGAAAACATTGTAGTCCCCGATGAATGGTTTTCAAGCTACCAAAATAACCTGATTAACAAAGGCGAGCAAGTAACTTCTGTAGACTAACTCGTGGCCATGTTGGCCACAAAACATAAATACGTACTTCATTATCGTTGCAAAAATACCTGGAACTTGGCCTCCAGTTAAAAGAGGTACACCACGTCATGTCATTTAAACAGGTGCCTTGGATGAAAAGCTACATCGATAAAAATACTGAATTGCGTAAATTAGCCAAATCTGATTTCGAGAAAGACTTCTTCAAATGTACTCGATTTTAACGGAAGACCAAAATTTAAAGAAAGCGAAAGGTGTGACAAAAGTAGTCACCCAAAGAAGGCTAACCCACGAGATGTATAAAAGCTGCCTATTTAAGCGGATGCAGCATTTAAATAAACAGCAGTTATTTAGATCAGATAAACATCAAGTGTACACCATTACGCAAAATAAGCTGAGTCTGTCACCGCTAGACACAAAGCGCTATATTTTATCAAACGGCATACACACGTTAGCTTACGGGCACTGTCAATCGTTAATTTGCGGATTTAAGGCGACTGACCTAGAGCGAGCAAAGCAAGCGGCCACAAGAGCAAAGCGACCGAAAGAACACCACAATTCATTTATATACGAGTGGATATATCAGTCAAATTTTAAAGACAAAGAAAAGGCCCTCAATTCGGTTTTTGCGCATTTACGTTTAAAAAGCTTTCCTGGGCGGTAATTCGGTATCCTCAGGTACTACTTGAAGCTCTTCTTTGACAAAACTGCTATTTGGCCCGTTTAACAGATAGTACAAAGTGGGCCCCATTTTTACTTTTTTACCCCCGGCTCGCTTAAACTGACTGGTACGCTTCTCCACTTGATAAACGTCCACTGACCAAATTGGATTGGTCGCTCTTCTGGTGGTGCCTCCCTCCTGTTCACCCGGGTAATAAAGGTACTGCACGACCACGTCCGGGGGAAGTTCTCTAGGGGTTGTTTTAGGAGGCGCACTTGGTGTTTGTTTCACTCGGTCAAATTCGACGGCTTCTGCGGGCTCTTTGTCGATTGAACATGTTTTTTCTTCGTTTAACAATTTCACAGCTTGAGGCAAACGCTTTACCCATTCTACGTTACATTTGCCTACGTTTAACACTTCCTGCGCGTATTGATGACCGAATAACCTTTCAGCTAAAGTTCGATTAAACCTTTCCACGATCCCCTATGAGCGCTCAGTTCACCCGTTTGAATTTCTACTCCATGTTTAACCATCAACTTTTTAAACTTCCCTTTAAATTCCGACCCCGAGTCTACCATTATAACCTCGGGCCAAGTCAAGGGCGATCTTTTATAAATTTGTGTTCCGCCTTCTAACACTTGCTCGGCGGTTTTACTGGTCAACGGTACTGCTTCTTTATATCGCGAACCGACGTCTACTACGGTTAAAGCGTATTTAAATGTTTTTCTTTTAACTCGATCCCAGGGCAAGTACAAAATATCTAATTGATGCGCTTCGTTTGGTTTGATAAACTCGGTACGTAGGTGCAGGTAAATAAATTTGCCAAATGGCTTGCTTTTTTAGCCAGGATCACAAGGTTGACTTGTCTGCACCGGTCTTTTTGTATAAATGGTTGATGGCGCTTTCCCCTTTCCAATAGCCTTGCGGGCTGTAAAACAGTTTTTTAAAAATTTCTTCCTTTCCTTCCATTTTTAAAAGTTAAAGCTTTTTAAATTAACTTACTTTGATGGTAGGAGGAGTGATAGTAAATGCTCTGGCATTTACGGGTTCAAATTTTTTGTTTAGTAGTCTGGCAAAAAGTGAAGTCGACGAGGAACGTAAACGTCACGACCTTGCATTAGAACAACTGGCGCAAGCAAAACAAGAGTGGGAGCAAAATTGCCAACCCCTCTTAGACTTTCTAAACGAGCGAATGCACCAAGAGCGCGCTAGTCAACAGACATTTGTGAACATGGACAAAGCATTACGAGCTTACAGTGAATTGACGGGTAAACAGTTGCCGCCGTTGCCTCCAGAGCCAAAGGTACCCGATACCTTCGGAAGATCAAAAGGTTAGAGAATTAGTAAGGATTTTAGGTGGAACTGCTTTGGTTGTTTTTTTGGTTTACCGGTACAGTTAAGTTTACTTTATTTTAAAAAGAAGTCTACTCAAAAATGAACCAAGGAAAGGAAGAAGAAATTAAAGATAAGTTGGCCGATATGCAAGCTGACCTTAGCTGACATGTGTGCTGACCTAGATCACATTGGTGACATGGTTTTAGAAATCCAAAATGAAACGTTTAGAAAGCGAAATAAATTAATGGAATACGAAGACCTATTTTTTGCGGCCGGCATATCCTTTATTGTATTTTCATTCCTATTTAGGATTTTCACGTAAAATAAAAATTGTATATATTAAGAAAATGTCTCAAGAATACACTAAAAAACTAAACCCGAGTCCCAGGCTCAAAGTACCTCACGCGATCAAAGGCGAAGGACGCAAAGTAACCATCACGCACAACCCGAGCACCATCGCAGCGGGTCACACGTTGAACCTAAAATTCCCCGCTTTAGGCATAGACGACGTAATAGTACCTGGCACCGCAAAACTGGCTTTTAAACTCGACCTAGACGGAGCATCAGATGATAATCGTGGCAAGAAACTTGGTTTCAGAAATCGATGTCAGCTTACAGGGAAACAAAATCGTCAGTTACAGAGACGTGGACGTATTTCACAATACTAAAGACAACTGGCTACCAATTTCACTGACAAAAAACTGCTGTACTTTGGCCTAAAATGTGGCAAAGTTGCGTTTAGGTGCGGGCGACAAAAACGAAGCTGTGAACAATGGTAAAGATGAAGCAATTGCAGATGCTTTTAAAAATCGATACGCAATTTCGTTAGACACATCGCTATTGACGGACCACGGACCTTTTTATCCGTTGGGGTTTAAAGAGCCTTTGACGTATCAGTTGACTTGTAACGGTCACGACAAAGTGGTTAACTCGACAGACACAGACGCGAAATACGCAATTTTGGATTTGACTTTGGAGTATGAAGTATTAACTAATTGAGACCAGGCGCAAAGTTTGAGGAGTAAGCACAAGGGTGCCATCTATTACCTATTTGACCGAATTCACTCTTGGAAGAAACAGGCGGTAAACAAGTCTGATACGCCATGGAACATTAGCATCGATCAAACAATCAAGAGCTTAAAAGGCGTTTTGATTCTGTTCAAAGATCCGTCTGTTAAAAACCCTCAGAGATTTTACAACCCGCACATAAGTAAAATGGTTGAACGGTCGAAGGCAAGCCAAATCAACTGTATTCACAAGGGCTATTTGAATATCAACTTCAGCGACTTGGACACTGAATCAGCTCTCGCGGTAACCAAAGACCTAAACTTAACCGGAGTAGACATGGCCGACTATTTGAAAGATAAGTACGGTTTGTGGCTCAATTTCAGAAGTTCGGACAATAATTCGGCTCATGGGTCAGGTAGGCTTCTCGGCGATGGTGGCGACATATCAATACAGATAGAACGACAGGCTGAAACTGCAGGACCATTGACGATGTATGTATTTTTGGTAATGGACGCGCAATTGACGGTGGAGGACGGGAGTTTTAACAGTTTGGCTTATTAGATAGGTTGTAAATAAGTCTAGTTAAATAAAATGAATCAGATGTACAAGAAGCCACACTGCGCCTTGATCATGGGTAAAACTGGGTCGGGTAAAATTTTACCATCTTTGTTGTTAACGACTTCTTGTTGCTCGTTTCTCAAAGAAAACTGTAAGCTCGTTATCTGTTCGTTTACAAGTGACTTGGCACTTTTGCACGGGTCTGATGTGGTACGTAGTACATACGAGGGCTGCCCGTTGAAGAAATTAAAGTGATTGTTTGTTTCTCAGCAGGGTATCCAAAGCTCGTCAAAAGGATTCGTGTCTATCTTTCCCTTATAAATAACGTTTGGCACGAGCCTACCTCTTGGCAGATTTAAAAGTTTGCCGACTTCTTTACCCAACTTTAATCTGAGATTTAAATCTGTTATCATTATTGATACCAAATTTGACTTTTTGTGAACTTTAAAACTTACACCCGGAATGGCGTTTAAAATAAAATCAAACCAATCCACATTGTAAAACCCCAGAGGAATAAATATACTCCCCTGTTCACCGCTTTGTAAAAAAAACGCGGGTGTTTCTCTTTTGTGCAATCGATGCATCACCGGAGCGTTTGAACCAGAAGCCGTGACTAAAAGAGTGGGTCTGGGTTCGGTTTGAGCGGCTCCGATGGTCCTCATTCTTTCTTCAATGTTTGTGCCTGAAAATCCCTCTTGAATAAATTCTAAAGCGATGCGGTGGGCTTCTTTGTAATTATCGAGTTGGCCTTGGGATAAAAATTCGAGACCCATTAACGCATACTCTTGCTCTTTATCTCTTTCTCTGGGCAGTGTTAAACTTGATCTTAACCGTGCACACTGAATTATTAACGATCTTACTTGATTCTCGAGGTCATTGCCATTGTTTTCGATGTCATTCGATTTGCCGTTCGATTTTGATGGATTTTGTAATGTTGAAGTAACCCGAGCGAAAGCTTACTTTTCTGACTTTTTTTTTTTTATCGCCTCTTAGATTTGATTTTCTAATTTAAACGTCTGCTCGCTTTTAGTCAAGTAAAACGTATGAGTCTCCATTTTATTATATATTTTTTGAAAAATCTTGTTTGGTTAATCTATACGTTTTTGGAAATCTCGTTTAGCGAGAGTTAATTTTTCAAAGGCGTTTTTCCAGTGCTTATCCGAAACTTGAAATAAGTCTTTTACAGATTCTGTTGGTTCTTTTGTCACGTCTTGATAACATACCGCGATTAAAGCCTTCAAAAGTTTATCTTTAGAGATCTTACCATCTAAAATTCTGTTTAACTTATTTTCTATGGTGCCTGCTTCACCATTCTCCAATTGAACGTTAAACTCTTTTAAAGTTCTTCTCAATTTTGGTGGTGGTGGATTTTTCCAAACGTAACGCTGGTAATATTTACCGCACACGTTTCTGGTGCGTATGAAAGAACCCACTCAAACACTTAATCACAATGTTGACATGCATATCTGTCATCTATTTCTACTATGTAGTACTGGCACGTATTTTCTGGTCGTGGTGGTAAGGTTGGCCATTTAGGCAATGAGCCGGTTAAATGATAAATCTTTTGGTCTGTCATTGTTTTCAATAATAATCTATTCATTTAAGGTAGTTCGGTGGCTCCTCAAGGCGTCTATTACAGCCGTAATGTGATCCACAAATTGCCAAGACCACTCCGCGTGGGGCCCTTAGTACATCATTTGCTACTATCTACTTCTTCGTCATAGTTAATTATTAAGCCAAGTTTTTCTGCTTTTACATCCAAATGGGTTTCTGGTTCGGGGTCGTTTGGTGTTCTTAGTCTCATCTTATAGTAGAAGCCGCCATAGCCGCTTTCGTCCCATTCAAATGCTAAGTATGATTTGCCTGTTAAATTTTTGCAGTTGATGTAATTATTACAACTTATGCAATTGGAACAGTCTACACAGTTTTCACAATCGTCACACCCTTCACAATATTCGCATCCAGTACAATTTTCACAGTCGGTACAACCATCATCAGGTAATTCTTCGGGTTCATATTCATCATCAAATTTTTCTTCGGTCAATATTACTTCTTCGGTTTCTCAATCATTAAGCCTGATTTTTCCAAGTCTTTGTCTAAGTCTGTTTTTACTTCAGGTAAGGGGTCACTTGGCACAATTAATTTCAGTCTTTTATAAACGCCATTTAATTACTCTGGTCCAAACAATTGATACAATAAGTACAATTAAAACAACCGATACATTCAATACAACTTTCACCAGAATAACAGGTCCAACATGTATTGCATTATATATAACAGGTTTTGCCCCTACCCAACGTATATCAACAAGCACCGTATGCTCAGTGCCCATCCGAGAGCTTGCGAAAAAACCTCACAAGCTTACTCGGGTGGGACCCGAACCCACGACCTCCTGCCCACTAGTGCAAATGTCTTAACCACTCGACCACTGAGCTGCACACAGTGACCGGTGTCTGTCCCAACTCACACAGAATCCAACACCATCTCCCTGGGCCTTCCATCCCAAGTCTCACAAAATTCAACAACAAGTTCCTTGGGTACGGTACCAAATGTGCCAAAACCTCACAAAACCTGCTGTTGGAGTATGGCAGGTTTTGGGTAGTTACATGTAGGGTTAAAGTTTCCCTTTTTTCCATAGGTTTTGTACGTTTTTCTACTACACAATATTTTATGATCTTAATGACAGTAGTTTTCAACTTCGATTCAGGATTGCTATGAGAATTAAATTAAAAAATTGTGTAGGATTTTCCCTTTCCTCCGATAACAAATACATGTATACCCAAAAGTCAAAATATCAAGTAAAATTTTGTATTAACAGAAACCATAGATTCAAATGCAAATCACCTGACATTAAGGGTGCAGTTTTTCTACTTACACGTAGGTTTTGTGCACTTTTTTAATGTCACAGATCCGAGCACTTTTATCCATCTGATGACTTCATCTTAGGTGCATATTTAGTCCATCAGCCTGGGTGTTAACACAACTCACTGTGACGTTATTACATGTATGTAGGTGTCACTTGACTTGAGATTAAAGGTGCAATATTTTCCCCGTAGGTTTGGTACACGTACTTTGTACATTAGACATCATAGTGATGTTAACACCCTACTTCCCCCCAAAATCTTTCTTTGTATCATTTTATTCTTTTGAACAAAATTACTTCTGAAACAGACATAGACTTCTAGTCTTTTTTTTGTCGTCTTTCATTTTTTCCCCCATGGACATAACATTGGGTCGTTCTACACACACACTTTTGTCTCTTTCTTTATCCTGTACAAACTTGCACATACTTAGACTACCACCTGAAGATGTGTGCTGAATCATGACATCATCATGATGTCATCACCTGATTTATTATAGAATCGTAAATATTTTACATTTTCCCAGTTGTTTTTCACACAATTTGGAAAGTCCTTTTGGGTCACTTGGCAATCTTGCAACTTTATTAAAGTAAACCAATAAAAAAGCCTTAGGCATTTAAAGTTTATAGTAAAATCCTGTCATCAGGTGTCAAATTACAAGCACTTGAATATAGTATTCATTATAAACCTTTAAAAATCCGCATAAACTCAACTGTGTCCTCCAGCAGTTAGCATTTCGCACTATGTGATAGATTCTGTCTGTATTTCTTGTTGTATATGTAAAATTGCTTGACCCTTACTTCTGCTCGAAACTAGTCCAAACTGGAAGTGTTTTTTATTGAAACTTGATAATAGATATGAACCTTATTCCAACTGTATTAGTCTCCAACACAATAGCATACCTCAAAACATGCCTCAGTGATGTCATGCAACACTCGAGTGCCCTCTGCTGAAAGTTTGAAAAATTCAAAAATCTACTTTGGATAATGTTTGTGGCGAAATTTGCCTTAATTGCTTGAAAATTGGTGGATATGCTGTTTGTGCAAAAATTGGGGCTGATGACATCATCTGACCGGAAGCTATAATGAAAAGACCCTTAATTTATTAAAAATCACTTAAAAATCAATCTTGAAACTTAGTCTGAACTGTATTGGACCTCTTACGCTTCCTGGTGAAACCCTGAACTGTTGCAACAGGGACCTTATATTGCTTGGAAATTGCCTTATAGTCTTTGCCTTCTTTATGGGCATTCACGATACACTGGCTGCGTCTGGAGGAAGCAAGTAGAAGCATACAAGCCGAAGAACAGTCCCCACCATCAAGCATGGTGGTGGAAATATAATGCTACAGGGTTGCTTCTCTGCTAGTGGCACCTGGAACCTCATTAACATACAGGGCATCATGAAAAAGGAGGATTGTATCAAGATCCTTGATAACAAAGTGAAAGCGTCTGTGGAGAAACTCCAGCTTGGACCTGATCGGACATACCAGGAGGACAATGACCCAAAGCACAATGCCAAGGTAGTAAAGCAGTGGTTCAAAGACAATGGTATCCATGTACTGGAATGGCCAGGTCAAAGTCCTGACCTAAATCTAATAGAGGGAGTCGAAGACTGGAGTAATGGTCAAGAGACCATCCAACCTGACCCAGCTGGAGGCTTTCCCCAAGGAAGAGTGGACCAACATCCCACAGGAGACGTGCAGAAAGCTTGTTGACACTTATAGGAACCATCTTGAGGTAGTCATCAAGAACAGAGGCTACACTATTGACTATTAAGAAAAGGCAATAGAACTACAGTATGTAAACCTGGGGGATGAATAATTTTGAACAGGAGCAAAAGAGAAACCCTGGCCTTATCTATTCTTGTGCAAATTAAGTTTAGCCAGTACACATGTGGGTTTGTGTATTGCAACAAATAGACAAAAGATATATAGTGGAAGTACCAACATACATGCAATAGCTTTTACAAGTGAAGAATTTAGAAAAGTATGTTATTTTCCAAAGGGTATGAATACTTTTGAGCACAGCTGTACTCGTCCAAATACAGGGTAAATATTTGCATCCATTTTCCAAAGTGTATGGGCTTCTAGCATTATCATACACACCGTGCACCGATAATGAAAATTACCAGTATCTCATACATGTACACTGCTAATGCTGACAACGCGAACCGTAGGAGTTTACAATATTTCGGGCCGTTGGCTTTTTATCCGAGCGTTATCACATAGATGTCAACGTGCTGCCCAACACATGATCGTGAAAGCAAGTTTTTACATGGCCCAGATATTCAATATTGAAATGCGGACTTACATGTAACTGCCCCTGTTAGATTACCACTCTTTCCAAGTTCTTTTTTATGGAATCAAAAGAGTTCCCCAAAACAACTCAGTGTGTGTCACTGACAAATACAACATTGGTCTCAATTTTTGGCTTTTTCGCAAGTTAAGAAAAGGGCTTTCTTTTTGGCCTTTTTTGGTTTTTTCACAATTTTCAAAAAAAAGGCAATCTTTTTCATAACTGTTTCGGTCACCAGCTGAAACAGCTTTTGTTTTTCAAGTAACATTTTGGTTGTTCAACAGGCTTCGAATGTCATCAAAGTTCCATGAAGCAAAGACCTCAAAGCAAAGATAATACTAATTTAATAATTACATCATGAAGACCTCATCGAGTGATTTATTATTAAACTTTGAACATTTAAAATATTATTGTCAATTTCTAAAAACCATATCAAATCAACCGTGGACTCCCACAACATTCTGTTTGCGGCAAGTGGCAGAGTAAAATTTAGTCTTTGATTCATCTCATGTAGGTCAAATCATGTGACCCTTCCTTCCGATTGAAACCAGAAGTGGGCTTATTATTTAAAAGTGGTAATACATGTAGGTATAGTCTTTGCGGTATAGTATTCTTCAAATCATCTACTGATGACGTCACATAATTGTCAAGCGCCCTTTAGCAACAGGTTAAAAATTCTGAAAAAGGAATTTTGAATAAATGTCAGGGTGAAGTATGTTCGAATGGCCTGAAAATTGAAGTGGATGATAATATTTACTCATTTAACACATGTGAACACGTGTGAAATGTTCATCAGGTGAGAAGTCAAGTACAAGGTGCACTCTTTAAATTGTTTTATTTCTTTAAGTGCATGTCTGATTGGGTTGAAACCTTGAACCCAAATGGTCAAGACGAAATAATTACTCCATCAGGTTTGTGCAGTGATTTACATGTACATGTAGTTGTTCAAATTGCAAAAGAATGCCAAAAAGCCCTCTATCGTGTTGGCAAACAGACAGATGACCTCTAGTTGGCTTTTTTGCATTTTAATTACATCATAATGATGTCATCCAGTGACTTGTTTTAAAATTTTGAATATCTAAATATTGTAAATTTCGAAAACCATATAAAAATCAACCATGGCCTCCCACAACATTCTGTTTGCGGCAAGTGCCAGGGTCAAATTCGGTCTTCAATTGAGTGCTTCTGGCAACATTTTGAAAAAGTTCAAAAATCTTTTTTGAATAGATGTCTGTGGCGAAGTTTGCTGGAATCAAATGAAAATTAGTAGATACATTGGCCATTGTGCCTGCAACATTTGTGTGGAAATTCAGGCTGATGACGTCATCAGCCCTTAAGTTATGTTGCAAAGACCTTTAATTCATTAAAAATCACTAAGAAATAAAGCCCGACAGCTACAAACTGAAGTTGCTCATTGAAAACTAGAGTAAAGATCTACATCCATTGTCCAAGGTCTTGGGCTTGTCGCATTGTTGATACATGTTGTGCCCTGCTAATAAAAAAAATTGCCATCTGCTGGCAATGCCAGCAACATGACACATATGGGTAAGAGCCATTGCAGTTAGAGCCATTTCCCTTGTACATGAAAGCGTATAATAGAGCCAACGATGTGACACTTAAAGCATGTGAGCGTGTACTGTCATGCTCTGGCAGATTTGTCTCAGGGTGCAGTGTCCCAATGCAAGGAAAATTCTCCGCCAGGCCGAGGTGCACAAAAAGTACCCCCAGAGATTGTTTCGAAAAGAGGGGTCTTTTTGGGCCAAGAAATGGTGGGATTGTGTCAGTATGGCCCAGGATAATCTCTGTAGATTCAGGGGCACCCATCTGGGGGCAAAGCAGACAAAAATGGGATTGAAAATTAGTCAGAAGAGCCCAAGGAAGGTGAGGGATGTCATTTGAAAAATGGCCGCTGGGAGGGCTTGGCAGCATTCACTTGTTAGGGGGTGAGTTTGTTTTGGGCGGATAATTAAAAAATTCATTGGTTAACCTACTAAAAATTGAAAATCGAATGAAATCTGAGGGACCAAACAACACATTATATTTTGTTTGAGAGGCCTCAGGGACTTCAGTTGCCTGCCATGGGGCTCCAAACTTGGTTGATTTTTGCTGATATCTTGGAAAGGAAGTGATTTGGGGCTCCAAACTTGGTTGATTTTACACTATTTTCAATGGAGCTTGAATTGGTTCAGTGCACCCCTTAGTGAAAGCAGTCAGCATGTAGTGTTACTGCTGTAGCAAGGAGGGTAGTGATCCCACCATGGAGCTATTAAACACGCAAACCTAAATTTGATTGTGGCCTGTTGAATGTGGGTAAAAGCATTGTATCTTGTGAAGTGCATGTCCGATTGGGCCATGCTTGTAGTGTGTGCAGTGTATGTGTTAAATTTTAAACTGCATACTTCATGAAAGCTGTTTGATTCCCGCCCATTCCAACTTCACTTTTGGCTTTTTCGCAATTTTACGAAAAAGACATTCTTTCTGTTCTTTTTTTTTCCTTCCTTCTTCTTCTTTTTCATCTTCTGACCAAAAGTCTGTTCAATTTGTGCACTATTGTGGTACCTTAGTAATTGTTGATCATCATCAAAGTTACAGCAAGCACTAACTATAAAACGAAGATAATTCTGAAATATTTATATCATGATGATGTCATCAAGTGATTTATTATTGAATTTTGAATATTTAAATATTATGTTAATGTTGTAAAAATTCATATAAAGTCAACCGTGGCCTCCTGCAGCATTCGGTTTGCGGCAAGTGCTAGAGAAAAATTGGGTCTTCAATTCATCTCGTGTGGGTCAAATCACATGACCCTTCCTTCTGGTTGAAACCGGAAGTGGGCTTATTGTTTGATTAATTAAAAATTGGTAATAGGTATCAAGTCGTTTTCAACGGTGTTAGTCTGTTGGGGTATAGCAGTCTTCAAATCATCTACTGATGATGTCATGTAATTGTCGAGCTCCCTCTAGCAACAGGTTAAAAATTCTGAACAATGAAATTTTGAATGGATGTCTGTGGTGATGTTTGTCCGAATTGCCTGGAAATTGATGTAGACAATGATCTTATCCCAGACAACATACATGTATGTGTGAAATTTGGGGCTGATGACGTCATCAGATCCGAAGTTATGATAAAAAATTCTTTTATTCTTCAAAATTCGGTTAAAAATCAACCGTAATAGATTTAAGCATGAATTGTTTATTAGATGATAGGTAAAACATTGAAGTCAACTGCATGAAGTGCATAAGTGGTGTATTTCTTCACACAGATGAAACGCCGACGAAGAAAGCCCCTTAAAATATTTGTGAACTCAAAAATCCTTTTTGCGTACCATGGATTGGCTGCTGTTTGTGTGGATGCTCAATATCTGCCTGTAACGTGTGGCCGGCAGTGCACAGTGCACAGGGCATGTACTCAGGACCTGGCAAAATGCTGAGCACATGGTGCCTAGAACAGATCATATTGTATGGAACGCTAAAAGGGACAAATGTTTAAAATCTCTAATCTGTGCTCTTTCCTCGATAACAATAATGTTGTGTATTGTATTTGTATTGTACATGTTTAATTGGGTTGAAACCTTGCAGATAGTTAGGAAGGGAATGCATATAAATTGAGATTGACCTCAGGTGATGATGATGTCATCAGGAGACAAGTCACGTGACATTAAAGGTGCACTGTTTAAAACTCTACATGTACATGTATATCTCCTGAAGCATATATTCATTGGGTTAGAATCTTGCTGATATCTTGGAAAGGAAGTGATTTAGACGATTATTCATCTCATTCGATGTTGACGTTACAAGGTGACAAGTCCTGTGACCTTAAACATTCAGCCCTGAAGTACATATCTCATCGAGATGAAACTTTGCAGATAACAAGAAAAGGAAGTGTTGTAGTCGAAGATTTAATACCTGATGTGATGATGACGTCATCAGGTGACAAGTCGGGTGACATTAAAGGTGCACTGTTTAAAGCACCATATCTCCCGAAGTACACATCCCATCGATTTGAAACTTTGCAGATATCAAGGAAAGGAAGTATTCTAGACAAAAATTTACCTAATGTGATGAACACATCAAATGGGGAGTCAAATTACATTTTATTTAAAACAAGTTATTTCCTGTAGTGCATGCCTGATTGAGTTAAAATTGAAACCTTGGACCCAAATGGTCATGATGAAATAATTACGCCATCAGGGGCAGTAGATTGGTTGTTCAAATTAATAAAGGAATGAGAAAAAGCCCTTTGTTCTGTTGGCCAACAGACAGATGAGCTCTAGTTTAAAATCTAACTGAAAGTGTTTCCCAAAACAGCTCTTTGGGGGGGCCTGCTTCCCACGCTGTGGCTTCACAATTGTCAGTGAACTACAACAAATGCCCCACACATTTTGGAAAATCTTGGGGAGAACCCTGGAAGCAAATATCACAAAACAGCTCATCAGCGGAATTCACTTGAAATGGTTTGTGCTTCAGCTGCAGTATTCAAACAAGTTAAAATAAGCCCAACATTTGCACACTGCAGGCTTTCAAACTGACAGTGAACCTGCCTTCAGGTTTAATCACAGGTTTGGAAAAATGATGTTGCCAACTCAAAAAAGTAAAGGTGTCCCAATTTTCTTTTTGGCATTTCAAAAACAAGGCTGTATCTTCCCTGAGTTGAAGTGCACCTCCAAGCAGCAAAAGAAAGATGGGTTGTAAGTTTTCCAATTGGGTTATTGCACGCATTCAGCATGAGCGCAAAGACCATACATTAAGGAATAAATTCGTTACTCGTACTCAGCGTGCTCCACCTCAAACTTACCATTGATCTCCGTTATAAACACACGCCATTGTAGCGAGTCCCCCCCAAAACATGCCCTCTTTTGTTCCACTTGGAGCGGATACTGGGCAGTGCGTTTTGTCTGCTGTGTCTGTTCGTATTCATGTGTTGTGTGATCGCCATGTTTATTCTTTGCATCCATTGTCTCAATGACAAAGACGTACAAATGTATAGCCAGACCTGCTCATTAAACTTTGCCATGTGTGAGTGCACACCCGCATCCAGTCTGCGGATTTTCCCCCTCCTTGGCAATGGCAGACTTATTGGCAAGAATGTGGACAAATTGCGGAAGAACGCTGAGTCAATATGGGATTACACTTCAATGTTATGATTCAACAGAGTTATTAATTATGATTCATTATTCTTACATTATATACTGTGCATGACTATTTCATCAACAGAGACAATATTTTGTGGGACCTTGCAATTCATGAAGTTGAACAGTCAGTCCAAATGGAGGATCACTTTCGAGGTAAGGAATACTTACCTTCCAGAATTTACTTGACATTTTTTAAGCTGGAAGAAGTAAGAACATCCATCAAATTTTCAGATTTTGTTTGTGTGTTTATTTGATATGACGTAATGGGGAGATATGCACAACAGGCATGCAAGAAGATATACGTAAGCTTGCTTTGTGTTGTCTCAAATGCATTGAAACAAGGAGTTGTGATAACGTGCAGAAAATACTATTAGAGGCATAAACTTTAAAACTTACATCGGACATCGAAATAATTGTGAGATTGTTCCAAAATGAAGGAGTAGGACCTTTTGAGACAATGAAGGTGGAGTGGAACGTAAACATATTTGTGTGGCATACATGTGTATTCGTGTTCTCATGCAGTGACACCAGACTATTAATACACCGCTGAGATTATTGTGATCAGCATAGGAGCACCCAGACGTACTGTATCTCATGCTACCTTCAGAAGGGTTTTATGTGTGCTCATGCGAAGCTTCTAAAAAATGACAGCAACCCATGTGTGTACCGTACCTGTTTGTGTCGCAGATGATAAATTGATAAACACGTATTAGATTCTTATATTGAAAGCAGTTTTCAGCTGTACTGAAAACTGTTCTTCCAAGCAATCAGGTATACAGATTATGCCCCTTGGCTTCCGGATTTTCTTTGCACTTTAATTAAAAATTTGCATTGAGTAGAAGAAACATGTTTAGGATAATATGATAATGACTTAAAAGTTAAGGAAAACTCTTGCTTGCAGAGGTGGGTGGCCAAATCTCGTAAGGCCCCCACCCCTGGGTCCCCTCTCAATATTGGGTCTCACTGGGCGATTTGCGCTCCAGCTTGAAATGATGACATTGACAACATTTTGTGTAAAGTGGTTGCATGTTCAGGGGAGAGACTGTGCATGCAGTAGTGCTGTGTGAGAAAACACTGAATTCTAACATGAGCATGAAAAATGAAAATAATGATGTGGATGTATTTTGTTAACAGTGTACAACTTAATATTCCCAGAACCGCAGCGGACATTGGTCGGGTTTCTTTTCCCATATATCAAGTGATAAAGTGGCATAAACAAGATTTTGATGGCCGAAAATATGATGTAACATAACTCAAAATTGTAAAATAAAATTGCTGGAAGGTTTTTTACATTTTCAAAGTTTTAAAAAATGTTGTTGACCATATTAGCCTACATATTTAGGAATGGGAATAAAAGTGTAATTGGTAGGTAAAGGGTAGTACTGTACATGCATTTGGAGGGCCTGGTGGGATTATGGACAAAGCTAAAAGTGAGGTTCATTAACCCTAACCCTCCTTCATCCTCCAAAATCCTTCGGGTGGTTTTGGAGGATTTGGGAGGATTGAGGGTGAATGGCAAAAGTGCATGGCTGATTTGCTAAGGATGCCATGAGTGAAGGTCATGGGTTAGACTTTGTGTTTTTCTTGCCCAATCGTGCATAAATTCAGCTCAATATTTCTTTTGAATCAACTGCACTGCTCAAGAATACCATTCACACTGCTTCAACATAATGACAGGAATTGCCGAAGGATTTTGAAGGCTTGAAGCAATAGCAACACCTCCAAGTAACATTTTAAAGAAATTTTGGAGGATTGAAAGAGAATTCAATATTTTACCCCCCCTTGGAGGATTAAGGAGGGTCCCTAGCAAAAATGGCCTAGGGACCTAACCAAATGTGAATTGCATAAATGTCACTGTGCCGCTTCCTGGCATAAACTCACTCGTTTAAAACTTACCCATCACTCTGTTATTCCCTAAACAAAATGTATTTATCCTACTTACTGCCAGACAAAAGTATACATTTTGAACTGGCTTACAGTATTTGATGTGTGTGTGTCTTTGAATTGATGAGATATTTAGGCAATGCTGGGACCAACACTCATTACATACATTATCTTGAATATTGTCCCCCGCCCCTTCGGCAGCAAATTATGTTCATCTTAGGTTTAACACTTTTACAGATAATGAAAACATTGTCATGAGTATGTGAATCTGTTGCATCAGATATTTTTTCTTTGTTTTATTTGTTTTTTGCTTAAATAACTTAGAGATTGACACTTTTCAACAACTTTTTAAAAAATAGATCAAGAGGATAATGAAGGAACACAGGCTGGAATAGAATCTACCATCATCTTAATGGGCAGTAAAAGTGCCGTGAGTACTACTGAATTGTTATAGTTGGATCAATAACACTTTTTCAAGAGTTGCTTGATCAATTTGATGGAATCAAATAATTTTAAGGATGATTTTTAGTACGAGAATTATTTTTATGAAAAAAGTATGAATTCAAGCCTTGTTGAACCTCATTTTTTGGTGCATTGTTTTCCAAAGTAGACTGTAGATTTAAATCATCAGGATATTTGCTTACAAAAATTGAAAGACAAATCAATTCTGCTAATCTCTAAGTTGAGGCAAATCACACTCTTGATGGAACAACAGCCAAAATATCTCACGGTTTGTATCATTTTTAACATTGCATGAATGTGCATGTGTCCACAGATGGCCATGTGGACCAGCTGCTGAGTAGTAGTGTGGAGACGCAAATACAAGTGACCAATATAATGCAGGTTGTTCTAACCTTTGTGTGGACTTAGCCAGGTCCACACAAGGTTAACTCCTTTCTAGAAACTTGGCTAAGAGGCATTTTTAGAGTTAGGTTATTGTAACAAAATGAGAAGGACTAGCCAAGGAAATTGTCAAAACAATGTAGCTCAAATTGTGTTCACAGTTCAAAAATATTTTTTTCACTTAGTTTTCCTAACTACACCAAACATGCCAAAAACATACGTGAAAGGATTTACATGTACATATACCTTTCTCCCATACTTGAACTTGTGAATGAATGTGATTCCAAATTCAGCTTAACTTGTTTTCATACAAATTACTACTACAAACAAGATTTATAAGCATCTTTCATTGGAAGTGACGAAAAGATGGTAGTTATTCCATTTTGAGAAATCTTTCATCAATACTTTTAGAAGGTGCTATTTTGCTTTTTGCACACAATAGGCTCCTTGCCAGAAGAGCATATTGTCCATCAAAATTACCTATTGAAAATATTGTAAAGAAATATAGGCCATATCTATTGTCTAAACAGGCAGCTTAATCACAATTAACAAGCTAAATTTAGAAATTATAACAATGAAATTAAGGAAAGTGTAATATGCGTTTGTACACAGAGCTGGGAGACACTTCTCTTCTGCCTTGGATGACGTTATGCTTTAGCTCTCAATTATGGAAATTTTCATTAGTACAAAAAAAAAGTTGAAGTTTTTAACCTGTCACTGCTTCAAAGGAGATGCGAATATATGGTGTCTTAAAGAAATCTTTCCTCTGTTTTAAAGACTTAAAAATCTTGTTTCATGTCTCCTTTTATCAGTTTTGGGCATGAACTGAAGATTGTCATTCTGTATAACGGGTTTTTGCCCTTACCCAATGTATGGGCAACACCCGTTATATAAATTAACATTTCCCAACGCACAATACATCTTGAAATAGTTCGCGGTACCCACTGCTACACCTGACTCGGACCGGCCAGCCGACCCCGGCAAGCTCGGTGGTCGAGTGGTTAAGACGTCTGCACTAGTAAGCAGGAGGTTGTGGGTTCGAGTCCCACCTGAGTAAGCTTGTGAATTTTTTTGCAAGCTCTCGGACAAGCACTGAGCATACAGTGTTTATCAATATATACATGTACGTTGGGTAAGTGCAAAACCCGTTTAATATATAAATTAACATCTCCCCAATGCAAAATGCATCTTGAAATTGTCATTCTAATTCCCTGCAGTAGGCCTCAACCGCATACTTCTTATTCCTCTTGTACAGGTAAAACACAAAATTGATCTTTCAAAAATTCTTATTTCATGTTCCAGGGAAAAACATCCATTATTTTGAGATTCCTTGAGAAAGAAGAACATCCAAAGCCAACCACTGCTCTGGAATACACATTTGGGAGAAAAGCGAAAGGACACAATATGGTAAATGTTTAAGTCTTTCTTATGTGCAAACAGTAGTTTACTATCAAATGTAGTGTCAAAAGTACGTAGTAAGAAGCTTATGGTATTTGTTCATATAGGATGATCCCATTGTCCTATAAATGCAGGTCAAGGTACATGCTGTATAGTCCTTTGCAAAGAAAAAATTGTTCAAGAAACATATTAAAAATCCAAACCTGCATGTCACAGAAATATTTGAAAATTTTAGCTCAGAAGGTTAACTTTTGAGAGAACTATGAAAGTGCCTATGTGTTTGTTCACAAAGTAAAACTTAATCAAAACATCCCCACTTAACATGACATTAGGTACTTCGATGGTTTCTTTCAAAAACCTCCACTGAGGAGTAAGTAGTAATAAGATTTGTGATGGCACTATAGTGGACCATAAATCCACAGAACCTGGTAGAAATGTTCGTTGTATCCGAAATTTGTTGTAGACCGAACGCAATGCAATGACTTTAGTGCATTGTATGAGTACTTGTTCCTTTTGTGTGCAATACCATGTACAATGTACATTTACATGTACTGTACATGTACAAGCGTACACATGAATGTGGTTAATGTTAACAATGTCTAAAAGATCTCTCACTTATGATTAATTAAATATGTTGTGATGTTAAGAATAATGAACTTGTGAGATAAAAAGCAAATACATGTGAAAGCATCAATCCAGGGATTTTTAAAAAGACTTTTGGTCGCCATGAATGAGGACGAAGCTAACTTAACGGCATGCACATGTTGGCCTGTGTGTACCTTCAAGAATATGAAGACTCATCAACTGGAGCCCCCATCCGTGTAAGTAGTCTTTCCAACACAAATTGTGTCACAGAGAGACATTTTTATTTAATTTTCCGTCAGTGTTTTGGTGTTTGGCACTAGCTGCATGACCACAATTGATCAATTGTCTGAATTCACTCACCCACCTGGCCTGGACGCGAGACGGTCGCTGAAGAGATAACGAGGGAATATTGTGATTGGATAGCTATGTCTTGGAAAATGTAGGTCATGTAAGCACACAGTGTCTTTCCGTTGTCAGAATTCTTCATGAATTCATTCCAAGCTAGCATAGGCGGTTTCTTGTAATCAAGGAGGGACGAATTTGATATTACATCAAACTGTATGTCAGACATTTTAAAATTGAGAGCAGATGTAGTGATAACACTTGCAAGTTTTGAGTTAAAGATCTTCTATTACATGCCTTGAGTCTTTCAGATTATTCCAGCTTATTGCATACTTTTAATCTACATGTACCTTGTTGTCTCCGGAGTTTATACTGCAATTTGTTGGGCATTTCGCCTAATGAACTAAATTCCACCATACCTGGTAAAGTCATTGAAGTGATACTGACATTGTTTGGAAGTTTTTCTTTCGAATACTGATTTTCCTTGGAGAAATTTCGATTGATATTTCTTTTATTTTGAAGTGCTTTTCAGAGCTGAAATTTTACAGCATTACATTACAACGGATTGAGAACTATCAAGTATATATCTCTTTGATGCACTAGATTTGTGAATTTACAGTGAATTTGAAATTTGAATTCACACATACTTACCTGTAAGTACTTGAATTGCAAATGCTGATTTTCATGCGTGTGTGAATAGACACATTCATTTGATAAACTTAATTTAATTTTACCACGGAGTTGTAGCTACACTCACTTGAGAGACATCTGATTGTAAATACTGAATTGTGTATATTTTGTATGATAGAATAGAGAAATTTTGTGAATAAATTCATATCAAATATTGTGAATAGTACAGATTGTGTTTTGTTACAATCATTTTCCGGCCTGCATCTAATCCTTCTAGTTACAGTGGCCCTAAAGTGAGCAAACTGTTACATCCGTTATGCCTTCTTTGGCAGCGATTCAGCTTGTGCCTGGCGGGAACCAGTGTTGTGCATTGCGCACGTGCTTGAACCACTGCGATTTGTAAATGTTTGTTATAAATAGGCCATCAACAATGGTTTTTCATGCAACAAAGTCACAAAAATCTTTCATTTAACAGGCATGATAGGAATTTCGTACAATGCGATTTTGTTGTAACAGATTTTCTCCCCATAGAAATGTGCCCATATTTACCAGGACTACAAATGTGTGTTTGTTATTTCATTGTAGCCGATTTTGTAATAACGAGAGTCAACTGTACTTGCAATTTTAGCACCAGTTGGCAAGGGAGAAGTTTCCATTAATGATAATAGCCATGTTTGAAGGAGGATCAGTTCAGTGAAAAAAATTGCTGTCTGTGATGGATAATGAATTTGTGTATGGTCCTGTTTTCCAATTCATTGTTGGAAGTGTTTGTTGTGTCATCTCATTGGTTTGGTTGGTGCACTGAATAGCAATATTGACCTCTTTTTAGAAAGTAATGCAGCAGGCAGTCATTATCTGAAGATGCAGGCTTGAATGCTACAGTTTGGATCTGATAGATCATGGCTGAATCCCTAAACATTCCAGAGTAATCTTGTAAGCTAAATAGGCTAGTCTACTGCCTGCAACCTACGCAGATTACCAATACATACATGTACATGTATGCATTATTTCCCAGTCCATTACTTCTATTTGCTAAATTCTCAATGACCAGTAGTGTTTCATCAATCGCTTGACTCCCGCAGCCATCACGTTCTTCCTCTTTTTCCTCTTTTTCTTAGCGCCATTACTATTGGATGACTTTTGTCTGGCTCCGAAATTTTTGAGAGTTTCTCCTTCGCTGCTTTGTGTTTCAGTGTCATTTCTCAATCACCATATTTATTTGTTCTTTCTCGTTTTTGTGAACAGTAAGACTGTTCCTTTTCCCTCGTAAATATATATATTTTGTCGTTCTTTTCTCAGTCTTGCGTAGGTTGGCAGACTGACCCTTGTATTGACCTAGTTTTTGTATCTGTGTTTTTCGAGGTTCTTGCCTAGTGGTGCTGTTTGCTTTCTTTTATGTATATTCTAGTTGATTTCAGAATGTAATTGAGTACATTTGTCTCTTTATTCTGCTTATTCCAATTGCTTATCTGTATATACATGTACCTTCTATTGTACTTCCCCATAGTTGTGGCACTTTTTGTGTATATTTTTGTTGGTTATCATATTATCTTTGAGAGCAGTTGTCTTGTTATTCTGTGAGTTGTTTTGCTTGTCAATTTCTGTTTTGTGTTTTGTGGTGGTTTTGGTCCATGTGAACCAAGGGAATGGGACAGTGCGTAAGTTTACTATTCCTTCCCTTTTGATCGGTCTGAGGTAAGACCATGCGATGTCCTTATTTGCTCCAGTACTGTACTTTGTCCCTCATTCAAGCGTCGTTTATCTGAAGAGACCTCGTCTTCCCCCTCTTCCCAGAGTTTAATAATAATAATATTTATTCTTTAAAGCCCATTGCATCGTAAAACAGATCTCAACAGGCAGGTACATAAATGAAACATGCAAATACTATGCCCGTAAGACTAAAGATTACCAACAGATTGTACAATAACAAGCTAAAATAAGCCCAGGACCCAACACCCCTAAAAAAGCAGCCACCCATCAAACACCCACTAACACCCAGATAGGAATCTTCAGCGAATGGAGTTGGTCCTGAAGGATGTTGACTTAGCATTCGCTGCATGTCTTGCATCCTCCTCCCGACTGAGTTCTTGTCCCTGGCTTGCAAGGAGGGTTCCAATATTTCACCTGAGTTTGTGACCATGGCCTTTCACTGCCTGGATGATTCCATGCTTACAGGGCTTGAGCAGTTTGCCATGGTATCTCTTTGTGCTACAGCTTCCCATAGGAAATCGGCTATTCTGGCTATAAATATTTCCCACGAGTGTGTTAATTCCACTCTCAAGAGTCTTCCCCTGTTTGCTAAAGATAATCTCTTCTTGAAAGTGAGGTCCAGTGGATCGACAATACTCGGAAGATCTCTTTTCATGAACCGTCCAACTCTCATTCTCATGTTTCTCATCCAGCTCCTTCAAGGCTTCGCAATACTCTGCTCCTCCGGTGCATCATCCTACAGGGACTCCTAGACATGCTCGTTGGCCTTTGCAACCTGCCTGGGAACAGTCACGCTCTTTAGCTCCAGCTTTCTTCAGTTCCCAACTTTGGTGACTCTTCTGCCCCTTCTTTGGTCGTTAATCCCAAACCCGTTGGCGGCTGTCTTCTAACTTTTGCAGGATTCTGGGAGGAAATAACGTCCGATGGGTGGGTCCTCGACACTCTTCAACATGGTTGCTGTCTTGAAGTCATTTACATGTAGATGTATTAAACTGGAGAAGTGAAAACAGAATGTGTACAAACTCTAAGTCTGAAAAAGGAAAAGAGAACTAGAGTGTATCTGTCTGTTGCCAACAGAGCAAATGTTTTTTTCGCATTCTTTTGTAGATTTGAGCAACTAGTCTACAGCACGAACCTCATGGTAATATGATTTCATCCTTAATATCCAAGTTTTGAACCCAATCAGACATGTACTTTTAGGACTTATCACCTAATGATGTCATCATCACATCAGGTCAATTCTCGTCTTTAATCTTCTGCTTTCAATTTAAGCCAAACAGTCACTAAATGCGCAAATTCCTTTGCGTCTGATTCTATTCACGGAAGTTCTGATCAACCGTAGTGCGCCTTCTAGTCCCATGATGCAGCTGCCATGTTTGTCCTTTTCCCTAGTGTGAAACTATGAGTTTACTGAGGTTTCTATTTTACTCTGATCAACCGTAACGTATTGTAATAATGTACATCCAATATTTAATATTTTTTCTAGTTTGATGTGTACATTTTCTTGTTTTTGTGGTATTTTCTCTTCTGTTAAGTGTGTGCATCTTAAAGACTTGTTGACTCTACATCACTGTAGTACCAAGTGATACATAGGGTCAACTGGGTGACCCTGGGATTGTTGGGAGTTCCGCGAGGTGGTTCGAGCAATACAATTCCGACATCCCCCTCTTTCCTTAATGTATATATGGGGTCAACAGGGGGACCCTGGGATTGTTGGGGTTCGTGAGGCAGTGTGAGCAGTTCCATTCCACAGCCCCACTCTCCCCTATAGACCAACAGGAGTCAGTCTGCGGAAGATCAAGTAGCATTCCAGCTGTACTTGTGATTCCATGCTAATTCCTGCTGGCAGTACCATCCTCTGTCCAGTTTAGGGTAAGTCCAAGTCATGCTTCAAGGGTCTTAACTGTAGTGTATGCGAAATCCATATGCTCAGATCCACTAATCCACTCAAAATCCTACTTTACCACTAAAGTATTGCACTCAACGATAGTGCAGAGTGGTGCTGAACTCTGGGTTGAATTTCTCTTGCGTGCTGGGTCTGGACACACCACCACCATGCATCCCAGTTAACAAGCATTCTTACCGAGTGAAGTCGGCCGGCAGCAAGCTCTTAACCAATGCCTACCACAGTCTACACTGATCCAGCGGTATGGCTCACAAGACCACGCGCCGCAACAGCCTAATGCCTCCTGCACTGGATGCCTCACCCCTGGTGCCATTGTCTTCAGACGTCTTTTGAACTGGTGCACCCAGGCCTGACACAGACACTAATCTCCATTGGTCCAATGTGCTTATGTTATCTGGGACAGCCCCTACAGAGACCATACTGGGCCAGATGGGCATGCCAACCTCCGGCGCCCAGGGCAGCAGAGCCCACTGGCCTCTTACACCGTCAGGGCTCCCACACACCGTACATCACTCCGTCTTTTGACTACCTTTGAGCCTTTCCAGGAAGACTGATGCCACCCCTGCAGTCCTCCAACCATCTGCTGTACCTGAACTGGAATCTTAGCAAGCCTCTGATGCCCCAACTCTCCAGGCCTTGATCGCTGGCTCTACAACCAGTTCCCCGTGTGCAAGAAATGCAAGCACTCCTTGCCTTCTTTCATGGGGTCCAAGTGCAAGAAGTCTCGCTCCTCATGGCAGGACATCTCTTCAGCAGATATGATGTCAGTGGTCCGTACGCTCTCAGAGACGCTTCTTCAATAGCCAGCTTTCCAGAGCCTAACCCTGCTCCCTTGATGACTGCTCTGGATCCGGACCCTCTACCCGTGGAATTCGATCTGCATCTTCATCCATCGATGATCAGATCTTCTCATGACAGCTTCGTCCCTTTGATATCCTGATGAAATCAACCGTAACAGATTTAAGCGTGAATTAGCCATTACATGATAGCTAAAAAATTGAAGTCAACTGCATGAAGTGCAGAACTTGTGTACTTCTTTACACAGATGAAGCACCGACGACGAAAACCCCTTATAATGTTTGCGAACTTGAAAATCCCATTCAAACCCTGTGTATTGGTTACTGTGTGCATGGACTCACAATATCTGCCTGTAACATAGGCAGCACATAGTGCATAGGGCATGTACTCAAGAGTTGGAAATTTGCCAAGCACATGGTGCTGAGAGCAGATCGCATTGTATGGAACCCCAAAAGGGAAAATATTTGCAGTCTCTAATTTTCACTCTTTCTATTTTTTTTTCTATTTTGTATTGTGCATGTCTGATTGGGTTGGAACCTTGCAGACTGTTAGGAACGGGAAGTTTACAAGGTTGACATTGTCATCAGTCGACAAGTCACATGACATTAAAGGTGAATCCTTTAAGGTACTACATGTACATACATGTATATCTCCTGAAGTGCAGGTCCGATATATCTTAGAAGGGGAGTGCTTTAGCGACATTGAAATTATACGATTATGTCAGTATGTTACAAGTCATGTGACATTAAAGGTGCACTCTTCAAAGCACTATGTCTTGTGAAGTGCATGTTCAATTGGGTTCAAACCTTGCAGATATCTTAGAAGGGAAGTGATGTAGATGAATGTTGACCTCATGTGATGATGACACCACCAGGTGACAAGTCACGTGACATTAACCCCTTCAAGCCGGGATTCTTTGGACAGTGACTGCTGGGCTGTGGTATGCCCAGTATGCTAAGCTCTGTCCAGCATCAGGCCCACATTGAAACTGCAGCTGCATGATGAATACAATGTATGTGTGGTATGCACTAGTCCTCACACAAAGCCGCAGCTTTTGACGGTTCCCGGGGTGAAGGGGTTAAAGGTGTATCCTTTGAAGTACTGTCTGCTTGGGTTGAAACTTGGCAGGTATTTAGAAAGGGAAGTATCATAGACCAGTTGACCTCATATGATGATGATGTCCTCAGATGATTTTGCCACGCAACATTAAAGGTGCACTCTTCAAAGCACTATATCTCTTGAAGTGCATGTCTCATTGGGTTGAAACCTTGCTGATATCATGGAAGGGAAGTGATTTAGACCATTATTGTCCTCGTGCATGTCATGTGATGATGAAGTCATCAGGTGACAAATCGTGTGACCCTAAATATTCACTGTTTAAAGCCCTCTATCTCTTGGTGTACATATCCCATCGAGTTGAAATTTTGCAGATAACAAGAAAAGGAAGTGTTGTAGTTGAAGATTTACCTGATATTATTATGATGTCCTCAAATGAGGAGTTAATTAAATTACATTGTACATGAAATAATTAACCCCTCAGGTTTGTGCAGTAGGTTCATTGTCCAAATTAACAAAAAGAATGTGAAAAAGCCCTCCGTTCTGTTGACCAACAGACAGATAAACTCTATTTTTTTCTCTGTTCCCTTTCCTCTTTAATGGCCATCACCCAAACTTCCCATACCCTGGGTCTTGCTCAATGACGGTCGGTCCCTGTGGAAGGCCGTGGCACCTGGCAAGAACTAGATGCCCGAGGTTTTAAAGTAGTGCCAAGCCAGTCAGTTTAGGACTATTATTTAGGGGATGAATGGACCTGGGATTCCGTGGATTACCTGTGGATTTTGTGGACTGCATGTACCTCGGGATTTTTCTGGATTACATGTACCAGTGGACTTTGTGGATTATATGTGCCTGTGGACTGGACAGACAGACTGGACAACAAGAAAATGGACACAGTGAAACTATGAACTTATGTTCTGTCCCCACTTCCCGTCTTTATAGGATCACTTTTGGAGGTGAAGTTTTAATCTCCATGCACTGCCTTTAATAGGCCACAACAGTCCCTGTTAAGCCTTCACATTATTGTCCAAACTATACATTAAATGCATCAGCCAATCAGAATGAGAAATTGCCCTGTAGGTGATTTAAGACACACCCCCTTGCTGTATAAACCAATTGGATCTCACTGATTAAGAGCTAAAGCAAGCAGTCGTACATTTTATGTTACAATATAAACCGTATATAGTTGGTGATTCATCACACTCTTCTGATCAAAAGCCCATTTGTTTTGTGCACTTTTCTTCCACTATCAACTTTGGTCCTTTTGCAACTTTGATCTTCAACAGACTTACATCAATGAAGGACCTTAGTGCAAAGATGCGCATGGAACAATGTTGTCATAATAACATTATCAAGTGATTTTTTTAATTGATTTTTAGTATGTATTTCAGCCCATTGACTTTGTACGTTTTCAAGGCACAGTTTTTTCACATTAGCGATGACTGATCGTCATCAAAGTGTCGTCAAGTGATTTATTATTGAATTTTGAATAATTAAATGTTATGTTAAATTTTTTAAAATCCATACAAAAACAAACGGGGTCTCCTGCAAAATTCTGTTTGTAGCAAGTGGCACAGTAAAATTCGGTCTTTAATTCATCTCGTGTGGGTCAAATCCCGTGACCCTTCTGACCGGTCGAAACCGGAAGTTGGTTTTTTGTTTAAAAGTGATAACAGGTGTCAATGTATTTTCGACGTTGTTAGTCTTTTGGGGTATATTATTCTTCAAAACAGCTACTGATGACGTCTAGCAATAGGTTAAAAATTCTGAAAATAAATTTTGAATAGATGTCTTTGACGAAATTTGTCCGAATCTCCTGAAAATTGATGCAGATGATGATCTTTACCCAGTTAACATGTTAAAATTTGTCCGTAAGACAGACAAAACCCGTATTTTTTCCCTCTTCCTCTGACTGAAATCCCCTTTGTTTTGTACACATTTTTTCCACCACCCACTTTAATCCCCTAGCAACTTTGGATCTTCATCAAACTCACATCAGTGAACATCCTATATGTATAGTAGATGTGTCTAGATTTGTTATTGATTTTTTAATATTTCTTTCAGCTCATTGACTTTGAATACATTCTCAAGGCACAATTAAAGCAAAAACAGTACTAAAATAACTGCGTCATGATGGCTCATCAAGTGATTTTGAACATTTAAATATGTTAAATTTTTGAAGATCCATATAAAAGCAACTTAAACTTGGCTTCCCACAACATTCTGTTTGCAGCAAGTGGCAGGGTAAATTTGGTCTTCAGTTCATCTTGTGTGGGTCAAATCATTTGACTTACCCTTCTGGTCAAAACTGGAAGTGGATTTATTGTTTAAAAGTGGTAAAATGTATCAACTTGTTTTCAACGGTGTTAGTCAGTGGAGGTGTAGTACTCTGGAAAACATCTACTGACCACGTCATGTAATTGTCAAGTGCCCTCTTGTGACAGCTTGATATTTTGAAAAAGGAATTCTGAACAGATGTCTGTGATGAAGCTCTGGAAATTGATGTAGATGATAATATTGTGGCGGAATTACCAAAATGTGGTACTCCCTCAGGAAAACCTACGACTGGAGGGGCAGGTCTGTTGGGCAGAGATGTACTGCCTAATGCACAGGGCTAACCAGACAGTGCCTCCACAACCTCCAGGGGACAGACAGGGCAACAACGGACAGGACAAGTAACTATATTGTAGCCTCTTTTATTCACACCTCAATTATACAAGGCAATGCGAACCTCCAGGTGGTCACTATAATGCGGTACCCTCAAGAGTAATGTTGGACTTCAGTTGCAAAGCCTCTACTAAGCGCTAGCGTAAATAGCCTCCTGCTACCCGCGTGCCTCTTAGTTTGGACCCTCCAATTCCGGCTCTCAGGGGTGTGGAGTATCCTAGTGAAGAACACTTGTAGCGTAGCCTCCACGCTATAAGTGTTCTTCACTAGGATACTCCACACCCCTGAGAGCCGGAATTAATCCCTATATGTAGTTCTCTCCCCGATATCCCAACGTGGTCCCCCTTATGCACAAAGACCTACGCCCGAATCCACTCAGCACTTCCTGTAGCCTCCTATTACCTGAGCACAACTTCAGCACGTCCATCCTGGACAAGATCCAAACTCCAACTGCCTGGCCACGCATGCGCGCTCTCTTTTATTCGCATAATAGTGCTCTCTGTAGTTTAACATGGGCAAGTCCAGTGCTCGCGCTGTCTGATATGTTCATCAACATAATCATTTGTGTCACAATATTTACCCTGCTAACACACTTGTGAAAGTTGGGGCCAGGATGTCATCAGACAGGAAGTTATAATAAAAAGTCTTTTTATTCTTCAAAATTCCCTAAACAATCAACTGCAAAAGGTATAAAGAGGCATGAATTGCCGTTTCTATAATAGCTTAAACATTAGAGTCCATTGCACCAAGTACGTAACTGGTCTACTTGTTCACGCAGATGAAGCACCAACAACAAGACACACGTTACTATATTTGCACACACAAAAATTTCCCATTTGTACATATACATATACATTGTGTATTTGCTTTTACGTGTATTTGGGTAAACACATCACATCTGCCTATAATGTTCAGACATTGCACAGTGCATAGGCATACTTGGACCAGTAAAACAAGTACTGTATGTGGCGCTGAAGTTGGGTCACTTGGTATGGAATGCCAAATGACCAAAATGTCAATGTGAATGCCAAAACAACAGAATGTTTTAAATCCAATAAAACCTATTCCGTGCATTTTTTCTCGATGAACATGACATTCAATTGTATTGTACATATCAAATTGGGTTGAAACCTTGCAGATATCTTAAACAGGGAGTGTTTTAGTCGAATTTTGACCTGGTGTGATGATGACATCAAGTGGTAAATCATGTGACATTAAAGGTGCACTCTATAAGCCCTTTATCTCGTGAATTACACGTCCCATCGGGTTGACATTTTGGGCATAAGTAGAAAGGGAAGTGGTATAGATGATAATTGACCTGATGTGATGATGATGTCATCAGGTGACAAGTTACTTGACATTATACGTGCACTCTTTCAAGCCCTATAGCTCCTAAAGTACATGTCTGGTTGAAAACTTGGACCTACATGGACATGATGAAATCATTTCACCTTAAGACCCTATGGCGTAGATGTCATGATGACATCATGTGATTTATTTTAGAATTGTGAATATTTTATTTTCCCCATAGGTTTGTATTTTTATCAGCACTTTTATCAATCAGACTGAATATATATTAGGTGCACACTTTTAGTACAACAGCAAGAGAGGGTCCAAGAACATTAATATTGTCATAGTGATGTCATCAGGTGTCATGTGACATGGATGCAAAATTCAAAGCCCTATATCCCCTGAAGTACATGTCCCATTGGTTTGAAATTTTGCGGAAAACTGGAAAGGAATGTGTGAAAGACGAAAATTGACATCATATGTTGATCGTGTCATCACATGACAGTCATGTATTAACTCGTTCACGGCAGGGTTTTTTGACCGCAACTGCTGGGCTGTGGTATGCCCTGAATGGAGGGCTTTGTCCAGCAGCAGGCCCCATTGAGCCAGCAGCTGCATGATGAATAGACTGTATGTGTGGTATGCTCTAATCCTCACTCAATGGTGCGGTAGAAGCAGTTCTCCGTAGCGAAGGGAAAAAAGAAGCATCCCTAAATCTTATAGTCTATGGCGCTCTACCTACCCAAACAGTCACTGCATATGCAAATTTCCCATGCGCGTATTATTCATTTACTAAAAAGATTTGATCACCCGTGATGCACCCTGACCTCCCACAATGCAGCGTGGCCTCGCCACCATGATCGTCCTTCTTTTCTCAGTGCTGCAATGTAACAGACGTGTCTTTCAAGGTATCTTCGATTTACCGAGCTTCTGTTTTCGCTACACAGTTCTGTATCGATTTGGTCACTTTTCCTTCCTTTGTAAAAAAGTATAACCTGAATTTTATCCATTTATTGGTAAGAGTGTTCTTTTCGTGTATATTTTTGTGTTCTTTCTTCAGTTTTCTTGTATGTGCACCCTGCAGGTGTTCACTGTCGGTATTATGAGGCTCGTTCCAGCTACGCTGTGAATTATAGGCCTTTAATAGCCGGTTGAATTCAGGGGGTCATTGTCAGGATCTGTCATACTCCCTTGTCTTCTCTGGCTACCAGGATGAGGAAAAGGCATTGCCCTCGTCCAGGGAGTTCCAGCCAGGATCTGGCCAGGCCCCTGGTTTGTTTGGCCCCACGGAGCTGACGAGAAAGCTCCGTGGTCGACTGGGGAATACCCGAGCAGGGATACCGCCAGGATCTGGCAAGGACCCTGTCTCCTTGGTCAATTGCTGGCTTGGCGAGCCAGCTGGGACTCCCAGAGAGTACCCCATCTCCGGGGCCCGTCCTACCATCATCGTGAGGTACGCCACGTCTTTTGCCCGACATGGCCCAGAGGAATCCGCGCAGCGTGCCAGCCAATGTTCCCAGGCGACACCGAAGAGTACCACCCGCTGATCGGCCTAGAACACTACTTCTCCGGCGGCCCCCGAGCGTACTCCCTTTTGCCCACATACCGAAGTCACTGGGCCGGGCTCCCCACAAGTGCCCTGGCCCGCCCCACCTGGTGCGGCGTCGAACCATGACACCCTGACTCCCGCTAAGCCCCCCTTCGGGACCGGGGAGCTTAACGGGGTTTTTATGCCTCCAGGTCTTCGAGCTACCCATCCGCGGCTCCGGCTATCAACTGGATATCACTGGGTCATCAGACCTCATTTCTCCTGGTCTCTTTGCCTGGAATTCTGCAGCCCCCATTGACCTCTGCAGCCTTGGCTGCCACCTCCGCCGCCAGGCCGCCAGCCACTGGGTGCTTCAAGCACACCGCAGCTTAGGCTTTTAATTAGCATCACTGGGTCATTGGACCTCATTTCCTCGACCACAACGAACATACCTCTGCGGCTTGAATGTCAGCTTTCCAGTCCATCGTTCGCTGCCTTGGCGTTAGACCGCCATCAGCCTCCCCTGCCCTGGACTCGTTTCTGGCGGACCAGGCCCCTCCGCCCTCTCTGGCCACAAGCCATGATTACATCGGGCAGGGTTCCACACCAGAATCGCACCAGCCGGGCGTACTCCCTCGGGAGCAGGCCACTCCCACAGGACTGCACATGGCTCGGAATGAGGCATTGCCCTGTTTCCGACCTGGCAACCAGCATTGTCTTCCGAAAAGAATGAAGTTGTTTCCATCAGCACCCTCGCTCTGTCCGATTACCGCCTCTGTCTTCTTCAGTGAGACATGATTCAAGTGCCCGGCCTGCCATTAGCCACTTCGCCAGAGGAAGATACCAGCCATGACTTGTTTAAACGGTATAGCATTACTGGAATCTTCCGGGCCAATTTTTCCAAAACTCCTGAATGATCGTTCATGCTCTGAGATATTCTAGTCTCTAGCCAGAACTTGGCACGTGTCCAAGTCCACTCCAGCCTGACGGTCCTCCCCTCAACTACCTGCCAATCTACCGGCATCCTCGGCTCTTGACTATAGCACAGCCTTACTTCAGTCGAAGCAAAGTCACCTTGTCTTTGGTTGAAGATGACACTGATTTTATCGGCATTCTCACCGCCTATGACATACATGTATTCCAGATCCTCTGTCAGCCTCCCTTCCGGAGGAAGACACCAACCATGCCCGTGCCAGTCAACTGGCCGCCCCACGTCTTGAGATACTCTTGCTACGGGGCTCCCATTCATGAAGTAGGCTCTTCGCCTTAGCTGACCACTCCCCCTTGTAAGGCCAGAGCGGCCTGGGACGATGTCTCCTTGTCACCTTCCCTGAATGTCATGGAGACAACTACTCTGTTGAACACAGTAGAACACTGTCATAACAGGGTCCCGGGGTTTTTACAAATTCCTTATGTTATCAGTTATGGAAAATAAATGAATAAAAAAAAAGGAAATTCTTTGTCATAAATATGACCTTGTATTATAAATTATAAATATGACAAATGCTCATCCTGTCTGTCTTCGATTATACAATGTATTGTGAGAGTCCTTTGGGTGCCTTCCTCAATGAACATGAGCGACTGCCCCATCTTTTCAGGCAGCCGCCTCTGACATATCTACCGCATGGGCATCCAGTGCAATCCACATGGTAGCACTTTCCGGGACAACTTCTTGAATCGTTGCTGCGGTGAATACGCCATTGGATGCGGATCCAATCCCGAATCTCCGTGACAGCATTCTGGAACTACTTTGGCTACTATTGGTTGGCCTGCTCAGGCCACGGGGAAGTGAGTCCACGCTTTACCTGGTGATCTCTAATGACCGCTACAAGTCTAAACCTACTGGCATTCGAGACTACATTACCAGGCACCAAGACAGTAACGAACAAATAACATTTTCCAGGCAGTCATCCTATCTTTTTCAGTTCTGTCACGGTAAATTTGTCATCGTCACGCTGACCTTCCACTGCGTCTCTCCAGTCCGCATCCCCAGACATCCGAACCTAACGTTCTTCAAGCCATTGGGATTTTTACATACCCCTTGACACCCCGTAATCTTGGGTTTCCCCAAGGGGCCCTGCGGGAGAGATTTTGCAAATCTATTTCCACTGCGTCTCATGACGTACAATCCTTTGATCAGCAGAAGGACCATTTTGTGGCCCCCACTTACAGTGTACGTGGCCCCACATGAGCACAGATTCTGCTGTGCAGCCCTGCTATAATGCACACTGTCCAAACACTTGTTCACTTCAATGTGGGCGTGTCCAAAATGTTATTACTGTGACTGTTACGAGGTCTGTCAAAAGTAGGCCTGCTGTGAGTCACATATTTTGTTGCATTAGTAACGCAGGCTTTCTCTGAGTGTGATCAAAACGAAGGGAGAGAATTCTGTCAGACCCTATTCGTTCCTGAAATGAATACTTTGTTAGTGCTAAGCGCTAACATCGAAATGGATTTGTTTTGTCTTTTGTCCGGGGAGGTTTTCCTTTAGCGGAAATTACTAGCAGTTTCGCCCAGTCAAGATTCACATGTATTCTTCACGGAGTGAGTTGCTATGGATGCTCATTCTGTTATTCATATCTCAAAAGTCACGCGACTGACTCCTCTACGCCAGCCATTTATTTTTCACTCATACGTGAAAATGATCAAAGTTTTCCGTCACAGTCGGAATGCCAGCGGCCACGCTGGGTATGGAACACTGCTTACCTTCAATTTGACATGAAAGTGTTCGACGCCTTTCTGCGTTTTCAGGTGTTGTATATTGCTGCTAAAGACAAATTATGCATTTGACCTCCATGATTTTACTTAGCAGGAGAGTTCTCCTTTCCACCCAGACCTCATGACAGTCATGCTAGAGACTCTGAATGATAATTTCATCTCCGTCTTTGAGTATGTCTTGCGGCTCTCTTGCCTCTGCCTCTTTTTTTTCACACTGCCAACCAAAGCCACATTAATGGAAAGGACAAGGGATCATGCAGTTGACCTGCAGATAATCCACATGGCAGGGTCCGATGAGGTAGTGGCGGACGCACTCCCCCTGGAATGATAGAGCAGCCTTACATCGATCTCTTTGCTTCCTTGAACAACGATCAACTTCCCACGATCTTCCTCTTCGGTGGGACTTTCTAGCAATGCTTCAGCCATGGCCGCATGGGACGTCATCTGCCCATGCACCTTTCAAATTTGTGACAGCAGATTTTAGCATTGTGTTATGTGCGTCGATAGTCAGGCTTTGGCTCCAGCTAAGGCTCTTGCGAGTGCTATAACAGAATCTTGTATTAACAGTGCTCTTATTAACAACATTCGACTGTATCTACAACTCATTTCTACAGGTTAGCCCTAGCTGCCATACACATTGGTTTCAAAATTGGTTAACCCCTTCGCTACGGATGACTGCTACTTCAGCACCTTTGTGTGAGCATTAGTGCGTACCAAACATACAAGCTATTCACCATGCAGCTGCTGTTTAAATGGGGCCTGCTGCTGGACAAAGCCCTCCATTCATGGCATGCCACAGCCTAGCAGTCTTGGTCAAAATAATCCGGCTGTGAAGGGGTAAACTGCCCTTAACCACTTTGTGCCGGGGTATTTTTCAACGTTGATGATGCTGGGCCTGCATGACTATCATTTTTTCCGTTTTCAAAATACTTCCACAATTCATCATTCCATTTAACAGTCGTTTATAGCCGCACGGAGTAATCTTTAGGCACTACTCTAAGTTGACAGGTGACCTTCATTGACGCCCGAATATTTCAGCCAGGCATGCAGCCTTGTAAACAGAGCCCAGATTGTGCGGTGTTATACAACTGTCTTTTGTTCACGAACCTGGCTCAGTGCACTGCTGACCTCTTTTCAATAGGGGCCAGATTAGCGTGCAGCGGTGCTGTGTGGCTTATCGCTGCGGTGGTGGAGCGCTTTTGTCCCCAGTGGTAATCCGCTTGCTCTCAATGCCCCAAAATCTGGTATACGGTTTCAAAACAACGCTGGATTATCAGCACTTTTGAGAGTGAAAAATGCCGGTAATGCCCAGCAGCCTGGTCTTTTGTTCGGAGAACGGTCTTTTGTTACAGGGCCCTGTTTCCTTTGTCCGAGTTCGGAGACCCCGGCCACGCATATAAACCATACGGCTCCGATTTCGGAGTCCCCGGCAGGCAGTGGTTAACAACATGATATTCCATCACCTTTTGTATGATATGCTTGTCCAGTGTCCCCTTGTTGGGAAATTGGTCTGGTCATAAGACCTAAGCTAGGTTCTCCAGATGCTTTCCGGTCTTTCCTTTGAACCCTAAATAATGCTTGCCTTACGCACACCTGTGTCAGGTTGGTCTTTCTCCTGAAAATGGTTACATCCTGAGGAGGCAGTAAACTATAGGCTCTCCCCATTGCCGAAGGCTGTCTTTGTTGAGAGCCACGTGGTGTTCACCTCATTCCTTCGATTGGCTTCCTGACAAAGGATCAGACTCCCTCACCTGATCCTTCCGATATCTTTACACTCTCAGCCTCCTTACATCCTGAAGACGATGCAGATAAACTTTGGGGGCCTGTTCATGTCCTGAAAAGGTACCTGACTAAAAGAATAGCATGGAAGGGATGATATTAACCCCATCACTTTCATGAGACCACACCGTCCAGCGATGTCAGTACACTATTGCATGCTGGATGGCTTCGGCCATTAGATTTGCTAATCCAGTCTGGTGTTAAGCTCTGATGAACATAGTAATTACTACATCGGGGTTTATGGCGTAAGAGTAGGATCTGCATCTTGGTCTTACTCTAGAGATGTTTCGATTGCAAACATTTGCAAAACTGCATTTTGGAAGTCTTCTGCCTCTTGCAACTTGGCAGGACAATCCTACTGTCCGCAGTGCAGAGGTCAAAGGGACCTCCTATAGGACGGACGACAAGTCATTATGAAGTTCTTTTACCATTTCTTAAATTTTCACATTCCTCCTTGCTTATATGTAAAAGTGTATTCTCGGCATTAGATGCGTCGTTGCCAGCCCCCACCTAGACCGGCGCTACTCTGCATATGTAGTGACTGTTTGAGTAGGTAGAGCGCCGTAGACTCCTTCCCCACATTAAGTGTGGGTGGGGTCTACCAGAGAATACCAGTACCTACCCAAACAGCCCTCTCCCGCCCGTCCTCCCCACTCTGGCTCTGACCTTTTTTGAGTTGCTTTTGAAAAGGACAATCATGGTGGCGAGCCCGCACTGCATTATGGGAGGTCAGAGTGCACCACGGGTGAACAGGTCTTTTCAGCAAATGAATAATACGCACATGGGAAATTTGCATATGCAGTGCCTGTTTGGGTAGGTGTTCTCTAGTAGACCCGACCCACACTTAATGTGGGAAAGGACTTTGGATAGACTCAGTAGATGAGTGGGCTCTTTGGAAAATGTTGTGACGTCATGATAACATCATTAAAATGTGTGATTTTTTAGTCACATATTAGAACACATCAGATCGGTTTGCGATTCTCTTGGTATAAAGGAAGCCAAATGTGTACCTTTCTTAATACGTTTTTTAGCTGAGCAACATTTTTACCTTGAATTTCATGATAAATGAAATCAGAAACATTCTGATTCACAAATCTTAAATTTACTAAAAAATTTCAACCTGCTACAAAGTTCCTATGAAATGTTTTTCTAAAGTTAAAAATGACCTCTTTCATAAATGCACCCAAAAATACAAAAATAATCTAACAAACTCTTGGTTAGGCAAGTGGAGCAAATAATAAGGCCAAGAAAAAACATGCTTTGGATTAAATGCATCTCAAAAATAGGGTTGGTTGGTTAGGAATCTTTTCCTTTCGGTCGATTTTTGTGTTGATTGAATGGCATGAATGAGGACGAACACTTCCAAAAATTGCCAAAGAAATGGATTGAAACTTGCTTTATTCTATGTAAAAATGTCTTCAGTTGACTATTCATAAGAATGATGGACAATTCACACCACTATGCACCACGCTAGTTAGGTAATCACGACAGCCAGCTGACCAACGATGGTGGTGTGTCGTGTGATAAGCATATGGAATGCCTGATCCAGACAAGTTGGCAATGAACCTGGAGACACGGCAGGAAATTTTGTGGGAACATGCTCACTTCAAGTACAAGCATAACAATCTCAAATTCATGAACACAGAAAATACATGCGTAGACAAGCTCTTTGGTTTAACTTGCAGAAATCGTCTTGCAACATCTCTGTTTTTTCGACAGGGATCTGTAGGGTTGGTGCGTGTACAGCCGATGTACAGTGTAGTGTATCGAGACTACTTCTGCTGGGAAGTATAGACTGGTTGCCACATTTCCATCATGTGTTCTTTAGCATAGGCGCGGTGTGGCGGGAACCAACACAGCATTGTATTAAGCTCACTTTCACCACTGTGACAAAACATAATGGGAACTCATGAAAATAAAAGTTTCCTCTCAAAAGTTGCAAATTTAAACAGGAATACATATAAAAACAAGCATTTTAATGTGAAAAAAGATTGTTCATTGGTGTTTTGTGAAGACAGAAAAGACAACAGGATTTATTATTTTCGTTTGTTAACTTTTTAAATTTGTTTTTGTAACTTGCCAATGAAAATTTAGGGTGCGTTCAAGCAAGCTACTCCTGTTAACAGATACTCCTGTGTGGCCAAACGGCCGGAGTATGACCCGCAGGTCAGTGAGGAATATACTCCTGCACCCGAGTGTAATGCGCACATATCCTACTCATGTTAATAGGAGTAACCGCGCAAACACATCCTTTTTCTGATGCTGAAAAAATAGGGAAACTGGAAGGACAATTACTTTTGGGGGCCTAATTTTGCAGAATTTATCAATTCACGTTGGGGAACACTCAGCTAAATTCTTGCGTATTTTCTGGATGCCACCATTTTTCAATTTCAGATAGTGAAGACCTTCATTATAAAAGGTCATAGTTCAAGTATTTCACGTAATGAAGTTTCTTTCAACAAGGGATCTGTTAACACTGCCTGAGGACATTAAGTCAATTGACAGTCAAAGTGTGCAATGTTAGGAGACTTTTATATTTACATGTATATATCTGGTTGCACATGATTAGACGATGCACTGTGCAAGCGTAAGTAAGGCTAGTCCAAAACGAATCATCCATCACTTTTTTCTAGCCAGTGTAAGTTGAACTTGTTTTTAACTCTTCAGCTCATTTATTTGCACCACTTTCAACTTCCATTTGACATGACACGTTCAGAAGTTAAAACTTGCGCCCTCTGGTGATACTATGCTTGCTGTTTTTCTGATGTTTTGCCATTACACTGACGTTCAAGGTTTCTAAAATGTATATCTGTTGATTGTTTGTGTTTTTTATTAAATATTAAGTTACAAAATTAGTGTCAAATTTGTCCTAAGGTTTCAATTAATCTTTGTTAAACCTTAATGTTGTTTTTAGAATGAAATGTACTTGTAACTACAATAAAATAAATACATGTACATGTATAATAAATGACAACATGATGAAGGGCAGGGAGAAGGAGAAGCGTGTGTTTTATTTGTGTTTTATCCTTTTTGAGGCAGGGGGTTGGGGCTCAGAGCAGTTGCACAGGATCTATCTCTTTTTTGAACATGTGTTGGTTCTGAAAAGAAAACCAAAGGTACCGCTCAGCAAGGGCTTGTGCATCAGCGGCGCTTTCTTTAGCCTATTTTTAGTGTAATGCCATGGTGCATGTGCGTTTTCTTCTGCACCCAATTGTTGAGTCGCAAAAATTGGGGTGTCCATTCAATTCCGTTGGCTGATTAATGCTGCGTGCTGTGGATGTATTAGAAGACGACTTTGAACAAGTGCCGACCAATGGCTCATGTTATTACATGTACCCACTTTCTCAGCTAGCTAATTACGATTAATTCTTCAACAACTAGTGGCATTCCCTTCAAATCCTTGGGGAAATAATGGTCACTTGCCACTCTCCAACATAAAAAACACCTGTTTTATCAAGTTGACATTCAGGAAATACAAACGGCAACTTCATTATGTTTGGTAGGTTTTGTGCACAAAATATTGGTAGCCAAGGACGATTTTTGGTACAGCTGAATGTTCGGTATAGCGATGTTCCACAGTAGTTGCTATTCACTGCTATTCTGGTCTGGCAAATTTGAGACCTCACTGATCACAGTGGAAGAGCTTTAGGAAACAAAGTGTAGCTTTTAAAATCATGCAAGTTTGTTTTGTCTTGGGCCGTGGAATTTGTGTCAAAAATTTTGCCATATTTTAAACTGGTATCCCTATGTACAGAGTTTGACTGATGCCTCCTGTTATTACAAGCATGTGCTTTTATTTTTGTGTTTTGGTAATTCAGTGCTGATAATGGAGGACTTGTTAATAGGCAAAATGTTGCTTGTTTTATTTCCACTAGCAGTGCAAGTTATGGAAAAACCATGGTGCAAGTGCTTTATGTAAAACCTAGGAGAAATGCCACAAGGACATACAGCTGAAACTTCTTTCAAGGCTATTGTTCGTAATTTTTTCCCCTAGTGTAACCTAGAATAGTGCCAATTGTAATTTTTTTCCGCCTCAAGTGCATCCCATGAATGTTGTTCTTGATTGATCCAAGTTGTGTGTTTTCCTCTTTTATATAGACAAAGGATGTTGCGCACATTTGGGAACTCGGAGGGGGTACATTTCTGTCTGAACTGGTGGAGGTATCCATAAAAGAAGAAAACATTCTGTAAGTACTTGTTCAAAGTTATTTTGGTATACCCCTGCCCAGCCTACATATGCAAGTTTCCCATGTACCTATTATAATTCCAGTTCCTGTGCTCTGAAGTCCTTTGGCAGTCTCCCTACTACCAGCACCTACCATGGAAGATGTCTATTCATCACACTGGGATGGCCCCACATCTCCCGGGCCAGCAACAATGACTGCCACATGCCATGAACTACAGCCGTCAGACGAACTCCACAGCAGTTCACTCAGACGTCACTTGGACGTTACAATGCCTCGGGCCGACGTCCCATTGTCCCTGGGGACAGCCCATTCAGAAGCGGCTCTTTACTGACTGCATTTCGAGCTACAGAACCCATCGGCCTGCTACATCACCTTGGTTTTTGAACGCCTTTCATTAAAACGGCTTCTGGCTACCGGCTAGGGTTATCCGACCTGGGTGCTTCCATCACAGCTCCCTGATGGCTCAGCCGGATTTGGCCAATCACAACCTGCTTTCCGGACATGCTGCTGACACCCCAGGTTTTTTTCGGCGGGTTCTACGGCTGGATCACCCACACATAAGCATAAACACTCATCGTCTTCTGCAGGGTCCAAATGCAAGAAATCTCGCTCTACACCTAAGCAAGATATTTCTTCATCTGATTTGATTACAAAGGTCTGCTCTCTCGGAGATGCTGCCCACTATAGTCAACCTCCACTCCCCTGGCAACTGCTCCTGACCCAAATCCCCCGCGTGAGGATCTCCATCCAGATCCACACCTCTTCAAAATGAAAAGGGTACTTGGCAATTTTTTTGTCTATTTCACCACTTGATCTGCTCATGCTCTTTGTTCTAGTGAATAAACAGAAATCTTATAATACTTGGATGCTGACCTGGATACTATTCCTGGAGTGAACTTCCATCTTCAGGCACTCCTTACCTGCAGTTATTATATTTTTCCAATGCATACGGAATGACCTTAATGCCCCATGCATGTAATGATATGGCTGCAGTCCTCTAACTCAAGGATACAAACGGCCACTTTGAACATAGTACAATGTAAGAAGGCTCATTATTCATTTCTTAGCGAATTCTTCAGCCTCTTTTTGCATGTGGGCCGGCTTTACTTTTGTCCCTCCAAGTTCAGATGTAACCATGACAACAGATGCGTCACTATTCGGATGGGGAACCTCTCTTCCTCCACTCCTCTTAGTACATGTAGGTCGTTCCGCTCGAGTCCAGAGCGACACATCAATGACAGTGACATACATCAATCACCAGGGCGGCACTTGCTCTCCTCAACCCTGTGCCCTTGCGTGGCAGCTCTTCATGTAGATAATCGATCAGGGGATTAGCATAGTGGGAACCAGCAACTTCACAGCAGACGTATTCTCTCGGTGCTGTCCGAGCGACAAAGTGGACTCTTCATGCAAATGTTGTCAGTCAGATTTTCGTGCAGATCAAGCGTCTTCAATTCTATTTCTTCGCACCCACTGATAATGCCTGCCTTCCGACGTTCTGCTCCATTTTCGCTCACCTGCAGGTGTGGGCGACAGACACCCTACAGATTGACTGGTCGGGCCCTCTAGCATATGCCTTCCCCCCAATCTCCCTCATCCCACAAGGTCCTGTCCAAGATAGAATGGAGCTATGTTGAATCGCTCCGTTCTGGCCTTGCCAACCGTGTTTTCAAATACTGACAAGAATCCTGGTGCGTGCTGGACGATCTTTCAGGGCGTTGTGCCCTTCTGCAGATGCTGCGTCTATTTCGCCGGTCCGGACAATGTCCAGTGCTGTTACCGGCCAGGTAGTAGATGCAACTAAGGAGTTTCTCCGGGTGAGTGCTCGCTCTTGCGACACCTGCCTTATATTCCTTTTAGTAACTACACTGTAGTCGCCGACCCACCTCCAGAGTTCGGTGCCACTCTGCATAGTAGGCTGGGCAGGGGTTTGTGAACACAGGAGACTCCTCCCCCACGTGGAGTGAGTCGGGTCCCTTAGTGATACTTACATGTACCCTGCCCAGCCGCTCCTGCCCATCCTTCCCCACTTTGGCTCGAGTAGTTTTCACGGCTTAGAAATGAAGGACTAGCATGGCGGTGGGACCGCAGTGCATTGTGGAGGGTCAAGAGGCAGTATGCATAATCAAGTCTTTTCAGTGAATTGTAATAGGTACATGGGAAATTTGCATATGTTGGCTGAACAGGGTTAAGTATGACTAGACTGTGTCCAAACTTATTATGCAAATGCAAAGTTCAGTGTTAAAATTAAAATTCCATTGCAAAACACCACTTTTGGTAAAGTTATTGGTTTCAAATATTATATTTTGTATGTTCATTTGCAAATGAAATTCAGTACAAACAATTATTTTCTCCAGATCACTATGATATTGTCATCTCTTCATAGCGTTTGTTTTCTACTGTCCAGAGATACTATGCAACATAGTAACAACAAGTGTGCAGTGCAGTAATATTTTATTATTTTCTCCAGATTATAGGTCATTGTAAAGCAGAAATCATTTTGATTGCACCTTTAGAAAAAAAAATCAAAATATCAAAAACAATACTAAACAAACAAAAAATAAACAGTTACACTGAGCATCCTATTTTATGCTAATAAATGTCACATGTCAGTATAGCCACCCTGTTTACTGATGACTTTCAACAGTCTGCTGTCCACTGTTTTTGTCAAATTGTTTATTGTTTCCTTCGAAACATGTGCTGCTGCTTCCTTAATTGCATCCCACAATGCATCCTTGGAGTTGTATTGCTTACCATTAACATAAATTGTCTGCTTCAACACCGACCAGAGGTTCTCAATTGGATTTAAATCCGGTGAACAAGCAGGCCACTCCATGATCTGTTCCTGCTTGAATCCGTTGCGCTCCATCCAGGCTTTTGTGTAATGGGATGCGTGTGAAGGTGCGTTATTGTGCATGAAAATCAGCAGCTTGCGTTGTCTGGCCGGATGCTTCTTCCACCATGGCACAAAGTTGGCATTCAAAAGATTACAATATCCTTCAGAGTTCAGTTTAACACTGTCCTCAACACGAAATGGTCCATTCATCTGATCTCCAACGATAGCAGCCCAAAACATGACTCCACCCCCACCTTGTTGTCGACATAGTTGCACTGGTGCAGACTGCCCCTGAGTTATCCATCCTCTAGCCCATCCATCTGGTCCATCCAGTGTTGCTCTACACTCGTCCGTGAAAATAACGTGTGCAAAGTCAATTTCATATATTTTTCAGCCCAGGAAATGCATTTGGATTTGTGGTTTTTGTTGAGAGGTGGTCGTCTTTGAGCCTTTCAAACCTTGGCAATCTCCTTTAAAGCCTTACAGCGTGTGGTTCTGGATACTTTGGGCAGTTCGCATGCTTCGAATACATGTACCTCTCTGCTGGTTGCTAGAGGATTTCGGCAAATCTGTGGAAGGTGCCGGGCATTAATGTTTTTATATTTTGATTGAACTTGCTTTTTTGGACCACTTTCGCTGTTTGCCACAAATTTTTTCACAGTGCGGCGATCTCTGGAAAGGCACTTGGCAATATCCAATGTAGATTGGCCCTGTCGAAAGCAACTGCACAATTTTTTGTTTTTCAGCAGGCTGGAGATCACCTTTTTTACCCATCTTTATTGTACAGTGGACTGTTGCATAATAACTCTGGACAGTGTTTTCTGAAAATAACTCACATTTTGACTTGTATCTCATGAGTTACAGACAATGCTTCTCCTATTGCATTTCTCACATGTCCACTGAGGCATGGAGAGCAGTTGGGGCATCAGTGTACAAGACCCAACCCACTCTGTGTGGGGGAGGACTTTCCCATGTTGGTAGTTATGGTGTGGACTCAGGGTTTTGTATGGTGTTTTGTGGGGTTTTGTGTGTTGACTTTGTGTGTTCAGCTAAAGAAACCTTTTTCAACTGACACTGATTGACTCAGATGTGACAGTTTGGAAGCAGACCTTAGGCCAGACTTGGACAGAAGTAGACTCAGGCTTGGTTCTGACTCAATCTTTCATGATCTCAGCCTGGATTTGATTTACCTATCTTGAAAGGGACCTTAGTGTTACAAATTTTCATTGAGTCTTTTATAGCAGTAAATATATGTACATGAGACACATTTCATATACAAGGTTGGAAATGGTTCTTCACTAAATATTAAATTTTGTGAAACAACCATAGAAAATTCATCTTGAGACAGGTTGTTGTCCCACTTCCAGTATTGATTCCATTTCAAGACAATATTGGTACTGATGTTTGTCAAAGTGTAGCTGAAAAGCCGGAGTTTCTTATTTATGGTGTAGTTTCTCCTTAACTGTATGGTGAAATACTGTCCATTTTGCTGGCAAGTGGACATATGTAGATTTTCCTTCTTAACCCTTGATTATAGGACTACCTTTTTTCAAACAATCTTTATTTTTGCGAGTATTTTAAGCTTAGGCATTGAACTACATAGTTTATTAAGTTTCTTAATTTAATATAATGTACATCTAGAACATTAAGCATTTCTGGTACGGAAAGGAAGGATTTCTTAAAAGTGCCCTTTCATTATAGCTCATAAGCCTGAAGAAGCCTGCAGAGTTATGACAGTGAGAAGTAGTTTAGTTTTAACCACTTCGTGCCGGGGCATTTTTCAATGTTGAGGATGCTGGGCCGGCATGACTATCATTTTTTCTGTTTTCAAAATCCTTCAGCAATTCATCATTCCATTTAACAGTCGTTTATAGCCACACGGAGTAATCTTCAGGCACTACTCTACATGTAAGTTGACAGGTGACCTTCATTGATGCCTGAATATTTCAGCCAGGCCTGCAGCCTTGTAAACAGAGCCCAGATTGTGCGGTGTTATACAACTGTCTTTTGTTCACGAACCTGGCTCAGTTCACTGCTGACCTCTTTTCAATAGGGGCCAGATTAGCATGCAGCGGTGCTGTGTGGCTCATCGCTGCGGTGGTGGAGAGCTTTTGTCTCCGGTGGTAATCCGCTTGCTCTAAATACCCCAAACCCTGGTATACAGTTTCAAAATAACGCTGGATTATCGCCACTTTTGAGAGTGAAAAATGCCTAGCAGCCTGGTCTTTTGTTCGGAGTACGGTCTTTTGTTACAGGGCCCTGTTTCCTTTGTCCGAGGTCGGAGACCCCGGCCACACATATAAACCATACGGCTCCGATTTCGGAGTCCCCAGCTGGTAGTGGTTAAAGGTGGGGGGAAACCAAGAATACCGTGAGAACAACAGAATGGTGTAAATGTACATACCGGTATAGGGACTTGAAGCCCAATCCGCATATGGACTTGACTGGAAATCAAACCACTTTGCCAACTTTCGTTTTTAAAAAGTGCATGTACATGTACTTTAAAAAAGGTTCACTGTAGGAAAGACTAATATAGGTCAGTTTTCATTGTGGAAACCATAACAACCTGATGTTCCAGCTGCCTGAGAGCCTTTTTTTCCAGATATTGAATGTTTACAAATTCAATCATTGTCCTGAGCAACAAACAAAATGTATCAGTACTGCATTAGACAAGCATTTGGAAAATGTGCATGTACTGTACATGTAGCTAAAACCATTACATGTATAACAATAACCAGCTAGAACTTAAGTTACCTAAATTCAAATTCTCGAACTGACCTGTAGACTTTTTTAGATTTTTGATTGATGGACTTGATGAGTTTTATGTCTACTGTCACGATGTTGTGGAATAGGGTGTTGGCATTATTAGAAATAATTGAATCTGAAAGGGAAGGGCCATACCAGATCACTCTACGCATAGTATGTATTTGACATTTTGTCTTTTGTTATGAGAAATACAACAAATTTGTTCGCTGTTTCTTGCTTTGCACTGTGGCTTTTTTTCTGCACAACTGGATATAAACCAGAGTGGAGTCATTTTTGCATTGGATTTTGACAGAAAAGTACCAACTGTCACATGATTCTTAAAAAGGGTGTCAAGTGTGCAAACTATGGTCAGTGAATTCACGATAATTGATGTTTTTGTATTTTCTCCTCAGCTCCTCATCAGTTATGTTAATCCTAGACCTCTCTCATCCTAATGAACTATGGGTAACTATGGAGGTTTTACTCAAAGCTGCATTGAAGAGAATTGAAAAGGTCATGGACAAACTCTTAACGGCTAGTCCAAGAATCCATGAAGAAATCATGAATAGATCACGGAAACGGTTCGGAGATCATCCAGTAAGTACATATACTGTGTGCCCATAGTAGAACCTAGATTGCAACTAAGAGACTGTTTTGTTTGCTCAGTGCGAATACAATACATATACGTCAATGTATACTGGACCAACCTTACATACCTAGTACGGACTTGTGAACAAAAGATGTCCACACCATGTAGGAGAGAAAGACGTTTTGTGGACTTACACACGTCCACAGGACGTTTCACCTTCTCTGAAAAAGAAGTTTAGAGGTATTTGGGGTTGGGGTCATAAATGGAAGAGGAAAAGTCAAGAAAACCTTGCACAAAAAACAGCTGAAAATCGTGTTCCCAGTTGAAGAAAAATAAGTATTTTCACTGAGTTTTCTTAACTGCACGAAAAGATAGGAATGTCCACAGTAGGTATGTAAGGTAAGTGTGAGTGTGTGTTGGGGTTAAAATGGGCGTGGTGTAAACAGGATGTACTTGATGTTTGAAGCATCTCATGGTTGTAAAGTACTCAAATTTATTTGTCAGGGTGAAATCTCACTCTGTGAGACTTCTTTAAGTGAAAATAGTTCGATCATCAAAAATTTACCTCTCAAATTTTTTGTTTAATGTATTTTTCTAATTAAATATTCAAATTGTGCATTTTCAGTGTATAGTCTGCACTCTTCTGAATTTGGGAGTCTTGACCTGCCAGTCACTTACTACATGTACATATCAGAGTCAAATTTAATGATGGCCCGGTGGCTTATTTGCCCAGGCTTCTGAAGTTAAAATAAGGCCATCTTAATTGCAAATACCATTGCAAACATTCATATTTCAAAGGAAGGTCAAATAAACTATATTTTGACCTTTGATCACTCAGAGGCTGAAAAATGAATCTTCTCACATTTGCCAAAAGAAACTTGCAAGTGTACCCATTGTGGTTACAAAATATTACAGTTGAATCTCAGGGCGTCAAGCACAAAAATGTTTGACCATGTTAGCACATGTACATTTACATGTGTACACAAGTACCTAAGAGTCACTGTACAGTTTGATAGAGTTTGCCTTGACTTTTCTCCTTTAAATGTATCTCTCCCCACCCCATCCAAATGCTTTGAGATCCAGGTTTCACATGCTTTACAGGGAAGACAGATTAACTACAATCTGTAGATATTTGTGTTCATCCGTGAAACAGTTATAAACTGTTCATTCAGTGATAAGGTAAAGTAAAGACAGGCTGTCACAACACATTCAATAGAAACAGGAAGTGTGGAACTTAAGCAGAAAGGACTTTATATAAATCAGGTTGCAGTTACATAACTGTAGTCACTGAGTAAGGTGTCATCCCCAAAGCAACTTAGCATTCTTCCGCGTATTGTCCACGTATTTGTAATGGGTCTGACATTGTTACACAGGGGGAAATCCGCAGGGGTGTGTGCTGAAGCATGAGGGATTTATTGAGCCCGGCGGCCGTGTGCCCTTTTGTTATCGTTACAAAAAGCTTTGTGAATAAGCATGATTTCTCTGGACCTCATGAATACCAACAGCCGTTCTGCGGAAAAGACATTTCCCTATTTTCAGTATCAACATTTAGTAAAGTCAATGGGGTCATTACAGTCGTTAAGAAAAGTTTTGTCGAATTTCAGTTCGGGTTGGGACATCTACACGCATGTACATGTATCGTACATGCGCATGTGCAATGGTCAATGCACATTGAGACATATTTGGAGCTCGCTACAAACGTGCCGTAGTACTTCCGTGTATAAATGATACATTAATGCAAGTATTGAATCTCCTCCTCCATCCCATATTCATGAGCAACTTTTATTTCAACAGTTTTCACTTTTTTCCAAAGTTTATTTAAGTGTTAAAATTCCGTGGAATTCATCGAAGGCAGTGTGACATTGTGACCAAAACGGTTGTGTTTAAACCATGCTTGACTCAACAGAACGATCGGAGGATATGTGAAAACAGTAAAAACAGTATGCTCAAATGGTAATTTCCTGCTTTACTTAATCAAACTGGATTCCGAGTAAATTGTGTTCTGGTTATTTTTTTCACGAAATAGATTCAACTACCAAACTCATTTTCCATTTTTTTTATCAAGTTTTCTAAAGTCCATTCCATTTGCTATTAATTCCATGCCATATCAAAGTTGAACATCTAAACTGACCAGTGCATGTGGTTCGGTTTGGTTCAGTTCGAAAGTGCCATGTTCTATGATTTTGGCCTTGATCCGGTACTTTGGTTGCAGCACTAGCTGTCGCTCTCAAAAGGTTGTTTAGCTACTGGTCCCTTTTCTTTGTTCCTCAACATGATTGGGTGTTTGTTGGCAAATCCCATGCTCATAAAACTTTAAACTCGGAACAAACCTAGTAATTTCTAATGGCAGCATGTTTTCATGCTGTGACTCATTTTATGATTGTCAGACAGCTTTCTGCTGGGTTGTAAAGCCATAGGATTTGCAAGATCTCAAAAACAGGACTATCGAATTATTTTGAAATATCCTAATGTAAAGTAAGTACATAATAGTGTCAGATAATCTGTGAAATCTTACTGCCAGAAATCCTGTCATTTTCGAGAAATTTTTCCAAAGGTCTTCTGGATGGAAGATCTTTGAAAAATTTCATCAATTGCAACCGTTAGCTCCTGCTGTTGCAAGAGTATATATTAATGGGTCATGTGCAAAATGCCAACACGCCATCAATATGCCTGAAGTCATGATTAACTAATGAAATAGATAAATAACCATAATGAATGACCTAAAAGAGAATTTGGAATCGTCTGAAATTAAACTGTATTTATGAAACTTTGGAAATTTACTTCATGTAAATTATATTATCTCAATATCACCCCTCAAGGTAATGGTATGGTCCAAATCAATTATGATCTCTCCAGAGGATCTTCGGGGCCAGTGTTTCTCAAATAAAATCTCCAATATCGAGACATTTAGCTTTCTACTTTTCAAGTCACAGAAACTCACATGACCAAACCACAAGGATGCACGTACATTGTAGCTCCCACATTTGTTGATCTATAAAGTGTTTACGATGGGCGGTGCTGATGAACGTGTGAAAAGCGAACTGTACATGTATGCGCGTGTTCAATCGTGCATGTGTACATGTATGGTACGTTTGGTCGCGTAGTCACTGTGGTACTGCAGCAGTCAACTCACTGCTCGATGAATCGTTGTTTGACAATTTTCAGCGTTGCATTGTTGAAGATGAAACACGAAGTTTAAGGTAAATTCGCCAACCACAATTACCATGCAAAGCGAAGGAAAAGAATGTCTTTCTTAAGAGCCATAACTAGTCTGCAGATTGACCTCATCTGTTCAGCGAACTGTCCTGGCAGGCAGGAACGTGCTGTGATCCATGGTGTTTTGCAAGACCATTTAAACGAGCTGCGCTCTGAGTGTTAAAAATGAACAGCATTTTTGTCAATTTTTCACAGAGCAGTGTACTCAAAAGCTGAAACAAGTCCCTTGAATGATACACAAAGTAAGTCACAACCCCCAAATTGGTCAATTTTGGCAAATTGCAGTACATGCAAATCCTGTACAGTTTTCAAACATATGCATCCATTTCAGAATTCCCACCAGGGCAGCCAGCCAACTTCAGAAAAAAAGAAACTTGTGGCTTTCAAGTTGTTGGCTAATAGGCATTTTGTCTCGTTCTAACTGAAAGTCAACCAGTCGGTCAGTGGAAACTCGGCCGCATGCTAATTCATAGGGATTTGCCGTGCCAAAGATTGCCGGCCGATACACGGAAGATCGGGCATATTCCTGGGGTTGGTAATTTGCATAAAGCTTGCATGTTGCATTTCATCCGCAGATCCACTGGGTTGCTAACGGCTCTTTTGTTTGGCAGGGATTACCATGCTCTCTGTGATTGTGTGAAATGTCCACATCCTGGAATACATTGGCAATTTGGAGATGACGCCTAAATACAGTTGTTTTCATTGTCTTGAAAGCCACACAAACTTATATACATTTCATCTGTCCGTGGGTGATAGATGCAGTTAAACTGAGTTAATAATGCTTTTGGCATTTGCTGAAAACTTGATCAACTGCAGTGCACTCTCTAGTACAACAATACATTGTGGTGCTGCTGTCATGTTCATCCGTCTTTTTCAAAAGCATTTGAAGGTCTGAGCCAGAGTGGGGAGGGGAGGGCAGACTGTTGGGATAGAGATTCTCTATTGGACTTGTCCCACATTTCTGTGGGGGAGGAATCCACTGTGTTAAGCCCACTTAAACAGTTGTAAATATGCAGAGTAGCACAGATCACAGTAGGAGGGTTGGTGAGGACACACCAAACAAATCGTAAGTGTACCAGAGAGGAGGAACAGGTGAGCAATCATTCAAGTAATGGTAATTTGTGGGAACTCACCATGTGGTTCTGTGAAGTTGATTTGGCAGCAGTCTATCCTGGCAAAGAATTTATCCCTTTGGATCTACTGATGTGAGGGTTTTCTTGCCATGAACACAGTCCATCTGCAAGATGTCACTCGGGTGGCATGAGGTAAAGTTCGAGGGAGATTTCCAGCCGGCTGTATGGCATATGTCTGCAACTGGAACACTCTGAAAGTAGTTCCAGGAGCTAGAAATTGCTCTGATGTCATGTGCTTTGATGTGTTAGAGAGTTCAATTGTAAGGTGAGGTCAGCCAATTGAGGTTGGCAAATGTAATAGTTGAAACAGTCCATTGGGTGATTGTGTCCATGGATGCTAGGCGATGGGGTTTGACTGTTGTCACAAATAATTGTTAAGGGTTCTCCCTAATTTTGTGGGTTCGTGCCAAGTACCATTTGAGAGTCTTAACAGGGCACCAGAGTTTATCATTAGTCGTTCCTGAATGTGTGCAATGCTGGGGACGAAGATGTGTGGTAGTTTGAATGATGCGGTCTGGTTCTTCATGAGGAAATCCACAACTGAAATGAGTCGGACGCCATGTAGTTCTCTGTAGATGTGGCTGTCAATAGTGGATGTGCCTGAAGTTACTGGGTAACTGCCTATGCAAGATGTACACTACAGCTAGCAGGAAGGCCAGTTTCGTGGAGAGGTGCATTAAGGATGTGGGGCAAAGTGGTTCGAAAGAAGGTGAAGGATAAAGGTCAGGTCCCAGGATGGTATGAGTAGTCAAGTAGGTAGGCACTCATTGATCATCCACATAGGAGGTGTTACAAAGAGCATTGTTATCAGATACAGAGGCGAGTTGGAATCTCTGATGAGATGGGTCTCTATTTTTTGTGGTTGATCAGGAAGCCTAGACAAGTGGTTACGTTATCAGTGAGGCAAGTAGATATTATCAGCCAATGGTCCAAGTACAGAAATAGTGTGACATCCATTTGGTGGAGATGAGCAGTGCTTCCATTGTTCATGAATCTGAGAAGTCTACAGCGCTCTTCCTACCCAAACAGTCTCAACCTATGCAAATTTCTCAGGTATCTATTGTTAATGTGCTGAAAGGATTTGATCACCCATAGTGCACCCTAACCTCCCACAATGCAAGGAGGTCTCGCTGCCATGATGGTCCTTCTTTTCTCAGTGCTGTAATGTAATGGATGTGTCTTTCTTGACACCTTCAAGATATCACGTTTCCGTTTTTGCTACACGTTTCTGTGTCAATCGATCATCCATCGTTCCTTCTTGAATAAAGTATTTACCTTAATTTTTAAACTTTGTGCGGTAAGAGTGTTTTTCTGGTGTATATTTTGTGGTTTTTTTTCTTTTTTTTTTCCTTGTATGTGCACCCTGCAGGTTGTTTACTGTTGGTACTACAGGGTTCGTTCCAGCTGTGCCTGTGTCTACCTTACCAATAAATTACAGGCCTTAGCCAGTTGAATTCAGGGGGCCGCTGTCAGGATCTGTCATACTCCCCTGTCTTCTCCGGCCTCCAGGACATGGAAAAGGCCTTGTCATCGTCCAGGGGGTTCCAGCCCGTCTCACCATCATGAAGTACACCATGCCCTTCACCCGACGTGGTCCAGGAAATCCATGCAGCATTCCAGCCAGTGTTCCCCCAGCGATGCCCGCCATTTGACGTCGGCCAAGAAGACCATTTCTCTGGCAGGGCCTGTGTGTACTCCCTCTCACCTAGATGCCGAAGTCATCAGACCAGGCTCCCCACGAGTGCCAGAGCCTGCCCCATCTGGTGTGCTGTCAAGCCGTGACACCCCAGCATCCGCTAATTCAGGGTCCTGTTGAGCCTACCGGGTTTTTACTCCACTGGGGCTTCAAGCCACCTTAATAGCCCATCCATGGCTCTGGCTTTCAACTGGGCATCACCAAGTCATCAGACCTTATTTCTCCTGGTCCTTCTACCCGGAATTCTGCATTTCCTGCTGACCTTGATTGGGAATGTCCCCCAGGCATTCTATGGCCCTGTCTGCCACCTCTGCTGCTGGGTCGCCTGCCACCGGGAAAGGCAAGCACAAGCGCTCCTCTTCTTCATCAAATTCCTTTAAACCCAAGAAGAAGCACTGCTTTGACCCCAGGAACATACCTTTGTGGCTTGGATGTCAGCCTTCCAGTCCATCAGTGAACTTCTGACCACCATCGCTCACCGCTTCAGCCACTGGCCTCCACCACCCCGGACCCGTTTCTGTTAGACCAGCCCCTTCTGCTCTCTCTCCCTCTGCGAGCCATGATGAAACCGGGCAGGGTTCCACACTACAAAAGCACCAGCCAGGTGTTCTCCTGCGGGAGCATGCTGCTCCCCACAGGACTGCCAGAACTTGGCACGCATCCAAGTCCGCTCCAGCCTGACGGTCCTCCGCTTAACCACCCGCCAATCTATGGGGTACCCTCAGCTCTTATCAATAGCTCAGCCTTACTTCAGTCAAAGCAGGTGACCAAGTCTTTGGTTGAAGATGACATCGATTTCATCAGCATCCTCACCCCTGTGACATGTTTCAGATTGTCAGTCCTCCATCAGCTTCCCTTCCAGAGCAAGACACTGACCACGCCTGTACCAGTCAACCGACTGCCCCACGTCTTGAGATACTCTCACTACCGGGCTCCCAGGTGCGAAGTAGGGTCTTCGCCCTACCGGACCGGTCCTTCTTGTTATCCCCAGTTTATACAATGCCGGGCAACGTACACTGTGCGTCTACTCGTCACCTTCCCTTGATATCTAGCACCTCCCAGAAGAATGTCTCTGAGGCAACTACAGTGGAACAATATAACAAGGTCCCTGGAACTTAACAAAAACAAATAATAATAATAACTTTCCTGGTCATAAATATGACCTTGTATTATCAATGCTGGTCTTATCTGTCTTGAATTACACATGTATTACGACAGTCCATTGGGCTCCCTCCTCAGATGAACATGAGCCACGGCCCCACTTGCCCTGGCGGCTGTAACACGCAGATGCCACCTAGCCTCTGACTTCTACAGCCTGGACATGCAGACATAATCCAGACAATAGCACTTTCCAGGCTAACTTCCCGAATCGCTGCCCCAGTGAATACACCATTGATAAACCCAATGCCGATTCTCCATCACAGCCTTCCGTGGCGGCTCTTGCTGCCATCGTAGGCCCACCCAGGCCACATGGAAATGAGTCCATGCCTTACCTGGTGATCTCTAAAGACTCCTGGGGTCTAACTCTACCAGCATTTGAGACTATGTCACCGGGCACCCAGATGAGAATAAGCAAATACCATTTCCTGGGCAGTCTTCCTATCTTTTTTAGCTCTGCCCTGGTAAATTTGCCATCATGGTGCACACCTATCACTGCATCTCTCCAGTCCGCACCCCCAGGCGTCCAAAGCTAATGACCTTCAATCCGTTGGGGTTTTTACATGCTCCTTTGCACCCTGTAATCCAAAGTTTCCCCAAGGGGCCATCGGAAGAAAATGTGCAAATCTATTCCCACTGTGGCTCGCCACGTACAATCTTGTGATCTGCAGAATGACCATGCCCGCTTACGTGGCTCCATGTGACCACAGATTCTGCCATGCAGCCCTGCCATAAAGCACACTGTCCAAGCGTGTGTTTCCTTCAAAGTGAGCATGTCCAAAATCCCTTTACTGTGACTGTTACGAGGTCTGTCAAAAGTGGGGCTGCTGTGAGCCGACAGCCTGTTTGTGTTGCGATAGTGTTCCGACCCTTCTCTTCCAATAACGCTTAGTGTGAACGAAACGAAGAGGGGTATTCTGTCAGGCCCAGTCCATTTCTGAAATAAACGTTTTCAGATGTAAATTATTAGCACAATTTCGGATATCAAAGTGGTATTTTGTCTGCCGAGATCCTTTCCGTGAGTGGAACTTATTAACAATTTTGTCCAATGAAGTTTAACATATACTACAACGAGCTCTCTTTTTGGAGTAAGTTCCTATGGATACTCCTTCGCCTTTTACTCCTTTGTTTTTTAAATTTCGACTTTTTTTTCGAAATGGTGGGTGGGTCAAGGAAATAAATTGAAAATCGAAATTCACTTTTTATGTTAAAATCCCCCCCAAAATGTTGTCACCCTGTGTTGCATTATAAATTTTTCCATGTGCATTTGGATTTTTGGAAGAACAATGTACTAGGAGAAAAATCAATTTTTTTCATCGAAATTGGGGGTAGATGGGTGGGTGGGTTAAGAAAATTTGGAAAAAAAGTCGAAATTTAAAAAACATTGAAAATTTTGAGTGGCCCCTTTAAAAACACTGCCACTAAGAAAAATGTATGCATTCGAGTTCTTGCTTTATAAAGACTGACACCAACTTTATCTAGGTTTCCTGAATTCCTGGCATGTGAAAGAGAGTTCTCCTTTCCATGCAGACCTCGCTAAAATCATGCTAGAGGCTATGAATGATAATGTCATCTCCATCTTCTCTTCTTTCACACTTTCGCACTCTTCTTTCTCATCAACGGAAAGGATAAGGGATCATGCAGACAATCCACATGGCAGGGTCAGACAACGTACTAGCGGACGTATGATAGAGCAGCCTTAATTACATTAATCTCTTTGCTTCTCTGAACAACACTCAACTTACTTCGGTCTATCTGTTTGAGGGGACTTTCTAGTGATGCTGCAGCAATGGCCACATGGGACATCATCTGCCCACCTTTTAAATTTGTGACAGCAGATTTTAGCATTTTGTTATGTGCTTTGACAATCAAGCTTCAGCCCCAGCTAACACTCCCGTGAGGGCTATAACAGACTTCCTTATGTACTTCTTTCATTCGGAGCTACAAGTATCTACAACTCTTATCTACAGGACAGCCCTAGCTGCTATACGTGTTGGTTTCAAAGTCAGTTCAATCACCTTTAACAGCATGACATTGCATCACCTTTTGCATGATATGTTCATGCAGTGTCCCCTTTTCGGGCAATTAGTCTGGTCATAAGACCTAGGCTCAGTTCTCTACATGCTCACTGGTCCTCCTTTTGAACCTAAATAATGCCTCCCTTACACACACCAGCATCAGGCTGGCCTTTCTCCTGACAATGGTTACGTCCTGAGGAGGCAGTGAACTACAGGCTCTCCCTGTTGCTGAAGGCTGTCTACGTTGGAAGCCGCATGGTGTTCACCTCATTCCTTTGATTGGCTTCCTGACAAAGGATCAGACTCCCTCACCTGATCCTTCAGATATCTTTGCACTCTCCGCCTCCTTACTAACTGGAGACGATGCCGAAAAACTTTGGTGCCCTCTTCGTGTCCTGAAGTGTTACCTGACCTAAAAGGGACGATAAACCCATCGCTTATCACTATCACAAGACCATACCGTCCAGCGGCGTCAGTCACTCTTACCTGCTGGACGGAATTTACCATTAGATTTGCTAATCCAGTCTGGCCGTCAAGCTCTGATGAACATAGTCAACACTACATCAGGGTTCATGATGTAAGAGTAGTGTCTGCATCCTGGTCTCGCTCTCAAGATGTTTCCATTGCAGACATCTGCAAAGCTGTATGTTGGAAGTCTCTTACCTCCTGCAACTTTAGGGATGTCCTGCAGAGCGACATCGCAAATGGCAGGACAATGCCATTGTCCGCAACGTAGAGGTCAAAGGGACCTCCAGTAGAATGGACGACAAGACATCCTGGATTTCATTTACTATTTCTTAAATTTATTCACTCTTCGCTGTTTATATGTGAATGTGCATTCTTGGCATTACATGTGTTGTTGCCAACCCCCCACTTAGATCGGTGCTACTCAGCGTATAGAGTGACTGCTTGGGTAGCTAGAGTGCCATAGACTCCTCCCCACATTAAGTGTGGGCCAGGTCTACTAGAGAATACCTACCCACACGGTCCTCTCCCACCCATCCGCCCCACTCTGGCTCTGACCTTTTGAGTTGCTTTCGAAAAGAAGGACCATCTCGGCGGTGAGGCTGCGTTGCATTGTGGGAGGTGAGGGTGCGCCACGGGTGATCAAATCTTTTCAGTGAATAAATAATAAGCACCTGGGAAATTTGCATATGTAGTGACCATTTGGGTAGGCATTCTCTGATAGACCCGACCCACACTTAATGTGGGGGAGGAACTTGCTATCTTGATGATGTATCAGGATGTGAAGATATGCATCCTTCAGATTGATTGATGTTGCCCGGGCTGAGTTGAAAAGAGATTGTGTTACCGACCGTAGCCTCTCCATGCAGAATTTTGTTCTGGGGGGCGAATGAATTTGTTGAGTGCTTGAGGTTGATGATTGGCCACCACTTGCCTGGTTCCTTCTTTGGGGTTTACAAAGAAAGTTGACTGGAAGCCATTGGTCTTAGGCAGGGCAGGACATGTGTGATTGCTCATTTGCAGAGAAGAGCATCTATCTCAGACTCAGCTTGACGTCTGTATTTGTCGTGGGGATTGGAGTTGGGCGAAGAATTGATTTGGACGTAGATGTACTCGTGAACTCCAGAGGGCACCTGAGGGAAATGGCAACAAGTACCCATCTGTCCAATGTAATGTCCAGCCAGAACCCTGCGAAAGACTGAAGACAGCTGCTGTTGGGTTTGGGATCGGAGGCCATGGATAAATCTGAGTAGTCACCGGCACTGTTTGCCGTAGGTACGGGTGCTGCACGAAGTGTTTTTTTTTTTGCCTTTGCATCCACAGTGTTGTGTAGTAGTCATGTAGTACATACATGTAATAGGCAGGCACACAAAAATAGAAAGAATGAGAATGTCTCTCAGTCCAAACTGTCCAACAAAATTCTGTTTATCTTGGACACAAACAACTCTGTCATTTGCAAAGGATCCTTGACGAGTATAAACAACTCTCAAATGTCATTTTCCAATTATTCTTGAAGTCGCTAATTCTTTGTCAGCAGCCTCGCCATCCAGAAGTCCAATCCAAGGGTTGAAAATCTGAGTTCCTACCTGGCTTGCTAACATCAACCAAGGATCACCATTCCATAATGTGCACCTGCTGTACCTCAAGTTCTGCAGGCGACGGCAGATTGCAATAACTCAGATAAATCTGAGATGAATTTGAGAAAAATCTGAGATAAAAAAATATAGAAAATGGAACGGCAGGCACGTGCACCTGGTGAGCCTGCGCCGAAGCATTACCGTAAACTGCGCAGGCGTATCGCTTGCTCAAATGGTGCCCATGGTAATTACACTTTTTGGGCAGAGTTATCCATCTTGCGCCTTGGGCGCTATACGATCTTTGCTCATGAATAAGAATTGACCACAGAAATAACCACTTCTAAATCATTATTTATTAATTGAGATCATAGTGGTGCTTTTCTTATCTTAAGTAACACTGAAATCCTTGTTAGAGCAATGTATCCTGGATATGCACCTCACGTTTCTGATTACTTTTAGGATTGTACTTTGCAGATACCCCATTACCTGTAATGTCTTACATGTGCTCTCATATTGCATGTGTACCATTAGAATTACATACCTGAGAGTCAGCAGTAACTTCGATATGTAGATTTGATATCTGGAAAACTTTTATTGGTTGCAAATGAAACAATTGATGAACTTCAACAGTGGATGACATTGGACTTGCGTGTTGCCTTTTTTTGTTTAAACAATCTGATTAAAGTCGTGTTCAAGTGGTGGATGGTTGAAACTTCATTCAGTCTCATGAGGGTGAAAAAAAATTGGGGTACAGTCGTAAGGGACGAGGCTTGTGATGGCTGGTTTGGGGTAGTGGAAGACGAAATGACCTTGAGGGACTGGAGTTTGAAGGCCGCAAGGAAAGTTTTAACTGTTGGCCTCTGTGGCTCACGGGTTGTTGAGTGCCTGAAGGGACTCCTGGAAGCACAACTTGTGGGCCATGTCAATCTATTTCACCTCCATTCCAAGTTATCCATGAAGTGGCCAGTGAAGAGGTCTTTACCATAGAGTAGGAGGTCTTGAAGTGTAGACTTGATGCCCTTATGCAGAATATTCATCACCTTCAGAGTGTTGGATCTTCAGGTGGTGGTTGCCAGGGAGAAGATTCATGAGAATTGTGTGAAGGTAGCGTGAACGGAAAACTAAAAATTCTGAAGATGCCAAAACTAACACATCTGTTAGGCAAGGTGTTAAGAAAAAGGATGAACATGGCGGCAGTGCTGCAATGCATTGTGGTACTGGAAGGTGCACTACACTTGATCATGTTTTTAGCAAATGGTAAAAGGCAGTAGGGGAAATTTGGATATATACTACTGTTTGGGTACTACTATTTGGTTAGTTGAACGCAGTGATAGACTTCAGATTTTTTCATAGAATCTTGTTGAGGAAACGATGAGTGCTTATTACATTTATGGTCTATTAATGCAACCACCACCACCACTTTCACAGCAAATCAAAGCTACCAAAGTTGAATGTTCTGGCAGCAAGCTTTTGATTCACCTGAATGACTTCACAGCTGAATTCTCTGTGTGAATGAATTAATTCAAAATAAAAATTAAACATGAATTTTCTGAATTGGACTTGCTTGCTCGATTGTAAAGTACTCTAGGAGATGTATTAAATCGAAGTATTTTCCTCAAGTTTCAGCATTAAGAGAGTTTAAGTGAGTGGTGGTGCAGAGTAAAGCATTAAAGTGGAAATGCACTATTCATTTGCTCAGACTTATATATGTTTCCTATTGCATCACCATTTCCTATCATATTTGACACGCATCACTAAAAAGTTATTGAATTATGAATAATAATGCATAATTTTATTCATAAACCACTTATATTGTCTAAAATGTGCAAAGCATTTAATATTAACCAGAGTGCCTCAGTACATATAAGTTCTAATGTACACTGTCGTGTGCTTGTCACAAAAATAATGAAGTAAGCCTGCATTTGAATTACAAGTTCTGGGTGCAAGTTTAATCCTACCCATCAACAAATCTACAGGTACCGTATAAAAACCACAGCCTGCACATAATGTATGCTATGTGTTTACTGTCACTCCATAACTGTAGACCCTTCTGTAATTGTGGGGTGGGTACTGCTTTGTGAAATTACGATATGCACAATGTTGAGGGCAATGTACATTTTTATTACCTGGTAACATGATAGTCCTGGGCCAATGAGAATACAGTACTTAAGCTAAAGGTATAACAATGACCTTTTTCTACAAATGATGCACAATTGGCAGTCAACCCTGATTTAACCGAACAACAATGGCCAAGTCATTTCACAGAATTCGGGAAATGACCAAATTTGATAAAACAAAGGAATATATCGCACAACTTTCAACATTATTGCACGTCAAAGGTAGCACCTGTGATAATGTGTCAATGAGGCATGGTACATGTACATGTACCTTTACTTCTTCTGATTTGATAAAACATTCCCATTAAATCTTCCAATGATATGTGTCTCAGGACTACCATATTAAATGAAACATCGGGTTTTAGCTTTGGTTCTTTTGAGAATCACTGCCCTTTTATAAATTGGTTTTAGTACATAAAAGAAGGGTTTAAAGTGCATTAATGATGTGTGATAACTTAACTCAGTGTGTACTTTGGTCAGCCGGTTCTTTTGTATTTAAACAGGACCTAAATATGATTGACCCCTTCCCATTGCCATTGGTCATCGTGGGTACAAAGTATGATATTTTCCAGGTGAGTTTGTGTGTAATTTTGTCTTGTCAATTGTCATGTTATTTCAACTTTTGTGCAGGTTTCTTCTTTAACCCTAACAGTCCCAAATCCTCCAATTTCAATACGATTTTTACATACTCCTTAGGGGGTTAGGTTTAGCTGTTTCAGCACACCAAAGAGCTTTTGTTTTTGTTCTTTTGCGGGGGAGGCAGACAGGGGTTATACATTTGGAAGCGCCAGAAGACTCTGTGTCATAAACCTTTATGTCAGAATGACTGACATACATGTAGAGGCAATAATCCTCAATGTGACAAGGACTATGATCAGTAATAACAACTTACGAAGGTGCACACACTGATCCAAAGTAATACCCTTATAAACCTTTTGCAAATACCCCAAAATAGATAAGCTGTAATAGACCGTATTCACAAGGAAGCCTTTTTCATCGTGTTCATTGAGTCTACCTTATTCAGTTTAATCTACCAAATGGTGTGGTGCCAGACTACTTGGAGTTCCGCGTTCATTTTCATTTGTGCTTAATGTTGCTTAAGACACAAACAGTGGTATAATCATTCAAAACAATGATGGATTTGCTTGGCTGTTGGCAGCTAAAAAAATGTTGGCAATTCCCAGCAGCAAGGTCTTTGTTCCAAGGCTAGTCTTTTGTTACGAGGCCCAGCTCTTTTTTCCGATTTTGCCTCCCGAACTGTGCGTATGCAGAACACATACCTGAAACCGGGCTCCCCAGCAGCATATGGTTAAAGAGGGCCTCATCAGAGCAAGCCAGTTATTGCCCTTTACTTGCACTAATTACTCCATACATCCACAAGTAGGGGACAACCAAGACTCTATAGTTTTAGGCAGACTAATGAATTCATTGAGGGAGGGAGGTTTTTTCAGGCATGTTCCGCGAGTTAGCAGGAGAAGGGTGTGAGCGCACCAAGTTACCATGGCTTGCATAATTCCCGGGCAGGGATTGGTTGAAAGTGCTGGACTAACAAAAAAACCAACCAAAGAAAACAAAGGCCCTCGCCATGTGGGCTGTTGGAATGCCTGCTCTTACCACCCCCCACAGACGAGGGCCAGAAAACCATATTATTTATAATCATTTCTGGTAATGAAACCAAGGGTTCCTCAAAAATGCCTTGGCACTGTAGCTCACAAGCCTGAAGAAACCTTAGGTGGGATGAAAACCCCAGAGGACCATTCTGGGTAAAGCCCTCAGAATCAGGTAGGGGCTGGAAACCCAATCCACATGTGGACCGGGCTGGGATTCGAACCTTGACCACAGAGGTGGAAGGCGAAGAAAGAACCACTGTGCCAACCTGACTCCCCTGACTCTTATTTGGTATTTGCCTACCCTCAAATTGGTGCGGACACAAGAGGATGCCAGTTAAGGCTAGATAATGATTGCTAAAGATACTTTGATTATGACAGCCTCACCCAAACCCTCCTCCAACAACAAATGTAAGGTTTAACAGGTAAGGGAGTCCCAGAAGTGGACTCCCCCAAGTTAAAGGTGATTTGGGAGTCCACCACCCTGCCCCCCTACATAGGGCTCACCTGGTAGCAGTTATAGAAGTGCTCGCAACTGAGGATTAAAGGATGAAGGTGGCAGAGTAATGCCAGTGCTAAGGACTTGGGCATTGAGGGCACCACTGACTGTGCTATAAAAAATCTAGCAGTTAGGAGCTTAGGCTAGAGTAAAATGCAAACGTAAGGTTTAACAGGTAAGTATCGACCCTTTGTGGACTCCCAAATCTCCTTTGATTGGGGAGAATCTGTCAAAAAACTTGGAGAAAATATGCACAAAACATTAATGCAGAAGGTACATGGGCAAAAAGAAAAGATGCTTGGGATCAGAAAAGCACGTCAACATGAAGTATTGAGGTGAAGAGGGATACCAGACTTCCAGCAATTGCCTTTCCATAGAACACGACAAGACAAAAAGACAGAACCATAAATGTATATTAGGTATGAACTGTAATTAATGAATTGAGGATGAAAATGTAGTCGCAAAAGTAAAGTTTCATTCTTTGCCAGTGGAAGCCCTAGCAATAGATTTTTTTATTCCAGTATATCATGCCACTTTGAGATGAACTGTTCCTGAAAAGAGAAAGTCTGTTATGTCTCAAAAGTGGACCAACCCTTGATGAATGACATGTTCTGCATGAATAAGAAATAAGAGGCAAGAAAGTAATTGGTATATTTATTTGTCAAATTATTGGCACCAAAACCCTCGGAAAAAAACACCAGCAAATAAAAGCAACAATGTCGGGACCCTGAATAAGGCTTTGAATTTTTTCTCCCTAACATCAAATGAACCCGGATCCACATTCGCTTTTAAATTTCCCCCCCCCCCGACACCAAAAGCTGGATATGGCACTGAGCTTCTTGTGATAGACCAGTTCCAGACATGCTGATACCTTACGACCAAGACTAGGTTGACTTTTCACCACACCTTTTTAAAACCTGGCATCTTTTGACATCTGAATTGCAGGATTTTGATTCAGAGAAACGAAAGATAATTGGAAGGACATTGAGATTTGTTGCACACCACTATGGAGCTACGTTACAGGTAAAAGATAAGAGAGATTATGTTTTCTAGGATTTTTAGCTTTTCAGAAGACTTGATAGTCCAAGGATGCATCCAGAATTGAATTTTCGGGGCGGGGGATTTTATGGGGACAACATACATGAAGTTTGATTTTTTTCAAAGAACCTTTTAGGGAAGTAAAAAATGTTTCTCGCCCCCCGTCTGCTTCCTTTTTGGAGGCCGCCTGGATTTGTTTATCATATTTTTTTTTAAAAACGCAAGAGTGTAGAGCAAGGCGAGTTCACCAGAATCTGTCTGCATGTATGTACATGTACTTTGTAGCCAGAATGCATCCGGTGTAGGACTTAAGGGGATTTTGAAATGACTGGGTAAGGCTTGGTCTTCAGTTTCACTGGTTCCAGTCAGAGCCTCGCAAGCAGTTTAGAATGCTGCATCAAATGGCTGGGATCAGCGAAGCTAATGACTAAGCCTAATCCACTCGTTTTGAAAACGCCCCTCTGGCTTGAGCACTTGTTTAAAGAATTCGCTTGCGCGGCCATAGTCCAGTTCCTAATCCCATTTTCATTGATGCATTCGGGAAACAGTCTAGCGTGGTCGATGTTTCTGTCACTCATGCATACATGCATGCATGCTCATTGTAAGCCCGAATCTTGTTTTGTTTAGTTTCATCACAAACATATTTTTATTTATAGCTTAGCGTATACTCTTGTAGGTTTTGAGAGCTGACATTTGGTGCTTGATTTTATCTGTAAAATCACTCATTCAAAATAAATCTTGACTTTTGGCAGTTAATCAAATGCATCTAAAACTTCATTGTAGACCAATACAACACTAAACGACACTGTAAATATGTTCAGTTCTTTTGTCCAACTTGTCTTTCATTTTACAAGTGTCTTTGTACCGTGCAAACACTAATGGTTGCAGGATATTTAAAAATGGCAGCCATTTTAAAAGAAATAAAAAACCCTTCTTCCTCCTTTTTTTCCCAAAATCCGGACAAGAAACATTTTTTTTAAATTCAGCCTTATGACCTGTAACAAGGTTGAAATTTTGTGAACAGGTGGGATACAGTTTCTAGAAAAGTGTAGTGGTCAAGTTGACCCATTGACCCATTGATAAAACGTTGACCCATTGATAAAACATGGCTAGTTACATAGAAAGTGGGGGCTGAGGCCAGTGCACCCACAACTTGTCCTTTTTTCATGGAATAATATTTCTTTGAAATGATGGGGTGGAACTTATTTAAGAAATTGATATTAGTCATGGGTTTACATCATTTGGTTTTATTCTGATTGGTCAATGGAATTAGTCATTAATTTAGGGCAGGGTGACGTACATGTAACTGTACACATATTTTACTTATAACTGATATTCAGTAACTAATATAGTAGATTTGTATTGTATAAAAAAACAAAACAAAGAGTGTTAAATTGAGTTGAAACTTTGGGAGGAGAGAGCTAAAGTCTGATGAGACCAGTTTCGATGCTTTAAGCCTGTGAAGTGTTTTTGTATTGAGAAAATACTTATTTTGTTAAGTGTTTTGCACAGTGAAATACTTGTTATCAAACAGGAAGACTTTCCTCACCACCTTCCTGTGAGAACTTTTGCATGAGGAGAAGTTTGTATTCCTGACCAACTTCTGTTTGTCAGTGAACACTTCTTCCAAGTCTGCATTGTCTGTGCACTTGGGCCAGGATGATTGCTTCAAGTTCAGTCACTGAGACTTGTAATTTAGTGCTACTAAAACATTTCATGACAAGTTAAGATTGTTACATGGCCTTCTGCAGGGTAAGGCTACAAATCAGGCTTTTATCCAGCATTTTTGAAGGAAGGCAAATGAAACAAACAAAACATTGTCTCTCTCATTATTTTGCAAAACAAATTTCATTGCCTGTTTTTTGGGGGGAGGGGGCAAGAGCATTCCACCAAATGGTTGTATTTCTGCACCTGAGCTCATTGATATTTTGTGATCCCACAGGGATTTTACAATAAGACATACCGTAATCAAGAGGGATCATAGAAATATTTCTATAAATCCGGAATTTAGGACTGATAGTTTCCAGTTCTGGGTATTTCTTTCCCCAAAGCCCCAAATTGTGGGCCTATCGTGGATAGAGGTTGGCGGTTACGTTCAGAGCTGAGCACATGCTTCATGACAATTTTAGGGTATCTTCAGGGAAAAGTTAATAAAAAAAATATTTTCATGGCTAACCCCCATAAAATTGAAACAAAAAGCGATCTTCTGGTCCTAATTTTGAATTTTCAGTGAAAAAAAAAGAGGCCAACCTCTTCCCAAGAGTTGACAGGCAGTGCTATTTTGGTCTGATTTTGCACTGTTTTCTATAGGCACATACATGGTGTAGTGCAAGCATCAGGTGAATTTTCATTTACCGCACCTCCCTCTCTAGATATCTGCTAGGTTACAACGATCATGCATGTAGTTCAGGAGTTTTATTGTTTTGGAGGGTCCCCTTAATGTCACATGACTTGTCATTATGACTTCATCATTACATCAGGTCAATTTTCATCTACAACACTTCCCTTTTTTAAAGGTAACAACAATTGACCATAGACTTCAGGAGATATAGTGCTTTGAAGAGTGCACTGGTAATGTCAAGTCACATGATACCTGATGATGTCATTATGACGATTTTGCTTGGGGACTACTGTGTACACAAATATGAAATCAAGCAGATTGACCAGAGTCCCAAAGTCTTTCTGTAAAAAACATGTACAAAACCTACATGGAAAAAGTAAATATTAAAGAATCAATCAAAATTCACATGATGACATCATTATGACATCATAAATTTGGATTTATTTTTGTTTGACGATCTTTGTTGGCTGTAACTTTGATGATGATTGAAGAACACTAAGTTACCAAAATGGTGCCTTGAAAACATGTACCGTACAAAGTCAATGTGCTAAAATAAATGTGGGGAGCTGCCCTTGTTTGATCGTGAGTGGAGCATGCCCTCAACCTTTCACCTTTATATTTATATTGTTGCATGGCAACAAATCTTATCACTTTCAAACTTATATTTGTTTCTATGCTTATATTGGAAACAGTTCTGATTTCTTTGATGGTGGATGTGCTTGAATTACCTAGGAATCCCTCGAAGAAACTTTTAGTTTAGTCCTTATCAAATTTTTGGATTTAATTACAGGGCAGTTCCACAGTTATTGAAGGGGCATTGTGTGTTTGGGAAACAATTCAAATATACGTAGTAGGGTCATCTTTCGGAAGCGGAGCATTATTTTTAATATAGGATTTGTACAGTTAATAAATCAAATATTCCAGGTGAGAATCAACATATTTTTTGAATTTTTGCACTTTTATCAATTGACAGCATATATTTAACACGACATATTTAATTGCATGTGAAAGTGTTGAACTTGGGACATTTCGGAATAAATTGTAAAAAAAAAAGACAAATTAGTTGTTTGATTGCCTTACCGACTGAGGTCTCACAGGCGCTTTCAGGAACTCAGGTTATTTACGCCAATAACTGTACATTTATTCATACACTTTATTAATCAGCATCACATTACGCAGTTAGGAAGAAGGTCCAGTTTTAGAGGCAGAAGGAAACCGGAGTACTCGGAGAAAACCTGTGAGAGCGAGTATGGACTGGAAACCAAATGCACTTAAAGCCTGGGCCAAGCCAGGACTCGAACCCGGGCCTCATTGGTGCAAAGCGAGGAAAGAACCACTACACTAACCCGCTCCCCCTCGCGCAGACAATAGACCAATGCAATGCAATGCAATGCAGGCGTCATCCAACCTGGGCTACATTTCGGCCAACATTATTCACGTTTGTACTGAAATGGTTATATGAACTGGGATTATTAACATGCCAAACAGGAGCTGCATATTCACAAAGTGGGCGGATGTAACAGGTAAAAATGATTGATGATTTATGATTGTCACTTATGTAATTGATGTCATAAGCTGAATAGACTTCCACAAGAGTGTCATCGACATATTTAAAACTTTTTGTCAGACACCCCTTTCAGGCATTATTGACAGTTGCCATGAAAATTAAAGGGTTAAATTAAAGTTAGAAATCTAGATATTCAAGATAACATCTCACTTCTGACACCGAGTTCATGGAGTCATTGAATAGCTAAAGTATGATCTACACAATCAAATGCTTTTGAGAAATCTGTTGCTTCCAAAGAGCCAATGTAGTGTACCTTTCTATAAAATATCTAAAGTTTCAACCAAACAATGTGTCGTAGAGGATCCCTTAATACTGCCAAACTGATTACAATCAATTAATGAAGAATATTATCAAGAGCCCATTGAGAGAAAAAACCTTCACAGACTTTAGCAAAAAGTGAAATCAGTGAGGGCTAAGTTTGGATGATTTTGAGTAAACTCGGACCCAAACCTACTCGAACCCATTCCAACTCGGACCAACAGAAATTGTATTGATTGCTAACCGGAACATTTATAGAGGCAAGAATATTTTGGGATCCATGCCGAAAGCCTCGCTGCTGGGGCTGTTAGGCTTTGCGCATTTCATTTATCATCACAAAGTTGCCAAAATAGTATAAGGCTTGGTGGGTCCGAGTTGGCGTGGGTCCAAGTTAGTTATTGTCCGAGTTGGTAATGGGGCCGATTTGATTGTGGGTCCGAGTTAGTATTGGGTCCGAGTTGGCACAGGTCCGAGTTGGCTTCGCGTCTGAGTTGGCATTGGTCTGAGTTGTTTGGGTCCAAGTTGACCTGATCCCGTTTGGACACTATTGCAGGAGTTTCCTCTGGTATTTGAGTTATGTTAGCATCTTTCCATAGTTGAGGGACTACAATATAAGGATGTATTCAGAATATCAGTCACAGGTTGGCTAAACTCACAGGCAAACTCCTCAATCAGCCTTGCTGGAATCCCAGTGCCAGCAGGAAGGCCAGCAACTTTTTTAGGATGAAGCTTTCTCGTGGCATTATACATTTTTCACACATGGCTTTGTGGAGGTGGGCAGGCAGGTAGAAATGCTAGCAAATCAGCAAGGCTGATTGGGAGTCTATGTGTGGAGACCGAGGTAAAGGTATCATTAATAGCCTGTGCAATTGCTGACATATCATGTTGCGGAGGATTTGGTACTCTGATGGTCAGATATTGTTGGTTCCGATTTGTTATCAACTGAATAGTCCTATGCCATGCTGATAGATCAGTTGATTTTAGATTCTGAATACGGTCCTTGTAATATGTTTTCTTCGCATGTAATATCATGAATAATTTTATTGCACAAATATCACCACAACACCAATTCCTTTCTTCAAATTCAACCTGGCATTTCTTTATAATATTTTTTAATTTCAGGGTTAACCAGGCTTATTTTCTGAATACATTTTAACCATGTTAGAGGGAAAATAAAATTCAGCAGCCTCAGAGACAGTAGCGTAAAATGCTTTAGCCTTGTCAAAAGTATCTGGCTCAAACAAGACCTCATGCCAAGAATAGCGATCTATCTCCCAAACTCAAAAAGCCTATGCCTGTATAAAGGCCAAATAATTTTCCTCTGAATTATACCCTGCCCTTCCTACGCTGAAGGGGACCAATAAACCATGTTATAATCACTTCTCCTAGTGGTGAGCTTACCACAGGGTACCATAATAATTATGTAGATTTTTTACAATTAAATCCAAAATGGCATTACTGCAAGTAGGATGATTGACAACTCTCTTGAATGAGTGGGCTCTGCACAATTGCTTAACATCAGTGCGATTAAAATCACCTAAAATAATTACACCAGATGTGGGATATTGCAATTTCAGTCTGTCTAATGTTGTTTTAACATGCTCGGTCAATTCTTCATTGTCTCGTAGCAATGGTGGAATGTAGAAGGCAGATATCAAAGTCCAGATACGTTATGAGGCAAACGATAGGGGCGGACTCAGAGCCATAAACACTCAAAGTCGTCTGAAACAGCTGCAACAGTCAAGATACTTGCAGGAATGCCATTTCTGATATACATGTAAACAGCAACTCCACCTCCATGTCTATTGGACCTGGTTCAAGTGAAGAGATCAAAACCATTCACAGCAAGGCATTCATTAGAGACATCAGCCTGTTGTCAGGTTTCTGTAATAGCTGCGACAACCACTCGGCAATCATTAGCCGGGTTGAGCAAAACTTTCAGTTCGTCGCACTTGTTAGTAATTGATCCTGAATTCATCAAAAAGATTCCTGGTAGTAAGATAGTTCTGTAATTTTAGGCTATTCATGGTGAAGGACAGCAACAGGTGGAAAGGCTTGCAGTAGCACTATGCGAAGGAATATATCTCTCTTATGAGTATGTGCGGTTCAGAGTTATTCCCGGTTCTTTTCTGAACCACACTCATCCTCACACTAAATCTTCCCTATACCAGCTACCCATCCGTACACAGCCACCATCCATAACAATAAACCTGATGCTTAGCAAATCCTCTAGGGCTGTGCTTGCTGTACCTGCATTCTGACAGCTGATTAATGGGTACCTAATTACATTTTTGTCAACTTTACTATCAGGAAGTGCCTTGGTAAATGTCAACACAACATATTAGAAAGAGAAGCTCTCATTTCTACTAATTACTTGCTGAAAATGGTTCGGGAAAAATCTGAGCAAAATATGTTCAGAGCCCACTTACAAACAATTTATGTCTAGATCGCAGATGAATCATTTAAAAGAACCTGCCACAATGCACGCAGTAAGTGCAACTTGGTAACTTGCATGCAGAATGCATGAGCTGTGCGTGCTATTTATCATATCCATATGCTGGTCATCTTCAAGAAGTGGTAAATGGAAAAGTGAGAGTAGGATTATGAGTCATCACTGCCAAGCACATTTCGTCTTTTTTTTTACTCTGGGACCTCATATATGCGTGCTGCATGAATGAACAAATCCTTGCTTTCCAGCTAGCCTGATTGCTACTGCAGACCCATGCATGACCAGATTAAAAATCCAAGTGAAAGGAAGTCCAGACAATGCGCTGCAGGTTGTGCTGTAAACAAGATAGACCAACGACATGGAAGTTTTACCACCCAAAGGTGTCTTTATCTGTTGGCTACTGACTAAAAGCATGTGTGGTTTTTTGCATGTTATCAATAGAAAAGAAACTTTAATGTACATGCAACAATATAAAATCTCTGAATATGATGTTCAGAAAATGATGATTTGTGAGCAAAACTATGCACCATTGGAATTAATAAAAAGCAGGAAAATAACCTCAAAAATGTTCTACTGCAGACTTATCATGACTCTACAACTCAGAAACAGTTGTTTTGCTTGAAAATTAGATATTCATTTTTTTGCCATTCCTGTTAAGTTTGAGTTATTAAGATTGGACTGTAATTTTATTTCTCATTTAAAAACTTACAAATACAAGGTTTAAGTTGAAGCAGAGTCCCTTGCAGTTGTACTTGTTGAATGCAGGGGAAGTGATCAGCATGCCAGTGTAGTGCTCAAGTCTGGCAGTAGAGTGGTAGGGAATGGTGGAAAATACTGTACTTTTGGATTTTGTTAATTGGAATTATAATCATGGGATCCAGTTGCCTGTTGTTACGAGAGTCCTAGTTCCTATAATACCCATAAATGCACTTCACTAAAATCCTCATAGTTTGCCATCTGCATCTTGTTTGTTGATGACCAACCACTTGCCCTCTGCATAGAATGATGAGATTGGTTGACGGAGTAGGAGATCGATGGGAGAGGAGTAGAAGATGGATAGGACGATGGGAAGGGGCAAGAAGGATGGGATGATGGGATAGGTATGCTGTACAAGATGGATGGAATGGATGGAGTAACAAATTTATAGGATGTTGGCTCCTGTTGGGGGATAGAGTTAGAGATGGATTTGGATGATTGGTAGAGAGTAGAACATATTAACCACTTCCTGCCAGGGGACTCGGGGATCGGAGACGCATGGTTTATATGGGTGGCCGGGATCTCCGAACTCGGACAAAGGAAACAGGGCCCTGTAACAAAAGACGGTACACCAAACAAAAGACCAGGCTGCTGGGCATTACCAACATTTTTCTCGTTCAAAAGTGGTGATAATCCAGCCTTGTTTTGAAACTGTATACTAGGGTTTGGGGCATTGAGAGCGAGCGGATTAACACCGGGGACAAAAGCGCTCCACCACCGCAGCGATGAGCCACACAGCACCACTGCACACTAATCTGGCCCCTATTGAAAAGAGGTCAGCAGTGTACTGAGTCAGGTTCGTGAACAAAAGAAAGTTATATAACACCGCACAATCTGGGCTCTGTTTACAAGGCTGCAGGCCTGGCTGAAATACTCGGGCGTCAATGAAGGTCACCTGTCAACTTAGAGTAGTGCCTAAAAATTACTTTGTGTGGTTATAAGCGACCGTTAAATGAAATGATGAATTTTTGAAGGATTTTGAAAACAGAAAAAATGATAGTCATGCCGGCCCAGCATCATCAACATTGAAAAATGCCCCGGCATGAAGTGGTTAATACCTTTAAGATGCCGTTTACTTTTCATCTATAATGTCATAATATTAGCCCATTTTTGTGTACTTTCTCTTTGTAAAGCCTACATTTGGTTTCTATGATTTTGTTGTTTCATTGAGCAATGCCATTTGTAATTTGCACAGATATTTCTTAACATGCGTTATTTTTGCATTAAAGGAACTTAGATTCAAATGAAGCAGGGAGCCATGGTGGCCTCGCCATTCTAGTTACCTATGAGACATTACACATGACACAAGAACTGACTTTCATATCTTCTAACTGTGCATAACAAGAATGAAGAAACATGATACACTGACCCAACTCAAAATTTTCAAATAAATATGTCAGTGGAAGTGACAGGCAATACTTCTTAGAGTATCAACATAACATGCTAGCTGATGTGATTTTGCTCATACGTTTCTCACTCTTCACAAGTTATGTTTTTATTTTTCCTCAATTTATTATATTAAGTTCTGCAGTTCCAAACATGAGGGATTGATGAATCGGACCAAGGCACAGTTTGGACATTTGGCCTTTGGAGCACCATTGTCAATTAAGTAAGTCTAACTCATTTTCAGTGCAGGAGACTCTAGAGGGATTTGTGAATGATTTTCCAATCACTAAACCTCACCTAGCAGGAGACCCTGATCTTGTGACTAAAAGTATATAAATCATTACTGCAGTGGCACACGGCTCATCGACACATGGTATGTATGCATTACATGCCTCCTCAACTGACAGGAAGTCAAGATTGGCTTAATGCACATACACATTAGTAGGGTGCCACTTGTAGTCATGTTGCCACCTCACATTATTATCCTATTTGTTCAAAATCCATGAATGTGGGTATGTTAACATGCACGCTTACATATGCTAGTCTTTTGCTTTTCCCATCTGAAGTTGGGCTAGTTTCTGTGTGGTTCCCTGCATATCCTTTGCTACTTAGAGTGTTTAAATAGCCATCATGTACAACCCCCTGACAAAAAGGAAGACCTATGTAAAGCACTGATATATAGGTAAATGGAATCCAGTTGATAGTAAGTTATATAACCGATGAGGAATCAGGCATAACAAATTCTACAATAGCCAAATAATAACTATGCCAAAGCTGGGATGATACTTACAGCAAAGACCAGTAGCTTTACATGTACCTCACCATCACACTGCATGCCCCACAAAAACCACGACTTCATGCGCTTCCCTTTTTCCTAATATATTGTGCTGTATCAACACTGTCTTCATGGAGTCAACCACATTAATATGAAAGATATTTAGAAAGATCAAATCTAATTCCTATGATCTATCTGACCTCTAGACCTTTCGTGTTAATTCACCTTTCCTGCCATCAATGTTGAGTCTGTAGCTAAATCTTGCGGGATATGCTCCCTTTGGTCAGCTGTGCGGTTGGAAATTTTCAGGGCGTGGTATGATGTAGTTTGTCGGTGGGGGGACATAGAGCCTTCCTTTAATTCTATGTCTCCCACAACTACTTGTGATCATGTGAATAATGTAGTGTGTCTGTGTCCCGTGTGACACGGACTCACTAAATTATTCCATCTTCCACTCATGCTCGTGTCATAACTTATTAGATATTACACGTGTATTACACATGTATACATGTGTTATTATACATGCATCATTTTCAAGGCACATAATTGTAAAGTTTATGTGATTATCAGAGAGGATCAAGAGGGCCAAATCACCAACTTGTCAGGGTTGTTCCAGAACAAAATCTGTGTTACCTAGCCAGATACACAGTCATCCCAGAGTTGTCAATGACACCCAAACATTTGGAACAAATTTCACTCATCCAGTGGAGACAATATTCACAGTCAACCTGGGGCTTCCGGACATGCCAGGAGCCAAGAATATTGAGGTTCTGCCACCCTTCTGGTCTCTCCTTGCAAAGTTTAGTACCAACCACAACAGAGGTTAGCAACCTACTAGCCCTACCACCGGGATAGCCCAAGCCAGTCCAAAGCTACAGGCGGACAAGAGTCCAATACAAATGTCTATTAGGAATTCCAGCACATGAGGTGTCCTTGGCGAGTGCCACTACCCAGCTCGCAACACACATGAGACACACAGTTTAAATGGCTGTCATTCCCGTTCTCATCAAGCGGTTCACTAGAGAAGCAAGTGTAATACTCCCTTCAAAAAGAAGAATTCATCGCTTGATTCCAGCTAGCTTCATGGTAGCCTTTCAGGATAACTCCTCAAAGCATCTATACTGCTTTAACAGCACTAGCACAGCAACAAGTAAAAGGCAGCCAGTGTCCTTGGTAGCTGTTTTCCTCCAACGTGGGGTTCCAGTTGACCAGGACAGAGAGAACTGTAGGGAACCAGCCCACTTCACTTCTAGCAGATGTGGGCAATGGGACCACTGTTCCTAATACCTCAAGGCACAGAAACAAGCATTTGACTTACCTTAGGAGCCTCCTTTACCCAAAAGTAATTGGAGTTTCTGATAGAGAAATGGAGGATGATCAAGACACCGGAAGGCCATCATCCCCTTGCTCATTGGAACCTTCATGCAGTTCCCCTTCAGGCTGGGAAGACTCATTGGATGTGACTAATCTTTCTTCTTATGAAACCCTGCTTCACCTGTTGTAGTGGGACGTGGTATAGGCACTTAAGCATTCATTCACAGCATAACCCGAAGAAAACACTAGGTATCCATCATATTGCCCTGTTAGACCATGGGCATGGTCAATTATCTGGCACTTTCCTAGTGCACATCTTGGGTGTACATCATTTATACCGAAAAATATTCATAAAGATGACATAAAGCTCACAAATAAATCCACAGTTAATTAGTCCACCAGTTTTGCTAAAAACCGCCCCAAAAAATCTTATTTTCCCATTTTTGGGATAATTACATCATCATTTTCCAACAGCCAATCAATGAGGCTGTTATGTCAATGCACACAATACGTCATAATAACAGAGATGCCACTTTTCCGATTTTAATTGGAAATTCAACTTTTTTGGTATTTTTTCCCCCCAAAAGCCGATTTTTTTCCCCCTTCAATCTTTTTAACATTGACAGAATTAAATAAAGAAGAAAAGACTGGAAGCAAATCTATGATGCGCATGTATCCTGCGCCGTGCAACTGGGTACTTAATCTTGAGCGCAGTCGTCAGTATAGAGTGCTTACATCAGTCATATTGTGGCACGAAATACAAAGGACAGCGTGGAGTAGTGTCGTCAGTGACTGGAAATACATTGAAATATTGACCTTTAGTTAACGCATACTAGCTTGATGCATGCTCATGTGACATGTGCGATGCCTGAACGTAAACAACGAACGTATGTTGTACTGTACGTTGGACGATCAACACGTGGATTGACTTCATGTTCGAGGGCTGACAAACTGCACCATCTAATTGTCAATGGAAATGAGGATCTTCATGATATTGAAAGAGATGTCAAGGACACATTTTAGTGGAGATGGCTCAAAGAAAAGGATTACAATCAGAGCATGAAATTACAGTCAGACATCGGACATTTTCCGACTCCGAGCAGTTATTGTGTTTTACAAAATAAAAAATGCTTGGACAAATTTTCCGACCAAAATATCAATAACAGCTCTTAAAATATCAACACAATATTTGGGATTATGGCGTCCGATTTATTGTTAGTTTTGTGTTAGAATTACGCCCGAGACATTAATCAGGGCTGATCGCTCATCACCGGCCCATGTCATCTAGCGCCATGCACAGACATGAAATCGCCCTTGTAATTCTTTGCGCGCTGTCACAGTGGTGAAAACACGTGTGCGAAACTGTACGCATTAAACGTAGCTGCTCTGGTTCCCGCCGTGCTGCACCTATGAAAAAGAATATGTCATGCAAATGTAGCAATCAGTACCAGTCTGTACTGTACGTGTACTGAATGTACTGCACATAATCACTCTTCATCAGCCGTACGTGTCAGGCCGGAAAGACATCGATTGCTATGTTGCAAGAAGTTTCCTGAAAGTTAACTCATAGAACTTGGTCTCTTATTTATGTATGTATTTTCTGTGTTCATGAGAAATTTGAGGTTGTTCTGCTCATTTTAGCGCCTGCTGGTTTAGATGCATCACGCATGCTTACCACGCGATACATGGACATTGTTGGCCAGTTTGCTGTCGTGATTGCCTGAATTGCACATAATTTTCTTGTGAATTGCCGTAGGCGTATGCAGAAATTTTTACATAGATTAAGACAGGTGTTCTTCAGTTTATGAGATACTTTTGGAAGCTTTCCTCCCTACTGATGCCATTCAATCAGCACAAAATTACCCCCAAACAAAAAAAATGTTCAGACCTACCGATCCAATTTTTCAGAGGCATGCACAGCACAACATCAGTACATGTATTTTTTTGGCCTAATAAAAGTCTACATGATGTATGCAGTAGGCTTTATTTCAATAAATCTTTGGCAAGTGTTGATCCATTTCGATCAAGCAAATTTATGACAAACTAAAAAAAAAAACTAGAGGTGGTGTTTGTGAACAAACACAGGCTGTTTCCGAGTTTGCTGGTTTAGTCAAATCGTATTATAAAATAAGAATGTTTACGAAATACAGCTGAGTTACCAAAATATTGGCTATACTGGCTATATATCTGTGTAGAAAGTCAATTTGAAAAAAAGTAATTAAAAAATTCATCGAGTGCTCATTTAATGTCACATGACTTGTCTCCTGATGACGTCATCATCACATAAGGCAAATATTCCTCTAAAGCACGCCATTTTCAAGATATCTGCAAGATTTGAATTCGATCAGACATCTACTTCAGGAGATATAGTTCCCTAAACAGTGCACATTTAACGTTACGTTACTTATAGCCTGATGACGTAATCAGCACAGCAGGTCAACTTTCGTCTGTAAATAACACTTCGGTTTCTAGTTATCTACAAAATTTCAACAAGATAAGACATGTCCTTCAGGAGATAAAAGGCTTTGAAGTTCATGCAAAGTCAAACAACATGTACAAAACTTATGGGGAAAATGAAATATTGAAAAATAAGTATAAAAAAAGGTGATAACGTCATCATGATGTCATTTATTTTCAGTAAATCATGCATCAGGGTTTTTGTTGGCTATCAATTTGTCAACAATCAAACATTGCAAAGTTACCAAACTTGTGGCTTGAAAACGTGTACAAAATCAATGGGCCATAAAGTCGTTTGCAGAAACACTGCTCCTTTAAGTTCATGTCACGTGATTTTGCGCTTAAACTGAACAATTTTTATGAAAGTTCATGTCACGTGATTTTGCGCTTAAACTGAACAATTTTTATGAAATATTACTTTACATGCGGACTCTTAGGTGTATTCAATCCAAATAACAGAGCGTAAAGTAACCGATTTCTCTTTTGTTCTAATAGTAATCTTGAGCCGAAGTAAAGGACTACTCGTTTACTCGTATTAAGTAGAAAAACGTGTACAAAACCTATGGAAAAAATTAAATAGTCAAAAATCAATATAAAATAAGGCGATGGTGTCATCATGACGTCATCCCTTTGCAATAAATCTTGCATCAGGGTCTTTGTTGGCTTTCACTTTGGCAACGATCAAACATTGCAAAGTGACCAAAATGATGGCTCGAAAACATGTACAAAGTCAACGGGCTAGAAACACGTGTGCAGGAAAACTGCTGCCTTAATTTCATGTCACATGATTTATGTCTAAACTGGAAAAAAATTATGAAATATTATTTGATAATCTGACTCTTTGGTATATTTGCAATTGAACGGAAGGGAAAATTTAGGCTGATTTCTATTTTATTCTGGTAGTAATTTTCGGTCAAAGTTGAGGACTGCTCACGCATTATGCTAGACAATTTGTGTACAAACCCTATGTTGTGCAACAATGCCATCTATGGTTCAATATAGGACAGTTTGTTGAAAATTTAAACCCCAGGCAGGTGTAACCGTAATTCTGCAATAGCGCCCTCATAGCCTGATATAGGACAGTCCAAAAACTACGTGAATCTGTGTACAAAGTCTATGGGAGAAATTACTTATTCAAAAATAAATATACTAATTAAGTTATCATTGAGAATTTCTTCTAGGACCGTCCTTGGATGATTGTCCAACTACCTGCCGAATTTAAAGTCTGTCTGATTTTCCTAAATGCCAAAGTGCTATGTCAGAAAAAATTGACTGAATAAGGAGAAAAAAAAAAGGAAAACAAGAGCTGTTTCGGCCGACTGCCGAAACAGCTAAAGAAAAAGTATGTATCTTTTGGAGTAAAAAACAGTAGGCTGGCCTGCATGTAGGCTGCAACTCATTTCTGTGATCGACCAGTGATGATTAAGAAAGAACTTTTTGTTTTTATAGGTGGTTACACGATGAAGATGCACGTTGTGTACATGTACATTCACGCAGACCCATGCATTAATACGTGTAAAACCGACACCATGCGAAGCACTGTGGATATGTTGAATTTCAGATTTTTTTGGCATAGGCTAGTTGCATCTCTGTAATAAACAGACCAGTACTAGAGGCATACATAAGAGTGTAGGTTCTGCAATTGATAGCAACTCAGCAAGATGGCAGACAACACAAGCTCCTCGGGTAATGGTGATTCGGATGCAAAACTGTGCATTGTGGATTCTGAATCATGGATTTTGTTATTCTCTGAAAAGAGTTTGAAAATATTCCTTGACTGTGCTGGTAGATAGAATAATGTACTGCAGTCAGAAGGGGCCAAAATCGTTGAAAAGCAGAGATGTACTGAACCATGGCTGTTGCACATGTTGACGTTGAAGGAGTGTACAGGACTCACTGTCAGCGGTAGGTATGTAACATTAATAGGCATAACGTTAATCCCTACAAATGAAAAAACTTATGTCATTTTCAGGCATGCAGCTTTTCCAGGAATCAGCTGATTTCCTTGTTTTTCACATCACACTCATACCATTGAAAAGTAAAAAACCCTGTACAAAGTTTTGTAAAGGTGGGAATTTCCTCATTTTTGTCCAAGTCCAAGTTGCATGCCTACATTTTATTACAACAAACGTTAGGCCTAGTAAGACTGGTCTGAAAAAAAATAATAAAAATAAGTCAAGTGATATGCTTTAGAATTTTCTCTGCTAAATTTTACTTTTTATTGTCACTTTCTGAATGCTGATATGCAAGTAACATTTTGTCACTTGTGCCAGCCCTACTGTGTCAATATGTATTCATGATAAATAAGCACATTGCATTAGTGAATTGCTTTGTGAAACATTTGGAATGTTGCTGTCAGTGCTTTCAATCCTTTGTTTTCAATCACAGGCATTTGGATACCATCAGCAGTTCTATGAATGTTTCTGTGATGTTTCCACGAAAGGCCATGCGGAAAGACAAGGTACAAATAAAGGACAACATGAGGGTCAAAGTACCTCATCATTTCTCATTGGGGTGATTGCTGTGGGTTCATGTAGGATTTATATGTAACAGCAAGTTTTCAGTTTGCATTACTGTTTCATTATGGTGAAAAATATTATGATGTACAAGCCTCACTTTGCAATAGATAATCTGTCCATTTGTTTATTGTGTATTTTAAAAGAGTGTACATAAATCCAGCATGTGGTATCTTCCAAAATTTTATGTTGTCCAATTTCTGTTTGGCAATGTATTTCAATTTTCCAGCCATTCTGCTAACCCAAATTCGCTGTTGCCCAAATAATATATACAAACTGGTATAAAATTATAAAATAAAAGAGCTCAATTAAAATAAACTCTAAACTTGATGTCTATTGTTTTACTAAAATTTGAAAGCTAACATTAGTCATAAAACTTGGTTGTTTTGTATAAGACAATGTAAGTTTCAGAATTCAAAATTGCTGTTACTGTAAATCAAAATATTTCTCTTAATATGTACCAATTTCCAGATACATCGTGTTCCAGAACTATGTTATAGCCTGTGATGCCCCCAAACATGGATGCCTTGAGCTTGCATATTCAGAGGGTTAACTATCAAGCAGCCATTTACAAGCGGGCAATGGATCCACATGTTGAGATGCTGATGCCTCATGGATGAGGATGGAAGATCATTGGCAGTAATGTAACAATCCGCTGGGTGGATCTCCCCCCTGCTCAAACAGTGTTTTGGAATAAGCATGTCGTTCATTTTATAAAAAGAGTGCAAGTGCATCAACTGTGAAAGCATGCAAAGTGAAGAACATCTCATTTCACCTGCACGTAATGACTAAGATGGTGAAGACTATAAAAAAGACAGGCACCATAAAATGAGCATTTATAAATTGATTTTCTGCAAATTTTTTATTGTCTTCACAATTTGGATTTTGGTATTTCTACATTCCTCAGGAAAAAGCTTTTCAGTGACTTATGGCACCTGAATCTATAATTTGGGCCTTTGAAATTTACTGAGTCTGCAGCCTTTGCTGCAACATCTCCAGAGATAGTGAGAAAGGTCACAATAAGAATAAGCTTAAAAATGACTTACTTTTAGATCTATCTAAAATTATTGAATGGTTAGAAAGTGAAGTACGTTCTTGAAATAACCCAAAAGGAAAAAAAATTCTTTTGACTTAAGCCCACCTGTTCAACAAACTGTATTGTGCTACTTACTCTCATGTCATTATAACAGTAGTATTACAGAATAATGAATGTAAAAATTATTGTTGACTGCTTTGACTGCTTTGATTTGACTGGCATGTAACATGTAACCAGACCGAACGGACATGCACTGCGGTAGCTCCCGACAAGTTATTCATTTTTTAGTCTTTCTCCTGTTTTTCCTCGATGAAGGGCTCCAAGTAGTTTCAACAGACATCTACACACATCAAAATCTTAAGTGTGTGGTTTTTTGAGCTGCAGTGAAGTTGTTTTTTTGAGCTTTTTTTCAACATGCCCAAAAGACCAGCGTCAACCACGACGTCGGGCCCAGCCTGCGCTGGTGAGCCTATTCCATCTGAGCCAGCAGCCTTAACAGCTGCTATCGCCGAGGTGCTGAGATCTCAGGAACTGTTGGAACATCCTGATACCTGCCTTGTCTAGTGCCATTGCCGATACTGTTTCCCAGGATATCCACAAGGCCTTGGAGTTGGAGCTACCTAGCAGGGAGAAAAAAATTGCCAGTTTAGAGAAAGAGGTCCGCCATCTTTGTGAACGGCTTTCTGACCAAGAAAAATACTCCCAGCGAAACTGTGTCATTGTTCATGGAATTCCAGAAACGCCACAGCCCGAGAACACGGATTAGAAGATCATTTGAGCAGCTAAGCAGCATCTTGACTTCGAACTACGTGCTGAGGCTCTAGATCGCTCTCACCGTATTGGCCCTCGTACGGATAAAGACGGAAAACCGTGGGATCGACCGATAGTGGTTAAGTTCATAGACTACAACTCGCATGCTGCATTTTACTGCCTAAGAGTTAAGTTCAGAGGTTCAAACATTCACGTCTATGAAAGCCTTACTAAAGAACGTCAAGGCTGGCTCTCCACAGCGAAACGACACCCGTTGACCGACAAAACCTGGACCCAAGATGGTAGGATCGAAGTACGGCAGAAAGACAGCGCACGATTGGTCATTGGTTCTAAGGAAGATGTCCTTAAATTGTGAGTTTATAAATTCAATTGATTAATTGTGCAAATGCACCCGAGTTATGGGGCATAGCCTTCTAGCCATTGGCTGGTACTTGTATTAATGTATCCCTACAAAGTTCTTGTTTGTCAATTTGTGCCTTCATCAGGATAAATGATACATGTAGCTACCTGCAACTCACGGGTACATAATTTTTTCCGTTCATTTCTTTGTAAAATCTCTCTTATTCAATTATTTCATTGTCCATTGTTGCTTGTTGTGGGTTTGTTACAGTTTTTGTAGTTGTACTCACGTATGCCTGTAAAGTTTCCCTGTACATCTTGTAAATTGGCAGTAAAATCTAATCAGCATGGGATATTTTATAACAATTGTGAAACCTGGATATACTTAAAATGCACTTTCTTAACCTTAAATGATTATCATATTCTCGTTGGAGATGATAATCCTTGGACATGCCATATGTGCATCAGTAATGTTTTTCCTTTCAATTCCTCAGACGATGATGACTTTTATTTGACTATTTTTGATATGAATAAGCATAATTTATCCGGTTTCCATACAAGCACCTCCCGTACTGATCCTTCCACTTTTGATTCTCAAGATGATGTTAGCAATGTGTTTTCTGATCCCAATAATCCTTTTAATTTGTTGAATAATTCTTAGTACTGCTCAGCAGATCAGTCTCCAAATATATGTAATCATGATAAAGAGGGGTTATCATTGCTCCGTCTGAATATACGTAGTTTGATTAAACATTTTGATGAGTTAAAAATTTTCTTAGACTCAATCAGTCACAGGTTTTCTATCATTGCACGTACTGAAACATGGTTAAAAGCACCCCCTACAGTTATTTTCATCTTGAAGGTTATGAGCTTATTACGAACAATAGACAGGGTAAAATTGGAGGAGGTATTGTATTGGAATTCTTGGAATTCTAACGCCCCCTAGTTTTACTCGTTCTCGGTCCTTGCATTTCTAAGGGTCTCTTATTTAGCTCAGCTATGCATTATGGACATGTAGCAGAGATGCTAATTTTGTATTAAGTTATTCATGCTGTACTCTGGCATGATCGCGTGTTCCTTCACTCCTTTATCCTTGTGTTTTCTCTGCTCAGTTTGAGCATGTCGAAATTCCCCTCCATGTGGCTGCGTGGTTGGGCGTGGTAAGGTTCCCTGAAATGCCAATGTTCAGAAACCTCAGGCTTTATAACTGTCACTCATTCCCCACAGATGACCAGGTAAGCACTTCCACGCACCCGGCTCTACACTTTGTACACGTGACTTCTTATTCTGTATTTTACCTTTTTACACACGACACTTAGATTCTTGCACATGACTCTAGCAGGAAATCATGTGACCCTTTGAGATGGAAGATTTTCATTGGTTGAGCTGTTCAGCGACGCTCATATTTTATTAATTCCTAAGCCTCTAGAATCCTATAAATAGAGCAGATTTTCCTTAGCTCGTCGGTCAGGTGCGGCGGACCAAACCCTTATTGCGAGAGCGGAACTTAACGTAGTGCGGCGGTTGGACCCTTACCGAGAGAAGTGCGATAGTAACCATTCTTATGGCAAAGAAATGTAACCATATGAATGGCCAGCTAGCTTAGCTTGGACTGATGCGAGAGCGGTACGAATTAGCCCAGGGTGCTAGTGAGAGTCGTAGCGGCCCGTCACCGCTACGTCCGAACCGATTGCCGGGCGAGACACCCCCGTGTCCCTCGCCACCCTTGTCCTGCTAGCTAGCCCAGTCCTCCCTGTCTCTACGCGAAGCCAATGGTACACAGTGCGGCGATCTTATCATTGCGCTCAACTCATTGCGGTCTGAGCGGCAGTGCGGTCGGTACATACCGGCGCTGTCCCCGTCCAGCCCTTGCTAGTCACCGTGGTGGTCCGGGACAGCTCCCACCACGGCCCGGCCTGATGAGTGTAGCCTAGCTACACACACGTACCGTACCCACTCCGTCTGACTTGCATTTCCAATGGTCCTGCCAAACCGTAGTTTAGTTGCACTCATATACAACTTCGCCTCTCTGTAACTTTGCCTTTTGTGTGTTGTATTATGTTAAGCTACACCTTCTTCAAACCCACATTGAACTTTGATGAAGAGAAGTGAGAGCAATAAACCAACCATACAGTTTGACTGTCACCCAAACCCCTTGTTTCACGTCCACCCTTTAATAAATTGTTGACCCCAAATATCACATCCCGTAGACACTAATTAAGTCCATGCTACCATCGACTTGATATTTAGGGAACGCAACAAAATTTTGGAATATGTGAACATGTGCCTTTTACATGTATGATGCAAAACAGTCACTCCAGTCCAGCAGATAGAGTTGCAACTTTAAATATCTTTGGGAGTAGTTATTTTTCTTGCTTTGTAGAATTGTGGTGTATATACACAAGGCAGGTGTGGCAGGCTCTTGAATCCCAGTGAACTTCAAGTGGAACCAGTTTGTAAATAAAAGAGTTCATTGAAATTAGAAGTCATCATTAAATAAGTTCATTCATTCGCATTTGTGTTTCAACTTTGTGATAAGTGATAAAAGTGCTTGGGAATTGTAATAAACCTTGCTGATACATCAATCCCTTTTCACTTCTGAGCATTGATAACCACTGAAATATACACCAACAATCCCTTTTGTAAAAAAGCACCCCATGGTCTATGTCAGAAGTAAAGGCCCCCATCTTTTCTTAGCTTCCATTCAACCAACCCGATGTTGAGCAAATGGAAAACCTTGTGATGGCAAAGATGTGGAGACCTGACTCTGAATGAACACTGTTCCCTTTCCAGTTTGTACTGGCAGAAGTTAATCCTTATTTGGTTTTCCTCAGCTGCATGATGACAGAAAAGGATAGTTCACAGACAGGGAAAAACAACTACTGAATTAAATTTACAGGATGTTTGCATATCAAGGATTGCTAGTAGTGGCAGTACATTGCCTCATTCCTAGATTTGTCAGAGAAATAACTCTTTACTCTTTGTGTGTGTGCGTGTATGTGTCTACAAGAAACAAAGTGCTAATTGTATATGGCCAGTATGCCTTCAAATGGCCGTGCAGTATTTTCATGTTTAATCAGATACATTTTCAATTAACATTTCGATCATGAAATACATTTTCACAATTGGTCAGAGCATCACTTGAGTAAAGGCTTTTCTTTGTTACATTTGTTATAAAAAAATGAGTTTTAGTAGTCACAGGAACTGGTTTTCACAGGGTTACAGTCATTCTTTGCCAAGGAGAGAGGAACAATTTTCTGAGTGTGTGATGCTATTTTCTTAGATTGCGTGGAGAGGGCATGCTTTGCCAGCGTCAATGAATTTGGGGAATATAGTTTAGTTTCCAGCTGTTGAGAGCTGAAGGGCCATGACTGGGTCAATCTTGAGTTTCAGCAGCAAGAAATTGCTGATTGATGTCCTTCAATTTAAGACGTTGGAGACTCAAGTTTTCAAGAACCAGGTTTACAGTACAGCCTGGTTCTTTTGTGAGAATAACGGTTGGGCTGGCAGAACTCCAGACAATTCTGTGGGAGGAGGCTTGACGTAGTCTGTCTTGAGAACCAAGGGCGAACTGAAAACAGCATTTCAGATGCTCAGACCAGAGTCGCAGGTCACTAGCTGTACTTACTATTGGGCCATTGGATTGCCTTGTTACTGCACAGAGCCAAGTCACCTTTTCCCAGTCTACAGTTCCAGATCTCAAAATACAAGCATATACTTGCAAGGAGTTGTTTCGACTCGCATGATTTTATGTTCATTTGAATTATATAGTCTGCAAACTGTAAACCTCCTGGGAAAAATGAAGAGTGCACATAACTTGTAATTAATTTGTAAATAAAAATGTAAGTATTCTGTAAATTAAACGGAAGCATTTCAGTGAATATTTTGTCTGACGTAGTAATTAAGATTGCTAAAGGTCCCACATTTCCAGGGTGGGACGGACTCTGTGGATTTGACCCCCCCTGACATCTTTGTCCCAAGCATCAAGGCTCACTCCAGTGACCCAACAATCTGACAAGCTCTTGTCCCTAATACAAACCCTGTGGTGTTACTTCTGCAAACTAAAGGACCCAGAGGAGCTACATGTACTATCAGTGGCATCAACTCATCCTCATTGGCCAGAAGTGCAGGACAGTACATTGCACTGGGTACAAGCACCCATCTCTAGTTTGTGAACCGAGACTGGCCATTTTCTCCTGGTGGACAGGTTCAACAAAATGTAGGAGCACATGATGTCCACCCCATAAGCCTAGATGTGTGGATTGATGACACTTGCAAGGTAGCATGCTGGAAGTAACTGTTTTCTTTCTCCTTCTACTTTGAAAATGACATTTTACAGTCAGATTACGTCTCTACCAGGATAATGCTGATGACTGCACTGTCAGGAACATGAAGCTGCATCTCAACACGGGATGGCCCCTCAAGACAATAAGGTCAATCTTCAGAAATGGATGTCATCCCTTTCTCCAACCTCTACTTGGTTGATAATCAATTTTCCTTCACTGAGGTTTTCTCATGTTTGAACCCATGCAGTTAAACCGAGGGGAATGTCTAGGAAAGCTGGTGAAGCTAAAAGCTTTTGTATTCCGACCTGAGACTGACAAGGACTATTCAAACATTGAATATACACAAATGAGACAAGACTTAACCGTGGCTGAATCTATCTATCTGATGGGTACATTGTACAATAATTAAGTGGCATTACTAGTTTTACAAATATGTATTAAGTAGTGTCATTTTCAGTTTCTTGGCAAATGCACGCAGAGTTGACAATGATGATGTTGAGCTTGTTCTAACTTGAAATGCCGTGATTAACTAGACAATTTCTATTTGGGGCTGTTCTACTGAATTGAACATAGAGATGCTTTCTGGATGCACTTCAAGTATTACAGGAATGAACATCTGATGCTTAGATAAATCATGCATTAAAACAAGATGGTAATGCATCATTCATATATTTATACATAAATTTACATAAACAAAATTCGTACAATCATTAAAATGTAGGATTTTAAGTTAGGCAAACAATGGAGCAGTATGATCACAATAACCAGCATTAACAATGATACATACAGCTCTTTTTTGCAACTTCAGAATTTGTTTACCAATAGATGTAGCCCAACCCCATGTAATAGTGGAATAGTTCAAGTACAGAAGAACAAAGGAATTATACAGGCAAGCAAAATACTTCTTGGTAAATAAAACTTTAAGGGATTCATATATGTTGGTGTAAGGGCTCATTATTAAAAATTAACATCTCTCTGATGCAAAGTACATCTTGAAATAGCAGTACCAATTAGTGCACCTGACTTGACCGGCCAGCCAACCATAGCAAGCTCTATGGTCCAGTGATCAAGATGCCTACATTATTAAGCAAGAGGTCATGGGTTCGAGGTCCACTTGAGTAATCTTGTGATGTTTTTCGCAAGCTCTTGCACAAACACTGAGCATACATTGTTAGAAATGTACATCAGTTAAAGGGTAAACACATTATGAGTGGTTCACAATACTCTGATGTAGAATACATCTTCAAGATTTAAGATGGCTTCAAGTAAAGTTAACTGTCAGAGATAACACTCTATCTGCCTCTTCCACCAAATAGGATGTGACTTGCCTAATTCAGGCATATGTAAACCTTAGGTATGCACACATAAGTGTGATGCCATGGCAGTTGTATAAACCAAAAATCATCGAACGTAGTACTTCCAAACCAAACCAAACTGGTCAGTTTGGATGTTTGGCTTTAAAATGGCATGGCATTGATAGCACCCGGAATGCATGTAAGAAAACTTTATAAAAAAGCAAACATAGCGAAAAATGGATAACAAGTTATGCCGCACCGGCATGTGACGTGTAAATTCTCATCGAAATGCCCTTATGTAGATGCAGATTTAGCATCATGTTTGCCAATTTCCAATAGCCACGCCCTTACATTCCATATTAGGCCAAGATGTCATAAATGGCTGTGCAAAACGATTTTGATTGGATGCTGATCACAGTCGGACTCGTGGTCGATCGAAAGCTACTCCAGAGGGAAAACTGATTTTGCCAGGTGGGCCAGTGCAGTGCTCCAGTGCGCGACAAGATTTGGTTTTCAGTGGTGACCTAAATGGCCTTTCATTTGATTATGTGTGATCAAAGTTGTAGTGTGAATATGTTGTAATGGAAGTTTGCCAGATCTCTAAGTTGTTTGCAAATCTCAAAATGCCATTATCTCTTCAAAAAAGACTGATGGAAAATCGCCCCTTTGGCTACTTGGGTGCTGTCCTGGGAAAGAATGCTGACTTGATACCAAGGTTCTTCTGTGAATACATCAAAAGCCATAGTTTGGTAGTTGAATCTGTTTCTTGAAATATAACCAAAACACACTTTGCTTGAAGTCCAATTTGATCTTGTATCCTGTAAAGGAGGAAACTCCCATTTTCAGCATGCTGTTTTTTTCTGTTTTCACATATCCTATGATCGTTTTGTTGAGTCAAGCATGGTCCAAACACAACTGCTTTTGGTCGGCTTATCACGGTCAGAAACCGTCAAATCTCCAACGGTAACTTTCTATAGAATTTTAACTCCGATATAAACTTTGGGGAAACAGTTTAGAAAACAAAATTATGTTCACATCGAAGTTGCTCGTGGATGGAGATGGAGAGGAGACTCATGGCTTGTATTAACATATTTTATACACGGAAGTACTACATACAGAATATTCGTAGTGAGCTCTTTGATGTCTCAACGTGAATCGTACATGTACGTACATGTGTGTACATACCCGAACCTGAACTGAACCGAACCAAAGTTGGCAAAAAATTTCTGAACCATGACCAAACCAAGCCCAAACCAAACCTTGGCACCTACTTGCAGCACTAACCCTAACCCTATGGGGTGCCAGGTGAAATTATATTGAAATTGGGGATTAAAGATAGTTACGGTTTGTCTTTCAGCTTTGTTTTAAAAATCCCCCGAATCACATTCCCAAGTTGTATTCAAAACAGACCAAACAATGCAAGTCTTGCATTGCCTATATTCTCAGGCTTAGGTTCCACTAATTAATATGAATTTTCTTTAATTGTTTACTTAGTCTTTGAACAGAGAAGTGTTTATTGAGAGAGTACATTTCTTCCCAACCGGTGGAGGCCTCTGCTTCCCAGCAGTTTCCACCAGGTTTAGTGTCTGTTGACATTTTTAGTAGGCCCAGCTTCAGTTGTGAATATTAACATGCAAAACATAATAGCACTGGCCTTTTAGCTTAATTAACAGCACTTGTGTAAGGATGTGCAGGTTCTGGGCGCACTCAACAATAATGACCCTGCGCGGTGAGTGACAGTGCCACCAAGCGATGACATGCCATTGTGCTGTCTCCCTTGCTGATGGCCTGCACACCGCTTGCTCCTTTCAGGTAAAATTACCCTTTTAATAAATGGTCATTAATGAATTGGAAATAAGGCATTATATTGGGGGCTCTGGCATTATATAATGAAGTGGGGAAATACAGTATTTCAGTGAAACATGGTATAAATTAGAAGTTTCTTTCAGTTTTCTGTAAGTCATGTTGTTCAGTGGACGCCCTCTTGCATCACATTAAGAAAAGTATATTTGGTTGGTCACCCACTTTAATCACAGTTTCAGTTACAGGGGCTCCCAACATTTAATTGATTTGTTTTGTGTGTATAAATTATTATCGTGCAGGTGTGTATAAGGTGCCTCATTTTGGTCATAGAAATTTATTCCTTCAGGTCATTGTGCATGGTGTATTTTGGTTGATCAACTTACAGAATACATGCACATGGGAATACAAAGATCACAGTTTGAATTGGATTTAATCTCTTGAGCAATTGTTGCCTTGGAGAGCAGTCCCTTGCTACAGTAGCTTAATGATTCACAATCATTAATTTGTCACTGTGTAATGACAGTTTGAATTAATCCTTTGCCATGTTAGTATAATTGAAAGTTCTGGATTATTATAATAAAATTATGTGTTTCTGAAAGAGATTTACTGTGAGGTTCAAGATGTGCTCTCACACCTTGACAATTCAGCCTCATTAAGGAAGTGCTGTTTACAACTTGGCAATATTCCAAATTATTTTGTCTAAGAAAAACAACAACTGCTGTGTATCTTTAATTAGTTACTTTCAGTTTCCCGTGGAAGCAACCTGGTAAACAAACCCGAATGGGCATAATTGTCTGTTGTTTGGCATGTGTTGCAAAGTTCATTTTTTATATTTCTGTCAACAAAGTAAGAGTACTGAGTCCCTCACCATCACAAAAATATAAAAACTTTAATTGCTGTCAATACGTACTATACCCTACAAAATAATTTCTCAGTATTTCAATTATAAAACAAGATCATAAGAAGCTAAGGCTTAAATGCAGGCTATTAATTCCAAAACAAAATCAAGTAAGACAAATGGAAATTCACAGACACATGCAGTTGCACAGTTGCCAAAAAAGTCCTGCAACCAGTAAATTTATGAGTGAACCGTTTTTCAACAAGAAATGAAAGAAAAAAATCAGGAGTGCCTCAAAAAATGATGAATAGTCATTTTCCTAGTTCCTGATTGCAAAAAGTATTCTGTCAGATTGCAGCTACAAACAAATCCCTAAATTACGGCGAAATGGTGTTATTAATATAGTATAGTATGTATGTATAGTACCGAATTATTTTCACAGTCTTAGCTTTTAATTTGAACTTACAGGATTGATGAAAGTGACGAGGACACTTTTCCTAGTTCTGGATTAGTTTAACCAGTTCCAAATTGCTACAAAAAGTTCTTCATGAATAAAAAATAACTGCACAGGAAATCCAGGTTGCAGCCAGAACCATTATAGCGAGCTGAATTTCTAATGAAGAATTTCTTCATTTACATGTAGTGAAAATTATTTCATAAATAAGGATTCCAATGAATTACAAAGTAGACATTGTGTAAATTTTGACTAAAATTTTTCAGCTGTGCTGCGAGCTATCAATGACAGTATCCCTCACCTTGCACAGTTGACAAACTCATTACATGACATACATTTCTACTACATCTGTGTAGTTGAGTTTGCAATGTATTTACGTGCAAATAATGCACAATCTGAAACTAGGGAAAAATATTTGTTCAGTTTTTGGCAAATTTTAAATAAACGGAAAGTCTACGAGTCATTCTGATTAAATAGGCATTAGATGCAAAAGTATGAGTATAAAACAAGTATTTGGAATCACAGGTAGTGCGTGACCTATCGTTCCATATACTTTTGTCATTTTGGGGGCTCCTGTGATTTAAGCATTAAAAGTGGCATGTGAATACATGACATATAAAACAACAGTCCACGTCCACCCCAGTCCTTGTCCACCCCACGCCATGCACGGTGGCACATGTGAAGCTGTCGTATGCAAATTGATGTGTTGAGCAACCGTGCGTGTGTATACCTACTGCCTGCCATTCAGAAAATCATAGTGCACTTTCAGTGACTACATGTAGCCTAATTCATGCATCAATGAATGAAAATAAGTATGTTCCCTGGGGATAAAATCTATTTTCTGCATCATGTTATTAGGGAGTCTAGGTACCATACTACCTGTACACAAAAATGATCGGTGCACTTGCACGTCACAACAAAGTACTTTGTCATAATAACATTTGGGGGTAAGGTAAAAGCTGAGAAAACTTCAAACGGGAAGCCTCAAATCTACCTTGACTGATTCTTCAAGTCCAGAGGGTGCCAAGGCCTAGGCCACGGCCGAGTAATTTGGTTGTGAGGTAAAGGCCAAGGCTTTGAAAAAAACCTGTGTCAAGGCTGGCCTTGAGACCTCCAACACTGGCAGAAGGGTGTAGTCCACTAATTCAGGCCCATTGAAAACAGTGTAAAAATCAGCATTGTTCGGGGCCCAATATGCGTACCAACATCCCTGAGGCATCTGAAACACATGTTAAATTATTGTATGATCCATAATCTTTCACTTTCTTTTCAATTTTCTGTGGGTTAACCGATTACATTTCGAGTAATTCCCTCAAAACAAAATTACCCCCCAAAAAGTGATTTTCCAAAGTCTGCTTGCAGCCATTTTTAAGTGACAACCCTCAACTTTCTCGGGCACTTAGGACCATTTTTCAACAGTATTTTTCAGCCATTTTGCTCTCAGATGAAAACCCAAAGACCCAGGGAGTTGATTCTGGCAAAGATTTACTGTGGGGGCACTTTTAATGCTTATCAGCTGGCCAGAAATTCTTGCTTGAATTAGTGGACTGCAGCCAGAAATGACCAGTGCTTTGTTACCTGTGGATAATGAGCTCATTATTTATCCAAAGACACGTACAATCCTGGACAAAATAATTGGAACACCTTTTGGGAAGCATAGTGAAAAGATCCACCTCTCCCCCATTCAATTTTGCAGTCATTTATTGGACCAAGATTCGGCCCAACAACATTGACAGGGGGCTAGGGGGAGGCATGATTTGTCCCGGATTGTAACAGAAACTGCCAGGAACCAGAGGCTAGGCTACCCAGAGTTTAGATAAAATGTATTCAAGTAGCTCATGCTTGCTATGTGCAGAAGGATTTGGCAGGATTGATACTTCTTTCCTAGTGGTACTGGAATTTGCCCAAAAAGGGACATATACAGGTATGCCTGAAGTTTTCAGGTTCGGTATTGCCATCTTGATTTTTTAATAGAAATTCATTAAAATCAACACATGTATGTGGGAAAAATATGCTGTAATACTGTATGAAAAATCTCAAATTCACATCTAGCAACAAAATTTTGTGCAACTGCATATAAACAATGAAACCAACAGCTGTTGTAAATCTGTTGTGAATTACTGTTGCAGCATGAAGATGGCCAATTTTGACCACCATAAACCAATGATGATTCCGTTTGGGATGGACTCTTTGGAACAAATTGGTAAGTCCAGAAATTACTTTGGGGTTTTGTCATTTGTAACAGGGCCCAATTTCATTCCTAGCAGAAAAGTCGTGCTTACTATGGCAGGAAAATTTGCTTATCTTAAGCACTATTTCATGGTAGTGCTTGGCCAGATTGTGCTTATAGTTGTGCGCACACAAAGATTTCCATGTTTGTTTCCCCTAAAATGTAAGCATGCCTTTTATTGTGCTTACTGACTTCTGCCTCCATGAAATTACATGGAGCCTCTGTTAGCAGTGCCATGAAATTTGGCCCTGGTCTTCTGATGGGCCTTGTATTTTAAGTAAATTCCTGTTGCGCTACTCTGGTTGATATTTGTTTTGCATTTTATTTAATTTTTGTAAAATGTTGTTTCTTGAGTTGTTGAGATTTAAAACCATAAGGTAAACCTACATATTAGTGATAAAATTAATCAGCTGAATGGAGTGTCTTGACACTTGAGGTCACAAAAATTTCCACACTTATTTGCTAGCAAGAAGGTCGCCGACTGCTTTACAGACTTCTCAGTATGAAGAAAAAGAGACATGGGTGCAAGGAAGTTGTCCTGTATCATACAGTTCTGATTTCTTTTTTTAAGTCACTGATTGTTGAAGGTAATTGGTGAAACTAATGCATGCAGGCAGAAAAATAACAAAGGATCTTTTTTCAATAAAGATACTGAAATAATTAGGTATGAGAAATTAAAAAAAATATAGTATGCTGATTTACTTGTGAACTGAAACAATCTCATGTCGAGGAGATTATTTAGAATTATTTAGAATTATTTAGAATTATTTGGAACCAACAAAAAGGTGCAGAATTACTTCACTTTCAATCACTAAACTTAGAATAGGAAAATAAGTATTTATGTCCTTTAGTATATTTGTGTCAATAAGAAGACCGAGTCGTTGATAGAATAATCAATTTCAAAATCAAATTCAAAATTTCAAAAAGAAGCCAAGAAGCTTATATTACAGAAGCAAGCTTATAAGTGTTTGAAATGAGAGGGCTCTGTTTATAGGTCTTCTTGTACTAAGTTGTTATTGTGCTTAAAGGATAGTCCAGTCTGAAGTCTTGAAAGGGGGCACACGTAAGTACAAAATAAAACAATTGATTTTTCAGTTAAAAAGGAGGACACTGTACTTCACTAATCACAAACATATTTGAAAATTAACCTCATTGACATAATATTGGTGAAAGTTTAAACTGTGTTTCCGAGGCAATAGACCTACAACATAATGACGTAATGCAGTGTTTACCGGGGTGCATTGTGGGTGAAAGGTGGGGATGTTGCAGGAACGTGTCGATGTGACCCGTTATGTGTTACGTATACCACATGGCAGGTGTTTCGACCTGACATAAAAAAAAAAAATTCCAGATTATCGTCCAAAATGGTTTATGTGAACTGCTGTGTTCCATTGCATTGATCAGCACTTAACAAACGCCAGAGCTGCATTTTTTAACTTCCACAGGACCGCAAAAGGTGACAGATTTGGATAAGTTCCAAATCTGTCGGGAAATAACCTCCTCCCACTCACTTGTCCACAGGAAAATCTTTGGATCTGGTTCATCATAAGTTTTGTCTCTGCCTACAAAATGTAGACTGCATACAGAGGTCCACTTGGACTTCGCTTTGTTGGCCTTATTTCTCACGGAAATCTGTCCCCTTTGTGGTCCCGTGGAAGTTTAAGAAAACGCAGCTTTGGCGTTCCTTAAGTGCTTTATAAAAACAATGGAACACAGCAGTGCACATGGACCATTTCGGACGATAATAGGGAATTTTAATTTTTTTTTCTTTTTTTTTGTGTCAGGTCGATACGCCATATAGTATATGGTGCACATAACGTGTCACGTCAACGCGTTCCTGCAACATCCCCACTTTTTACCCACAATTCAAAGGGGTAAACACTGCATTATGTCATTATGTTGTTGATCTATTCAAAAATGTATGTATTTGAAATTCAAAGGTGGATTCAGGATTGTGCTGGTGGAGATGGTTTTTATGCAAAAGTTGAATAAAAACAATTCATCTTCATCTATAGTTTGAACTGGAGTGTGTCTATCCTTCACATTGGCTTAGAAGGTAAACATGCATCATAAGGTTACCTTAAAACACATGATTCATACTTGCTGAACAAGGAGGCATGCTTACAAAGTCCCAGTAACTTTAATTGAGGTGAAGGTTTCTCATGTTTAATTCTTGCAGTGATACTTATGAGAAGCATGTTTCACAGTGGCTTCCCTGGATCAAAAATCTGCAACTTTCAAATTCAATGCTACTTGAAGCTATGTTTGTTTTTGCAACACAGCTTAAGCAGTATGTGTATCCATGTCCAAAGGAAACAAGGACCACAGCACTTTTTAGCTATGCCTGTCACAGTCTTATGACCAACATCTTCCATGTGGAGAAGAATCCATCAACTGTTACCACTGGCTGTTAATGTGTGTATCAACTGAAAGAAAAAGTACAAATTGTTGTCAACACGTGTACAGTTGGTGCAATGGTTCTGGATCACCTGATAAAATCAGGCTAACTCTTGAATGTTGATTCCACAAACAATTCGACTACATGTACTCTGCTTTTTTCCTGGCAGGGACACTTTCTGCAGGTGAACATAAATATGAAAATAAAGCTTTACAAGTGAATTGATTTTTGTTCGTCTGAGTTTTGCAATTTTGGCTACATAATGACTCCTTTTGTGTGCTTGGACTAACTAAAAATAACCTCTTCAGGTTATCAGCCCTCAGTAACTTTTAATTTTCAACTTTCAAATAAAATTGTTCTTCCTAGCATATGTGCTAGTGTACATTCAGTGACTATTTTGGTATCATTAGAGTTTTCTATTACATATTAACAAATAATAACAATGCCACCAGCTTTCTTGCGTGGAGCTGGCCAAGGTGGGTAGCTTGGGACAGGATCTCCGGTTATGATTGCTGTTACCTTTCCACCCTTTCCAAAATATCAGTGAAAGAGTCTGTGAGACACATACCTAATGGGCAGACCAGAGACATCCTGCAGACTTAATTGATGCTTTCATGTAAGTAAGTGTACCTGCGGTCAATGTGAAGAGGAGTTGGTGGTACGGTCACTGGAGGCCTCACCTTGTAATAATGGTATACTGTGATGACACAGTTTTGGACAGTTACTGTCTAAATTAAAAAAAACACACATTCTGTTATCAAGCAGTAATCACATCAGCCAAAAAGAACCTATTTCAAAAGTATTCATTTTCTAAATGTGTTAGAAAATTATGCAATCTTTCTGAATAAATTTTTTTATCAAAAACTGGTGCAAAAAATTTGTCTTCCCGATTAATGAAGAAAGTTGTTTCCCTACTTTGTGAAGTGGTTCATTCTGTAAATTTTGTGTATTTGTTGACATTCGGTGAAAAGTTTTCTTCAGAAATTCTAATTACTTATACACAGGCTATAGTAGTCATTTCTTGAAATTGCAGTTCCTAGTATCCTAGTGTAGCAATAGCACCTCCTGGATAGAGGATGAAAGGGTGCTCTACATGCACTGCTCAGCAAGTGATCTGACAGTGGGAGTGGCCGATGAGTTATGGGTGAGTCGTAGGATGAGTTGGTGTGTGTGGGGAATAGGAAATAGTCCTCACACTCTGGGCTATCTCACAGGGTTTGATGTTTGCTGAGATTCTGCGGGGTACAACAGTTGAGTTGCCCCTTGCCTGGACGCTTCCAGACTGGGAGCCTGATCTTCAGGTGGCAGATGCAGGGGACACGGAACTCGGATGATGAGCACGTCCTGAAGATCACAGTGTCAAACAATGACATAATCAATAAGATGCCACAGTTTAGAACGAGAGTGCATCCATATAGTCCTCAGCTTGTCTGACAGTTGAAACATTGTGTTAGTGATGACAAAGTTGTGGTCTGCACACAGGCTAGGGAGATAAAGACCATTAGAATTAACGGAATAGACTACATGTCTGCCAATGATGTCACCCCATGCCGTGTGGCTGGAACCAACCCATACTTTTGAGTCACCAAGAAGAAACAGTTTGTCTGTAAGATTGCTCTGAACGTCCAGTCCATGAGATCATAGAACTCGTCCTTCACAGCCTTTGTGGAGGTGAAGGTGGGGATATTCAATTGGAACATGTGAGGTTATAAGGAATTCACAAAGACCAATAGGGGTCTCAGGCAGAAGAAGAAGAAGAGATGTCTTGATGGCCAAACCAGTGCCATGGATCCTGGGAGCCTCCTCCTTGAGCCGTTCCTGAAGGAAAGAATAACCTCCAAGCTCGGTGATTGAGATTTCAAGAGCAAGATGACTTTTGCTGTGTGCAGCAATGTCATTGTCGTAGCAAAGGTGCTCTGTAGCAGTGAGAGGAGTGCGGTGGTGAGGGTGGTCACTAATCTGTGGCCACCTGGATCCATGAGGGTCCGGATGTTCAAGGTCACAGTCCAGTAACGGTGGGCTGGTGAGTGCCAACATTATATTCTTCTGTTGCTTCTGTTTCGACTGCATAGAGGAATGACTTGGTAGGTGCACCTGCCCACCCAGGTTGAAATGGAGTGGGTGTTGTTTAGGCCATCTTTTCTAGGCCTTCAGGACTGGCCCTCTGGATCTGGACTTCTTTTAACCACTTTGTGCCGGGGCATTTTTCAACGTTGATGCTGGGCCGGCATGACTATCATTTTTTCCGTTTTCAAAATCCTTCAACAATTCATCATTCCATTTAACGGTCGTTTATAGCCGCACGGAGTAATCTTTAGGCACTACTCTAAGTTGACAGGTGACCTTCACTGATGCCCGAATATTTCAGCCAGGCCTGCAGCCTTGTAAACAGAGCCCAGATTGTGCGGTGTTATACAACTGTCTTTTGTTCACGAACCTGGCTCAGTGCACTGCTGACCTCTTTTCAATAGGGGCCAGATTAGCATGCAGTGGTGCTGTGTGGCTCATCGCTGCGGTGGTGGAGAGCTTTTGTCCCCGGTGGTAATCCGCTTGCTCTAAATGCCCCAAACCCTGGTATACGGTTTCAAAATATCGCTGGATTATCACCACTTTTGAGAGCGAAAAATGCCGGTAATGCCCAGCAGCCTGGTCTTTTGTTCGGAGTACGGTCTTTTGTTACAGGGCCCTGTTTCCTTTGTCTGAGGTCGGAGACCCCGGCCACACATATAAACCATACGGCTCCGATTTCGGAGTCCCCGGCTGGTAGTGGTTAATATATTGCAATAATTTCATGTTCCAACCAGGTCACATTTGTGTCTTCTTGAACTATACATTCTTGCTAATAACATCTATGTATGCAGGAGGTATCCCCAGGTAATCCAGATCATAATTATTATAAATGCTTACATTTGATTGCCTTAACTTTCATTCTCTATTTAGAAAATTCCATTTTTTAAATGTACAAGTTTCCTTCACTGTTCACTGTGGAAATGATGAAAACATGCTTAGTAATGCTCATTGGAGCAATGTTATGCTGGTTCCTGCTTGGTTACACACCAAACTTGTCAAAGAAGGCATGATGGGTGCAGCAACCAATCGATGTACACTGTAATGTGCACTGCATGCAGTTGCAGGTTGAAAAGTTTCAACAGAGACTTCTGCAAGTTAATTGACAGAACTTATTCTTAATGTATGTATTGTCAGTGTTTGAAGAACACCACTTATGAATTTATCTTGAAGTTGTGCTACTTGAACTAGAAGAGAATACCTTTCCACAAAATTTCCTGCTGCAACACAATGTTCATCGCTCAACCAACAAAATGCATCACACATGCCTACCTCAAAGTATGGGGACACCTTTGGCTAGTTTCCCATTGTGATTAAATAGTGTTGTACCATAGTTGTACATATTGGCATGCACATTTCATATATTTCATATATGGAGTGTAAACATTATTAGTAAGGAAAGTATTGATTTGAGTTATCACTTTTATCGGTATTCTTTTCTAGCTTTCATAGCACACATGGAAATGGTGAAGGCAGTAATTCTAACATAATTGAATGTCCCCATTAAAAGAAATTGTCCGAAATAAAATGTCTGACCTGCAGGCCGTATTTGGAAAGGCATATAATCAGAAGCGGAACTCTTTGGTGGGGCCTGATGTATGTATACATCATGTTTACTAAAAAAATGTTATTCATATCCATCAAGCATAGTCTTTTGATTCTCAACAGGTTTACCTCCGATGTCTGAAGTCGATGTTCATCATCTCAAAGTTGGCACACCAATGGACCTATGGAAGGGAGCATACACTTCTTTTTTTCCACAGCAGGTAGGAGTATGCCACTGACACAGAATATCATTTCTGTATTAATTAAAGAAGTACTTTCAATTTAACAGAAATAATACAATAAAACTGATGGCTGACAAACGTTTTCCCTTGAAGGAAATCTTCGCATTTATTACTTCAAGAAACTTACATAGTTTTCATTTATGTTACTTTGATACACAGTTGTAACACACTTAGAGATGCTGTATGGTTTCTACAAATTTCTAAAATCCATTTTTTTTTACAAACGAGAAATAGGTTAATGTCAGCAAATCATAATGGAATATATACTGCGGCAATTCTGATGAACTCAATCATGTTTATTAAGGTTCTCTGGCACTTGAATAACACATACACAGTGTACAAAAATCAACAAAAGCTTGATTCAAATTTTGTTTGATAATGTGTGACATCATAATATTACAAATGCAACTGTTGGAGCTTGATGGATATGAGAAATACATGTACAGTGTGTCCTGTCAAAGCTACATTTTAAATTAAGAGAACTAATTTCATATAGATATACATGTGAAGAGTTCATTTGCAAAACCAATAAATGCAACTTCTGACAAATCTGATAGATCCATTGCATATAATACTTTGTGCACTGAGGATCACGAATTGAAAATCAGCATTCAAGCAAAATCCGACAAAACCCATGAAATACATATCACAAGATGGCATTTTCCAGCAGAACGCAACAAGCGCCACCACGTGTTTGCACCAAAACTCAACATATCCACCCAGCCAGTCAGCACACATTTTTTGGTGATGTGCATCAAATATGTCAGCCTATGCATGTATGTGTTTTAAATAAAAGCTCTATGTAGCTCTTTTGACATATATAGAAAATAACTGGCAAACTATGATTAAAACACATCAATCTAAATGGATAATTTTGATGAATTAGAGGAGAATGTAGTGCAGTGCATATTTTGGATGGAAAGGAAAGTTGCAGACTGAGTTATTATCGAATTGTGACAAAGAGGGTGGCACAGTCGCAGGGAAGACAAATCCCATTGATTGCATGCAAGTGCAAAGCGCGCAATTTCTGCGTGACATTCACCTTGTCGAATGAGGAGCTGCCATGCATAGAGAGTGTTCTGTATTCCATTATGGATAAAGTCAAGCAGGTCCCCACTTAACTTTCCTACATGGATATCAGCCACATACTGCAAAGTGCTGAAGGCCCTAAATTAGTAATCCTGAAAATGAAGCAAACGGCAAGTCCAGGGATATGACTGTCAGGTGTTTTGTTCTAAAAGAGAAAAGGAGAAACTACAAGTTTGCAAAGCTTCAATTTTGAGAATTTTCTGTGAGCATTTTTTATCAAAACCCTAGTTCTAATTTGTTTTCGTGGTTATAAAGATGAACAAAGAAATTGACTGGAGCGGGATTTGAACCAGCCACCAACGTAGGGCTGGATAGCTCAGTTGATAGAACACTGGTATAGAATTCCAGAGGCTGCAGGTTCAACTCCTGCTCCCGTCAATTTCTTTGTTCATCTTCATAATCATTTATAAGCACTTAGTCAGTTATCCCATGTAGTTTGTTTCTGTGGGGTATTTTAATGGTAAATTTAACGGTTACTTAAAATACTAAAACAATACAAGCCAACTGAATGTTTCAAAATTCTATCATAAAAACAAATTGTTTTCAGAGTGTTGGCAATAGGTTGTCCATTGATGACCCTGCTAGAGATACTCAATACAAGGAAGCAGCTGTGGATAGTGTCCGTGAACAAAAAGACAAAGTAAGTTAATATCATTTTAAGTCTGTCTTTTAATATTTCTAAAGCTGTAACGCCTCTATCAATATTAGAATATACATTAAAATCCACTTTATTCAAACATGCTGATTTGTTCTAGCCAACCAGATTCACATAATTAAAAATTCCATTTTGCATATTTCTTGATAATCTTCATAGACATGCATGTTGATTAGAATTTTAGAACTTGTGACATCATGGCATCATCTATACAATTTCAGTCAAAACAAACTTGGTCACACATGATAATATATGTTTATGAAGTGTAACAATGATGTTTTCACTTGGATCATTTTACTAATTTTTGAGTTTTTATTGTTTTTTCATTGTGTACTTTGACTTTCTAATTCAGATCTACTTGAAACTTGGCATATGCATTGAGAATGTATTCATGGTGCAGGTGTGTCTGTTATATTGACAGTGTCAGATTATCTCAAAAGATTCAAACTTACAGACTAACAGACTAATGATCTTATAAATCAAAAAGGTTCATAAATAATGTCTTTTTAAAGATCATAGTTTCCACCACAAGCTTCCATAATGCCTTCATATGTATTGTGGTCGTCAAAATATCAGAAAAGCATGGTCCTTGATGTAAGTACATGTGCTAGCAAAAACATGCATTTTGATTTAGCAAAGCTGTTGTAGGGTTTTTTTTTTTGTTCTTGATATTCAATTTTATTTATTCATTTATTTTTGGGGGACATAAGTTCTTCTGCTTCTGCTCCATACTACGCAAGCACCATTGGAGGGTTATAAACACAACGGCATAGTGTTGGCAGTAGACAACAATTTAGTCTAGAGGCTGGGAGCAATTTAAAAAGGCCATGATATCCAGGGTCAGTAGACTGGATTTAAAAGTACTGACAGTGGAAACTTCCAAGCTGAAGTCAGGGAGTTGGTTCCATTCAAGGACTGTACGTAGAATAAGTGAGTATTTGTAGCAGTCCTTTTTGGCGTGAAGAGGAATGAATGTCATGAATGTGGAGTTTGGTACTCAGCTTCTAGTTAACCTACTGGATGTTTAGGGAAGTTTATCATGCTGGAAAGTTACTAGGCCCTTCAGACTTGTGTACAAGAAAATTAGCCTGTGAACTGCCAGGTGTTCTTCAAGGGGCATCCACTTTTGTTCCTTATTGCTTTGTGTTAATTTAACTACATTTTGAAAAATAATTCAAAACATTTACCAGTATATGTTCTATTGTTGCATCATTTTTACACAAATGTTAAAGGTGTAATTTTTCCACTGAAATGAATTACTTGTATGACTGCTTAAGAACAAAATACATGGCTTTTGAGCCATGGTTTTTCGGTGGCAACATAAATCTACCTTGTGTGTGTGTGGGGGGGGTGTGTGAAAATACACATATCCGCCTAGCCGTATTCATGGACTTTGTATGTGAAAATGACCAATTTTATCCTCTTCGAATGTGTATGTCTTCAAATTTTGAATTATATAAAGGTGTTTTTCAAAATTGTTGCATGCATGAAACCTATTAAGTAAGGGATTCATGTACCTATTCTTAACAGAATTCAATATCTTTGAAGTTAGAAAATCATTGGACTTGGAAAAATGCCAGAAAGCATGAGCGGAAAATGTAAATTTGACTTATGTAAATTCAATACTCAAAAAATAATTTTAAAAGCAGTCAATGAGGTCATGACGTCCAATAGAGCCTGAAAGTGGACCCCTGATGGCGCGCCTCCGGAACCCTTGGATAGGAAAAATAATGTGCAAAGATTTTAGAATTTGTAATATTTTTTTGTTCAGTTTCTTCTTAAAAAGTCCAACTTGGAAAAAGGACTTTGAAAAATATTTTAACAAAGTAATATTAAAATATGCTTAATTACCTGGTCTAAAAGAGAGGTATCCTGCCAAAAACTGCCATCACGTCCGAAAATCTAAATATATGAAGAACAGTGCAATGTGGCAGTCTCGTACGCAATGAATATTTACGGTTTGAAATTTTATGGTTGTCTGTGGGTAAAAGCCGATAACAGATCAAATATTTTACACACTTGGATAAGGTAATAAACACAAAGCATTATTCTACTTTTACGAAAGATTCTAATATTTTATCTAATCTTTGCTAACAACAACTGCGTAATGTCAACTCAACGGAATCTGGAACCCATCGACTGCAGGTAGGTAAATCTTTGCAAGGTTTTACAATCTCGTTTTCAAGAAAGCACGCGGAGTGAAAACAAACGTGTATGAACAAGGAGACCTTGGTACGATATCACTGGGGATGAAAGGTTGTTAATAACATTCCTTTTTTACCCATCTCCTGGTGACTTTTTCCAAAATATTACTTTAGGAAGACACAGGTAAAATTCCAACATGAGTGTTTCATGGGGTGGTTTCAGTACGGAATTATTCTTCCAAAAATTATCGTAAAATAAAACGTAAAATTCCCATAGGCAGACCATGCCAGGGTTCCGGAAGCTCGCTGCATGACCTTTTACTTTCAGGCTCTATTTTGTCTATATATATGATAAACAAAATTCAAAATTAAATAAAAATTCAGCTGATGATTTCATCCTGTGGTATCTTCAAATATATGATCAGCAATAGCTTAAGTTTAATCTACCCAAGGAATTTAATGTTACTTGTCCTTCTTTAGTGTGTGAAACAATCATAAAGTGTGATGATGTCATCATGTTTTCAACAGTTTTCCAAACACAGATTTGGTGAATATGCAAGCCTGCACAGTGGCCATTAAATCCTGCTTGAGAAAATCGTTTACAGAGGCTTTTTTTGTTTGTTTTTGTTTTTAGAAGAGTTTGAAGAAGAGGAAGAAACAATTTGAGATACTATATCTGTGACAGACCCTCGCTGGGGCTTGTCAGCAGCGCTCAGCTGTGATAAAACAGCTTGTCTGGGTCCTACAGAATATTATAATATGAAAAATAATAAAAGATTATTACAAAAAAATCAGTTATGACATCCTTGAGGTCACCGTCATTTCCATCTTTACCCAGTGGGAAACTCTTAGTTTAGGACCTTAACCCTGTAGTTCAAGGATGGAGGATTTTTTTTTTCTGCAATATGTCTGATAATGTAGAGTATACCCATATAATCACGAGACTAGGTCATTTTTTTGTACTGTGTAATTTAAACTGAATGTGAGACAAAGGTTCCCCACTAAGCTGGGGAGCCTGCAGCTGAAGGACTTGCGTTTCAAGGGGGCTTGGATGAACTCTGAGGACCATTGGCTATGTGCAGATGGTGTGTCGGACTCGATTGCACAGTCTCTCCTTCCCTGGCTTGGATAAATCAGGTGTGGGGAACACAATGCATGCGACTCCGCTTCAAGTCACTCCCTGTCCAGCAGTACATGCAGCTCAATAGGCTCACTGAGGTTACCTTAGTGCCTCAGTACTAGCGGTGTCTTTGCCTAGAGCAGGACAGGGATGAATATGTAATTGTGGCAGGTTCAATGCAAGGAGAGATCACAGAGACAACAGAACAGTCTCTGTGGAGTCCAGTAGCCAAGTGGAGTGAAATACTAACTATACTAAGTAAAACAGTTTTATGGACTATCAAAAGTGAATTTCCCTTTAAAACACTACACTGTGTGTAAGGTTGTCATGGTTACCAGTGCCGGTCATTGCCTTCGTCCACCTGGGTACCTCATTTGTGTGTGTGGGTTGGTCTACACAGAAATGACTAAGGTGCTACAAGGACACTATACCAAGACCGGTGTCTTAGGAATTACAAGGTTACAACTGTTGCGGTCAAACTTTGGAAGTCTGAGTCCGGGAAATATGAGTGAATCATAATCAGGAGGTAAAAGTTAATTAAGATTAAACATTAAAATGTCTAAGTTCTGGGCAATGAAATCGATTTAAAGCAAAAGGAATAAGAACTGAAATAGAATAAAGAAAAACTAACTACTGAATATATGGAACTATGGTAAAAACTAGATAAAGGTGGATCAAGTCAAATGAAACTTATCAGGTAATAAAACACAGAAGAATATTGCAAATTCCAAGACTTAACTTGTACAAGAGGGAAATATCCCTCTCTTCACTTTAGTCAAGGGAATGTAATTATTCAATGTATGCTAGAAGTAATATATCATAAAAACCTAAGTAAAATAATATTATACAAGTAATCCTAGGAATCATGTCTTCCTAAATTAAGTTTTACTTAATGTAGACAAGTCGCCAGAGATCTTTTATATGGAAATGGTAAACTTCCAAATCAATGGAAACTCATAAAGCAAGTTGAATTCATTCAGTTTTCTGGGACTAGGAAGTCAGAATGTTTGGACGGATTGTGGAAGATATCGCAAAAGAAATGGTGTTTGTATCTGGAAACAACAGAACCTTAAACAGATGTCAACATGGATAGAACTTCTAAAATAGACTTTGGCTTAAATTAAGACGTGTACATTCTTTTACTCTTTCAAAGCATTCTCAGCCAAAATAACATGATCTGTATGATCTGTAATCTGGATGGGCTTCTGACGCCCCGGCTCTACGGACTCTACCCATCTGTTCTACCATCGCATCACCTGTAGACAAGAAGCGTAAAGTCTCCTCATCTTCTTGTACAGGGCCCAAGCACAAGAAGTCTCTCTCTTCTTATGAGCAAGACATTCCTTCAGCTGAGTTAATGATGGCAGTCCACTCAATCTGGGAGACTCTGTCTATAATAGCCAGCAACCTTAAGTCTAACCCCACTCCCCCGGCGACTGCTCCGGATGCCCCTGCCCATGGAACTCTACCCGAATCCACATCCACATCCGACTCCGCCAGTCCAACCCTCTCATGACAACTTCTAACCTTCAACCTATCTGGGCTTGGATTCCATCAACAGCTCACTCCAGGCTCAAACTCAGAACCATGGCACAACAGATGACGCCTCTCTTCCTGCTGAACAGCTTCAAGCAGATCTTGATTCATCCCCCAACATCAAAGACATTACCTCCACAGCCAACTGAACATATCTCTGTCTCTTGCAGGATAAGATCCAGGTCTCTGTCCTGCCTGCTAACCCTCCCCCAGCTGAGGCCCCATTACATGCCTCCATCAAGTGCCACCTCACTAGACTGGAGAATTGAGCAGTTCGTTCGGATCTGTGCCTTGGCCACTTCCATAAATATCCCCCATGAGGAAGTCAAGTCAAAATTTTAGGAGCTCCCTCTCTACAGCAAGGACCTCTTTCACCAGGAAATTCATGGAAATGATTGAGGCTAAAGCTAAGCGGATTGACACAACCGATAAGCTTAGTTTCTCCAAACTTCCAGACTAGCCCTTTCTCGCTAGTCCCGTACTGATAATCGTCGAGTTCAACCCTTCAGACCTCAGCATCAAGGGGACTCCAGTTCATCTTAACCTTTCCGTCCACCCAGCCTGCAGACGAGCAGTGGCCGCACCTTCTCTTCTCAGCCCTCTGAGGAACAGTGACCATTTAGATCCGGTATGGAAAGGGCCCAAACCTACCCAGTCCGGTATTGAGCCAGGCTGGTATTCAGCATGCCCTAGTCCTGTAAACAGGCTTGTCTGACCTGTGCCCTTTGAAGTCAGTGAGGAGCATCAATTTATTGCCCCTCAGAGAACAGCAAGAGCTGAACAAAAGAAGACTTACCGGATTATAGTCGACTAGCAAGAGTTGGCCAAAATGTTATTCCTGCTGCTTGCTCAAGGCAGATTGTATTGTTTCGACTATTAATTAACTGATTGGTAGATTGAAACTTTATAATATCCCATATCTCAATTCTTTTGAAGTAGTGGATGTTAAGAAAACACGAAAAACAAAGGATGTTTAACTTCCAATGGCATGCAGTGCCAGTGTTTGCATCGAGGTGTGATATTTTTCACGTGTAAAGCTGCATGCAATAAGGGAACTCCATGAATGGATTGGGTTTGGTCCGGACATTATTTTTGGATGAGTACATTTATGTTCTGCCTGGCAGGTGGACCATCGTACGTAAGCGTGGAAGATCTGCAGTTTTTGCTTAAAGGACATACCTTTTAACAAAAATAAGCCTTAACGTTTTTCAACTTCATTGTTGAATGACAAAGGATTTGTATATACACAAGTGTATACTTGTTATACTATGATAGGAAAAGTTTATACATTCTACACGTTTGATAACTCAAACCTCAGTTGATAAAAAATTCGACTTATCCAAATTTCGAGCCAATGAGAGTTCCCGAGTCTTGCTCATGTACATATGCATGAACAGGATCGAAACACTACTAGCCCCCACAGTGGCTATTGGAAACGTTATAAGTGGTTGTTACCTATATCAAACAACAAATTCTTCATGTTTTTATTATGTACGTAAAATTTTCTTGTCCACTGATAAGTGTAACAGAAACCACCAAAACTGTGTACACTTTGTGACATTTCTCTCACACACCGCGGCGCGATGCGTACAGTGCTTGTTTAATTGGCCAGTGCCAGGCACAAGGTTTTTCTGTTTGAACACAAGATCATTTCTTTTCGTTTTAGTGCTTCAGCTGCAATTGGGCAGGCGGCAGAAACCAGGCTTTAGCCGCGCCGCTTAAGCACAAAGCTTGCTTCTGATCGGTCGCATGGCCACTACAAAAAATCCACGATTGGACTGCAAACATGGGGGTACATAGCACTTAGGCTTGCATGAAGGGTAGGAGCTTTAGGGCAGTGGTCCAGCCAAGTCAATTACAGTGGTACTGGCAGCAATCATGCTTGCTTCCAACAGGTAAAAATGCAATATCCACACTTTAAAGACTGGTACACTGATTATAAATGTAAAATTGTTGAGTTAATCAGCAAGCAATGCACGCAGATTTGGTAGGAGTTTAAGCAAAAATGTACCACTTCAAGAAGTAAACCTTAGATAAGAACTTTTAGACAGCCCAGTCTTTTCAACTTAGTGTAGAGTTCATTTATGTTTGAGGGCATGTAACTGTATTTTCGGTGAAAAACCCATTTGGTTGAAATTAAGAGATGGAATTGGAAATAAAGCTGAATTGTTATATCCAGGAATGGCAAAGTTAACTCAGGGTTTCAAAGGTTTTTGAAGGAATTCTTTTTTTCAGTGACTTCAGACATCCTTTTTTTATTCAGGGGTTGTTAAAACCAAAAGAATACAGCTCACGAGTAGATGTATCAAACAAGGGGTACATGCATAAGAGTCACGGGGCTAGCAAAATATTCACAAATGTGGTGGTTTAAAGGGGGCATTGTTCACAAAACCACATGGCAGGGGCTTTGATGTGCCTGTGAGGGAGGCTCCATTGTTACTACGTACACCCAGGCGATGTACGGTTCCACTGTGTGAAAAACCACATGGGCTGTAGCTTTTTTGGAATGCTTGGGAAGGGTTTCTATTGTTAAGTGGAGAGCATGAAAAACGTGATAGGGCTTTCTTCTGGGTTAGATTGTGCCAGTCAAACAACAAACAATAGAACTCCAGGATGGATGAGTGTTTGATCAACTGACAGACCAGTCTCCAAGTCCGGTAGTGGGTCCGGTATGATAGGGGTTTTTGCTACCGGACAAGCTTACCGGGGGGCCCTTCCATTACTGGATGGTGACCTAAATGGTCACCATACCTTAGTCGTCTCTCAAGAGTTTTAGTGGAAAAACTTCCAGTCTGCACTACCCCTGTTGAATCGGGTTAGGCACCACTGACTATGCAGATTCACTTCCGCCCTCTGTTCCCGGACCCATCACAGAGCCACTTCAAGGTTTCGCAGGGTTCTGGGGAGAAGTCACCTCTGACAGCTGGGTGCTTGCGACTGTCCGCTATGGATATTCCCTCAAATTCACAAGCACCCCTCCATCTGTACCTCCTATCCGTCCAACTTCAGTTCCTTCCAACAGAACAAGCGAGAGGCACTGGAGTCCAAAATAGACTCGCTCCTCCATAAGCAAGCCATCCGCCGCATTCTCAAGTCCAAGATGAACAAGGGCCTCATTTCCACATTCTTTCTCACTCCTGAAAAAGAGCCAAACACTTTGAGACCCATTATCAACCTCAAGCCTTTGAACAGGTTCATTCAGCCTGAAGAATTCTGCATGGAGATGCTATGGACAGTTTCCTAGTCTCTTCCAATTCCTTGTTGGGCCTCTTCCATAGACCTGAAGGACACATACCTTCATGTCCTAATACACCCATGAAGCTCCAAGTACCTGCACTTCCTGTACGATGGAAACCTGTTCGAGTTCACAGCTCTTCCCTTTGGCCTCTCCACTTCTTCAAGAGTGTTTCAAGGGTTGAAAAGAGTGTCACTGCTCATCTCTGAAAGCAGGACGTTATGCTATTCAAATATCTCGACGACTGGCTCATCATCAGCAGATCATTCAACGAGACAGCGTCATCCAGTCCTCTTACCTGCAATGTCGCAAGCCACTTGGGCTTTATCATCAATTTTGAGATGTCTAAGCCCATTCCCACTCCATGTCCAACGTACCTAGGAGCAGTCATCGACCTCCAACAGGGCATAGTTTCACCAACAACGGATCACATCCACAATCATTTACATTGCATGAAGGTCCTCTCTTCCGAACAGTCGGCTGCCGCCAATGCATGGCTCGGCCTCCTTGGACTGAACATTGACCTGTTCGCTTCAGCGGAAAATGCCCAACTGCTGGTGTTCTGCACCAGATACTACCATCTGCAGGCTTGGGCAATGAACACTCTCCATATCGGCTGACATCAGCCTACTTCTTCATGCATCTGTTCAAGTCAACCTACAGGTGTCAACCATCCGGAACGTTAGTTCAGCCGTTCAGCTATTGCATCTATTCAGGATGGTTTGACTGTCTCTGACAACAGCACCCTTGAACACCTTCCCAAGGGATGTTTCTTCAGCAACCCCCCCCCCCCCCGAAAAAAGGTTGATTCCTTCCTGGCACCTGTCAGCTGTCCTTTATCTGCTTGTCGGTCCCCCCTTCAAACCTCTCAGCAAAGTATCACTACTCAATCTGACGGTGAAGCTGGCATTTCTACTAGCAGTTACTACCTCACGTTGGGGCAGCAAACTAAAAGCGTTATCCACTGCTGATGGCCATATCCGATGGGAACCCCATGGTGTTTGCCTCATCCCAGCCCTTGGATTCCTTGCCAAGAATCAGTCTGTGTCCTTTCTTCCTCCTGATTTTTTGTGCCGGCCATTACTAAACACACTGGGACCCCAGATGACAAGCCTTGGTGCTCAGTCTGAACTCTTAAATGGTACCTAGCTAGGACTAGAACCTCTGAAGTACAACCAGACCAGAGATACTGTAGCCAAGTGGGCAGGTTCATCCATCAAATTTGCCAACCCTGACTGGCAAAATTCCCTGGACAATCAGACTCAACCTTTCATCAGACCTCATGACATCCGGGCAGTCTTGACCTCATGGGCCTACTTCCGAGGCAATACAATGGAAGAGATATGCAAGGCAGCATGTTGAAAGACCTCATCAACATTCACCACATGCTACCTCACCGAAAGAAAGACTCCTCACATAAAAGGGCTGTCCTGACATCTATCATGTCACCACAGAAGGGCTCTTCAGCAGGGCGGACCACCACTGGAACTACCTAACAGCTTCATGATCTTGTGAGTCTGCTCTATAGTACCCAAGGTTTCTATGTCCTCTAACACACATCGTGGATGTAGTGCGTTCTCACCCCCCCCTGGGGATTGGTATGTTTAGTGACTATTTGGGCTAGGCTGAAAGCAGAACACTCCTCCCCCACAGGAATGTGCGAGAGGTCTGTTTTTGAATACCTACCCCAAAACAAAACATTTCCTAGGCCATAGTTCTGAAGTATGCCAAAATTCATACTTGAACGTTAAAACCCACAATTTGCTGCCATTCTGGCTGATATCTATCCAACTAATGGCATAAGACAGGCCCATTGCCAGCTGTATCACATAACGGTAAACCTTTGCATCTTGAATGATTATAGTATGTACCGTGCTGTGCGGAGCAATTTAAATAACCTTTCGGATCTAGTCCCATGTATCATCAGGGCATAATTTTGACTGATTCACATGCTGCACTCAACGACAATTTTTAGACAGATGATGGCTTTTATAGTAATTCAGCTTGGAAAGAAAGGTCAGTGTTGAGAATCATGTTTTTTTTGGTTGGGGGTAGTGTGTTTTCAGTTACACACAGATGTTAGAAAGCCCTAAATGACACAAATGTCTTCCATTGTTGAACGACATCTTTCAAGTGCGCTTCTTTTGAATAGCGTTACGTGACCGGTGATGATATGTTATCACAACGACACCTCAATTTTTTCCTGTAACTCATCTTGGTTCACCTTCATACCAAGATTGCACCCATCAACACATATCTTTCTATTACCCTATTTCTGGCTAAAATGTGCAAATTTGATATGATGTTACAAGACCGGTGATGACGTCATGTCTATACAATTTCACGTTACATTTCCCACTTACCTACACACTAACACTGAAGACAAACAGCGTTACAGTTCTGTCATTATTGGGAATTAATTTATTGCCGATATTAAATGTTACGTGACTCATTGACATTAGGATTTCACCCAAATTGCTCGTCTACCTACATGCTAGGGTCGTTTTCTAGTACTTGACTGTCTTTGTCTCAAGCTTCATGTTTTGTTGCCACACAACTTTGAAGTAAGACCTTCCAAGTTGCTAAAAGTAACTTAAGTAGTAGTCTGATAGTGCTAAATTAACATCAAATAAGAAACAGAAGACATTTATGTGATTTGTTCTATGAAAACCCTTCACATGGTGCGGTTTGTCATTTTTGGTGAATATCAAAATCAAATTAATCTGGCCACTGCCCTATTTTGAAACTTGTTTAATTCATGATTTTAGACAACCTAGATTCAGGTTGAAGACAACCTGGAATCATCTTTGTGGTACAGAGCGAATAAAAAGCAACAAAATTTATTTCGAATTTTGTGGAGACTGTATTAGTTTCAGACCAAAATGACTAGTAGTAACTTAAAGCTGCAGATCCCGACTTTCCAATGATATGTTACTTCTTCACACATGGTCATGGTTGGCTGAATAATCATTCTTTGTGGACAGTGGGACAAAGTGGGCTTGGGACCAGGTTTCAGTTAGAAGCATCAGCATAAATTGTATTCAATTCTATCTCCATCTCTCCAATGAAATGTCTGTGCAAAGTTTCATCTCTCTCATACGTTCATTTCTGGAGATACTGGCCTGCACAGAATTCAGTTCTGCTGATGTGCCACTTGACATTCATTGATGCTATCTAGATTTCATTGCAGTGTAATAAGCTATGTGTATAAAGTATTTACTTTAAGTTGCATGAAAATACTGTGTATAAAACCAGTGTTTTCTTTCACAAGATATGAAAGATAGGTGTTTAATCTTGTGGTGTCATGAGGTGTGTCACGTATATGTAATTATGAGTATAGGTTTTACTTAGCCACTGTTTTTTGTGTGTGTCAATTAGAGCTTACGTAATGTGTGTGTTAAAAAATTACCATTGTGAAGATGTTGTTTTGATGTTTCAAAATTTTCCAAACAACCTACCATATTTTGAAAAAAAGTTGTTTGGGAGACAGTTTTGCCTGAAAAAGAATTCAAAGGAAAAGATTTTTGAAAAATGTCATTTCAGCTAATAACATAACTTGGCTTGAGTTTTTGCTAAGACATATTGTAGTGGAAAACTCGGTCTGCTAAAACTTTGTATCTTGTGTGCCATAAATTTCAAACAAAAATCATAAGCTATGTGATGAGCCTGATTAAAAGTTGCAATGAGTCATGTCATGGTTTATAAGTGTCACGTGACATATGGTGATGTCAGAATGTCACAACAGGGAATGCATGCTTTTTCACTTCACATTCAAGATGTCAATGGGAGTTGACATAAATTTATGCATAGACAAGGAGATACAGGATAATTATAAATCTAAAATAATCTAAATTCAATTGATGCCATCATAATTTCATATCACAAATATGTGTATTTGAATTATTGTTTACCATCTTGACTTTAAAGTATTAAGGTTTTATAAATATATTAATTAAATTTTGTAAGGGATCAGCCACTCCCGATCCATAGTTGTTAAATGAAATTGTTATGTGCTCTATTTTCCTCAGCTGCCCCCTTCAGATGCAGAATTGATCCTGAATTTGGGTGTCCATTCATTTATTGGTAGTTTGCCAAATGGTATTTGTACAAATGTTTGTTACATTGATTTGGGCTTTCCAATGATAAGTTTCTTTTTCTCTCTCTTCTTTGCAAAATGCCAGGACCTTCTACAGTATCGCAACCAAGTTGACCTGAAGTTGCATAATGGCTAACTGAAGCAGCAGTCAGAAACAACCTTTCAAGCCCATTTCGAGTTTAACCAGTTTATTTGAGGTGTACTGCTTGATTTACTTAGAAATGCTTGAAACTAGATTCAATTTATTTTGTAATTTGCTACAGTCAAGCTTTTCACCATGTTTTGTTATGCTAAATGATAAGAATAACAATTTTAATTGACACATTTCCTTAAGAGTCATTCAATTGTACATATGGAAAAGTCATTGAAGTAAAGTTCGACATACTGTTTAGTCAATTTGAATTTCTTTTTGTTTGAAACATAGTCATATGTAGGTGAAAATGAGGCTGTGCTATCTTGTTAAACTGGAAGGGAATACAGAGTTTTATCCATATGCATGTGCATTTTTGTTAAAGCTGTTATAAAATGTTCATAATATTCACATGAGAAAAAAGGGATTTCTGTTTTAATTCAATACAAAACATTTGTCAATCCCAGTTGTAATCAGTTTGCTTGTTAAAATCAATGGACGTTACCATTTGTCTTCACATGTACTAGTGATTTATGCTAGTCTTCAGATTTTGGATTCATATGGTCATATGTATGTGAAAACTGAAAAAAGTGCTCTCAATCTTGAAGTTCCATATCTCAAGCTATGAGTTCACAAGCAAGATGGTGAAAAGCCTGCAGTACCAGAAAATGAATAGGCTCATGAATGTCACCATTCCGATACACATTCGGTAATGTATCAACTGTCCTAAGAAACGACTGGATGTTGACTTCTTAGGCTGTAAATTGAAATAGCTTTACTTAAAAACCTTAGCCGTCTCTGTTTTATGAAAGGTTTGCAGAGGATTTACAAAAAGAAATGAGATTTGGCCTGGTTCTCTCTTGCACGAATGGTTGAGCACTCACACGGCCTTTACTCTGGGAATGTTGAAGTCACTTCAAATTTTAATTTCTTACCTGAACTGTTTAGTTTCAGTGTATAGGCAACAACTTTGTCCATTTTAAAGCACATTATGGCAACAAATGACATGTAATACAAAGCTGTGTCATTCTGAATAGTTTTCATTATTTGTTTCCTAAACAAAAACACACGCATGTCGTTTGATCTGTTGAATAAAGTTCTGCTTGAAATGCATTGATTGTAAATTTGTACAAATAGTCTTACTGTTCACTAAGACTTATATGAAAGGGCTGCGTAGTGCCGTAATCAGAATATTGACCAAAATATAATTACACAATCAGTGTTCTGAATTATCTTATTGCCGAGCTTTCAGTAAATGGGTACCTTCGTCAGGGCAAGCAGATTCAGTTCTGAATGAACGCATAAAAATCCATGTTAATTCCATTAATCTCCATTATATAGGGGAGATCAATGTAATGCTTTATATGTATAAGAGGTTCTGTCACAATGCATGTATTTTGACAGAACCCTTTATACTTGGTTGAACACAGATCTGTTGCTTTGCATGGTTTGAAGAATCTTACTGTATTAGATATAAGCACGTAGGCCTATGTGCACTTCCCTAAATAGCTGTCACACTTCCTGGCAGATGTTATACTTATACTATGTTATACTGCTCTCAACTCAACTCTTTATGCAGAAGGTGGGATCACAAGCATGTATGCAGCTTTCCACGGTTAGAAGAAAAATGCTGTAAAATCTGCACTGCCTTGTGTGGTTTTATTCAGGGTTCTAGAAAGCTGCAACAGATCCCCACAAATCTGCACCAGTTTGCATTCAATCGTCCCCCTTTCTTGCAGTTATGACAGTTTGAAAATTGAAGGTTTCACAAAAGGTGGATTCTGAAGAGGATTCTAGCACTAATTATTCATAAAGTGGGTCAATCAGAGTTACTGTGCACTAACTGGTAGCCAATCACAGTTCATTGCTTTAGCCAATCAGGCAAGGGGTCAGTTTACTTCTGTCAGGCAATGCTAGTTTAGGATGGAAATTCTCATGTGAGGATCATTCTGTCACAGCTTGTTGGGCAAGCTGGGTCAATTTGAACACTCTGTATGGAGTAATTCTGGGAGCAGGATCAATTGGAATATTCTTTCTGTGGAATATTATGAGGACTGGCAGCTTGGTCATTCTGGTCCAAGCTGGGATCATCATCCTTTTTGTGAAACACAATTGCTGTGGTTGACAGTGCATTGCAGGCTGCAGGATTACTGCAAGCACAGACTATCTGGAGGGCTAAAGTGTTGGGGCCTCTCCTTCTTGGGAGAAGAGAATGCTGGACAAGTGTGACTTTGGAAAAAAATAGTTGTGTGCCGTCCATCTGAAAGTTACTACGAGTCACCTCACGGAACCTTTGAGGCCAGGGTGTGGTTGGAAAGCAGGAGTGTGCTGAACCTGTGTGTATGATCACATTGCATGACATTTAAGCTCAGCGGGACCAGACCTCTTATTTGAAATCTAGCCGGAGGAGGCGAATCCTGTTTGCTGTTGTTTGGTCAGCACTGACTGAGCTGTATTACTAGCACGATGCCTCAGTGGCGGGAAAGCCAGCAAAAAGGCTGGAACTAACAGGCCTCGGCCACAAAAGGCTGCTGGGGTTGGCCAGCAACCTCTACGGCGATCATCACGAGCCATGGCGCAAGCCATTGCCAGCGCGACAGCTGCTGAAGCTGACGTGTTGGGCTCCTTCTGCGATGCCCACACCGCCGTTGGCACCATCTTCAGTGGCAGTGCCTCCTCAGCTATCCAGCACGGCACTCAGGGAGGTGGAGGGTCTTCCTACAAGCCCTACCCCGACCACTGTTTGGCAAGCATTGCACACCAGTAAGGCTGACAACCCAGGGAGAAGCTCAAGTGCACCAAGCATTATTGCAGAACCAGCTGCTGGGCCAGGTACAACTGCTAGTTTAGTTGCGTTTTCTAATGATACCATAGGCCCATTGGCTGGGGTATTGTTGATTAGAGCTATGGCTCACTGTTGCAGCAACAGCAGCAGCAAGCAACAACAACCCCGCTAGTACTGGCAGTAGTTTCAGTCTATCAGGCTCGCAACCCCGCTTTTAGGCTTCCAGTGGCACCAGCCGATTACGAGTTGCTTGGTTTTAGGACATATTAGGACAAAGGTTTTAGGACATTTCAGGACAAATTCTACTATGATCAATGTTTACCAATGGACTCTTCAGTCTCATGTGTTCTTTTTGCAAAATTTAGTACATTTCTTGAGTTTTGCATTTGTCAAGTTGCCAAGTCAGCAGCTATCACACATTACTTAGATGACGTTTTCTTTGTGGACAAATCTCAGATGGGATGCAAGTATCTTTTAGATGAATTTTCTAATGTGTGCTCAAAGCTTGGGGTCCCCTGGCATTGGAAAAGACAGAAGGCCCACAGCAAGTCATAACTTACTTAGGCTTAGAGATTGATTCCAAGCTTATGCAGGTGCGTGTCCCACAGGCTAAAGTTGTCGCACTCAGAGACAAAATTGCACAGGTACTGCTGAATAGAAAGAAGATCAATTTGGTGGAAGTTGAGTCCTTGGTGGGTGCGCTAAATTTTAAGTGTTGGGCAGTGGCACCTGGTAGAGCGTTCTTTCGCCGTCTGATTGCACTGACACAAGGTCTGACTAAGCCCCATCATAGAGTGCGGCTTTCAGTAGGGGCCAAACAGGACTTGAAGATGTGGCTAGATTTCCTTTCCGGATTTAATGGAGTTTCTGCACTTCGGGATGTTGAGTGGGAATCCAATCAACCTTTGGAGTTGTTTACCGATACAGCAGCGGGTATTGGGTTTGGGGCATACTTAAAGGGGCAATGGGCACAAGGGCGGTGGCCGCCATCAGTTATTTCATCATCTCCTTCCATTGCTTTTCTTGAGTTTTACCCAATTGTGGTTGCAGTGCAATGCTGGGCTTCCCCTCCTGATGCATAATTATGCATCAGGAGGGTACGTTTCCATTCAGATAACATGGCTGTTGTGCATATAATTAATACCCACACTTCTCAGTGTCCCAAGATTATGCACCTTGTTTGTGTATTTTGTATTGTGGTGCCTTCACTTCAATATTACATTTAAGGCTGTCCATGTCCCAGGAGTTCATAATGATATTGCTGATTCTGTGTCCCAGTTTCCGGTGGACCGTTTTCGTTCTGTGCCCCCCCCCCGGCACTGCACATGACCCAATTACCTTTTCTTCCCCAAGTGTAGTAGGGTCAGAGATAAGGCGTTTACTATCCTTGGCATGGTATCCCACACTCATACGGCATATGACAACCGGTTGGCGAGCGTTTTGCAGATTTTTGCAACACAGTGGGAACTCCACAACTTCCAGCGTCTATACCTGTAGGGCGGGAATTTGTAGCTTGGTTGTCACCACATAGTCTGTCCCCTTCCACAATTTCCACTTTATGTCTCGGGGTCGGTTCACTTTCATAAAGTGCATGGTTGGCCGGACCCAACTAATGATTTCATAATTTCCAGGTTTTTAGAGCGTGCACGTCGGGATATCCCCAGTCGGGATTTGAAAATGCCAATTTCCTTGCCTATTCTGTCCCGTATTGATGACTCATTATCTCTGATGTGCACATCTCATTACGAAAGCATTATGTTCCAAGCAGTAATGCTCTGTGCTTTCTTTGGCTTTATGCGTGTTGTTGAGTTTGCAGCAAATTCGAACAAAGAGGTCCAGGAGTCTGTCTTGCAGATTGAGGATATCCGCTTTTGCTTTGACCAAAATCAGGGCACTCCGTTGACATCACTTTCCAACGAAGTAAAGCAAACCAATCAGGTCCCCCACAAATCACCCAATTAGCTGCGGCTATGGATCAGACTCTCTGCCCGGTCCAAGCACTGCCTGCATTTGTTCTGATGCACCCTAGGCAACGTGGTATCCTCTTTGACGGAAGCCGACTGACTTGTTTCCAGTTCAGTGCGGTATTGAGTAAAGCGTTCGACCATCTAGGACTCATTGGGCAAAACTTTCAAACACACCCCTTTCGAATTGGTGCAGCAGCAACAGCATTTGAACTTGCGCTCCCCATGTCACTCATTGAAGATTTACGTCGTTGGCGTTCCGATGCAGTACCGCGATATATCCGTCCAAATCCATAGTTGGATGGGCGGGCAGGTTGTAGGGTGGGTGGGTTGGTGGGTGGGTGGTTGGGGATGAGGGCCAGCGACCAACGGGCTGTAGGGAGGTACATTACGTACCGGAATGCTTCGAAGGTGGTGAGTACTGGAGGACGTGATCACGTTGCTTGGCCCTAGTGGGTTTCAGAGCCATTTCGTGCGAGATTGAAGATACCGCGTTGAAGGCAGCGTCTGTGTCTGAGGGTAACCACGCTGATGGAAGAAACTTAGCATTTCTTTCCCACGCGCAGAGAACTAAGCATAGCTAATACAAATCCTACGCAGTCAAAGATACTGGGAGTAAGGGATGGATTTATTGCATTTAGGGGGTAAGGCAATTGGTACTGTGGGTAGCTGTGACAATCTGTGGGTTTGTAGTGTACGGTTGTGCCAAGTTTCCGCGCACGTCGGAGAAGGTAACAGAGTGTTGCAACACATCATATGTGTAATGCAGTACTGGGTGAAAAGCATCCGCTAACGTGAAGAAATTCTCAACGTCATTACGCGTACCGGTGATAGCACCAACTAGCCTATATCTTCGATGTATCGCCGGTACATTATTGGCTGCACGCCCTGATACTGGGTCAGCATCTGCTCCTCGATGTGGCCAACAAACAGACATGCAAAGCTTGGTCCCATCCGTGTGCTCATAGCCTGACCACTTGTCTGAATGCAGTGCTCACCATTGAACGCGAAGTAAGCCAGATGGAGCAGAGTGCTGGTGGGAGGATCCTGAATCTGGCAAAGCTCTAGATAGTGTTTGAGTATAGCCAAACCACCATGTTTAGAGATTACACTGGCCCATTGCCACTACTCTACAGGAGGTACATAGATGACATAGTTGGTGCTACGTGCATCATCCACTGGAGAGGAACTGGACAACTTCATTGACTTTGTCGGCAAATATCATCCTAGCTTGAAACTCACCTCAGCGGTCTCAGGAACCACTCTCTCCTCGACATCCAACTTCAGATTGAGCATGATCGGCTATCAACCTCTGTGTTCAACAAAGCAACTAACTCGCATAGCTATCTCTAATACGACTCCTCCCATCCACGGTCTTGTAAGGATTCTGTCCCTTACTCTCAGATTCTCAGACTTCAGCGTATCAGTAGCAATGACGGCGATTTCAAGCAACAAGCCACATTTTTCATCAATAGAGGCTACCCCAGTGACGTCATGACCAGTGTCTCAAGTCGAGTTTCTGCAATTACCCGTGAGAAAGCACTACTGCCATTAACTACATACTAGCAAACGCACCCCTTTGGTCATGACATACCACCCATTTAACCTGCGAGTCCGGGATATCATCATGAAGTTCTTTCACATGTTGCGTACCGATCCAGCGACCAGCAACATCTTCAGCGAAGACTCAACTCCCCTTTTTGCCTTCCAACGTGACCGATCGATTGGAGGGACTTCTGTCCATTCGGTCATCCTACCTCTATGCGTTTTTAACATCGGCACTGTGGCCTGCAATCGCCCTCGCTGTAATACTTGCAGGTTTATCCACAATTCCTCACGAATCGGAGGCCCCGAGGGCAGTTATACCCCCAGATAAGAGGACAATTCACGTGTACTTCAGCCAACCTCGTGTACTGTATCTCCCTCCAACAATGCGGTGTCCACTATATCGGAAAAACAAAATGGGGTTTGACTGACCGATTCACCGAGCACTTGCAAAGCGTCTGATGTCAACTCACAGGGCACTTCACCAAGGCACCTCACACTTGTGACGACGTGCGCTGTGTGTCCTAACCATGACAACATCAAACGCTCAACGCTTGGAGACAGAACAGCGCATCATATTCCGAATGTCGACAAGAATATAATATCAAATCAGAGCTCTGAAATATTATGTGATTGCCAAGCTTTCGGTGACCGAGTACCTTCTTCAGGGCAAGCAGATTCAGTTCTGAATGAACGCGGAAAAATCCACGTTCATTCCCCTGGATGCAGCGTTCCAAGTTCGTAAATGACGCGCTGCTCCAGTTCCTTACGCTGTACATCAGATGACGCTTTCCACGGGATGCAGACGCGTACGTCACCGAGGGTACGGTATGTGGCGGCGCGCAAAAGTGCTGCGCAATAGTGAGACCAGGTGTTTATTGGCGCACACTGCGCAAGCGTTCCGCGAAGCGGTCACCAAGGCGACGCTTGGTCTCTCCGATGTACAGTTTACCACAGCGACGACATGTAATGTAATAAACCACATTACTAGTAATGCATGTATGATCCCTGCGTATTCTGTAGCTACCGCGGGGGCCGACGACCGACGGGCTGTTAACTATGTAGGGGCAGGTGTTACATCTGGGGCGCTGACAGGGGGAATTGCTGCCTGCTTTTGACGGCAAGACGGAATCCAACCGGGAACGTACAACCATGTCTCTGACAGAACGATCGTACCTAAACGCACAAACCGTATTCCGGAGATCGACAAGAATATAATATCAAATCAGTGCTCTGAAATATGTCATTGCCAAACTTGCGGTAACTGAGTACCTTCTTCAGGGCAAGCAGATTCAGTTGCCCTGAAGAAGGCACTCAGTTACCGAAAGCTCGGCAATCACATATTTCAGAGCGCTGATTTGATTTTTACATTCTTGTCGATATTCTGATCACGTTGCTACGCTGCCCTTCCATAATTCTCGCATCATATTCCAGATTGGAACACTGACGCCAGGCGGTTTGAATGTGGACTTCTGTGCATTTAAACGACTAGTCCCTCCACAGCTCCGATGAAGACTCAATGGGGCCGAAAATTTAGCACTTTAGCAAACCGGTGAGCACTCTTTACTCTTACTTTGCTACTACATTACATGTGGGGGAATGGATGTGTAAAGCCATTCCACTGAACGCCCGAGGCGCGATCGTTTTGTCGGGGACATGGTTGTGTGATCCCAGTTAGATTCTGTCTCAGCAGGCAGCAATTCCCCTTGTCAGCGCCCCAGATGTAACACCTGCTTTACACATTTAAGGGCATGGTTAACAGCCCTTCGGTTACCGGCCCGCGGTACCTACAGAGTATATTACGTGTCGTCGCTGTGGTAAACTCACAGACATAAATAATCTAGGTTAATTTCTAATACCTTAACAAAAAGACGTTTTCGCACTTTCATTCATTCAGTGCTGCAGCACTTCACTATACAATGCACTTATGAGGTTATGGTGTTATTACCCAAAGCAGTTCAGTATCTAGTGTTCCCATGGAGGAAGAAGTCTATCACAGCGGCTCTCACCACCGCAGCCTACCGTGGCTGTGGTGACAGACTACCTATTGGTGGTGGAGTACCCACTCTGCCACCAGCTATGGCATCAGAGACCAATGATCAAAACGCGTCTTCTCCAGCTGTCATCGTGGTTCCAGAAAGGTTGGGCACTCTCCTCGCTATTCAGCTGTCTTGACCAAAGCCTACCCCCCCCCATTGCAACCCCTCATCCTCTCCGCCCACAAGACGCTTACGACCATACTCTGCTAGAGCTAAGGCCTACTACTAATTCCTCCGGAACGACTTCACCAACTTCCTGTCCGTTCCCAAGTTACATAAGCCCGCAAAAGATGAAATTGATTCAGACTCGGATAAGTCTTCCGGCAAGAACCCCTTTCTTAATAAGATCGGCCAACCTGGAGCTTACTCTGGATCATGGAGGTAGGAAAACATGCTGGGATACAGCATCTTTGCCACGGTCTCCTGTGTACTACCTTTCTCTCTCAGAGGGCGACTCACAGGGTTCTGCATGAGAGCATCAACTCTGTCTTCGAACAGTTCTTGTGGTTCTCCTGTCTGCCCGTAGACCTAATGCTCCTGAGGCAATGAACATCCCGGAAGTGAAAGCCGGCTTCCGTGAACCTCCCCAGCCAGCCGGCACCAAATCGTTGTGCTCACCAGCCAAGGCCTCGCCTGAGCACCCCGTGACCACAACTTCACTCGTTCGTTTCGTCGCTGGCGCTCCGGACACCATTCAAGTTCCGCTCTGCCCTCCCTTTTCAGCCCACACAGTACAGACAGCACAGAAAGGATGCAAAGGGAACACCCAGCGCTACCCCTGTCCATTGGGTGGTCGGCGATGACTACACCCACTCAGTTTTCTTCGCAGACGGCAATGGTAAACAGTCCATCGACTGTTTTACCTTTTCACTGTTCACCTTTTCGCTGATGTAGTTAAGTAGTTTTTGCGACCAGCGTGAAGAGAAGTTTAGTGTCATGTCTGTTTTAATACATTGGTGGACATACCACTGTTTGTGTAGAGTGGAGCTTCCTAGAGAGTATGTGTGAATTTTGCTAATTTTACGAGTACGATACTAGAAGTCATCACTGGTCTCATGCAAGGTCACGATAGAGGGTGGTGACACTTGGCAACACATACCTCGCCCACGGGCCCATTAGCTGGAGTTTTAAAACTCCATATCCGGAGCTCGGCTATGCAAGGGCTCGTTTGTGTCTACTTAATTTTGTAACTTTAGTTTCTAATTCACTTAATGATTTAAATTACAGTACTGATATTATGCGGTCCCACCTGTTTTTCCCTTCTGTGTCGGGGCCTGAAACAGACCATATTTTCTGTGCCTTTTTCTGCTCTTCATCAGTTACCCTGTTAGTTCGATAATCTTATTTATTGCAAGTGACGGTGAAAAATCTTTATTATTGTTCTTATAAGAGGAGGTGGATTTCATTGTTTATCTTTGGGTTAAAATCCATGCCTAACCGATAAACCACTCCAATTTAGTTTTGTTCTTCAAGGAGTTCCATTTGGATTTGGATGATTTCTACGTCCAGATTCTCTTCTTTTTGGTTGGATATTGGAAACTGCTAAATCCTCGACCGAACTAGGTCATCTTTTGTGTTCTTGTGCTGTTCATATCCCATGAGGGGTTGGTTGGAAAGAATGGATTTGTATAGAATTCTACAACCGCCTTTGCATTTTGAATACTTTATGTCCATGTGTATTAAACAATCTGAGTAAAGAGAAGCCTACCCTTCAGTTTTGTCTTTGAGGAAAAGAGCAGAACCATATTCGCATTATTTTTTATACTGAAAGGGGGCCGGATGGGGTATTTCTCTTGAACTGATAAGTTTTTTTTATATCTTTGTGGCTTAGTTCATAGGGGAGGAAGTACCTATTCTTTTATTTGCAAGACGTTACAGACAGACAGTTCTATCCTCAACTGTAAAAACTGGTGGCTCTGAAAAGAGCCTTTTGTTTCGTGGTGAGCAAGTAATCACTTTGTATTGCTTGCCCTATAAGGCTGGAAACAAACCCTATTTCTGCACTTCAGACTCGACGGTGAGGTTGCCACGCCGTTCTCAACTCCAGCATCAATCCTGCTCAACCCTGCTGTTTTTCCAGAAACCGGTTGGGCCTTAAGCGAAGCGAGCTTCCACCGGTATGTTTACGACGGCCAAATGGTATTTTCTTGTAAAAAAAAAGTACAGTATAACACTTTTACACTACACTTTTACACAAACAACTTAGCAAAACTGAAAAACAATTTCTGATTTTCGATTTTGGTGTCACTTTATTGGTCAGCATGGAGCGCATTATGAAAATGTCCTCTATAAATATTTTTCATAGCATATTCAATCATTTATGCCATAACAAACAAAATATGGGTGGATGCCATTGCCACTTTTGAATTACAAGTTCCTTTTGAGATCAACTGAGGTCAAAATTGACATTTATGTTTTAGGACTTAAATGTCATCTACAAGATTTTTGATTTTGTTTTATGACAGATGGGTCATTTTTCTTAAAATTTTTCAGTTGTTTCCAAGCGAACTACGTTTTCCTCTTTATTGGCTTTCTGACCTAAAACAATTCCCTACGGACATTTGTTTAATCCTGTATAGCAATTTTATAGCCCCCTCGTGTGAATGATTGAGTCGCGTGCCCAACATGGTCGTCATTAAGTAAGTCATTAAGATGTGCGGCCACACAATGGACGCATCTATACTATTTTTTTCGTAATAGGGTGCTCCGCAGCAAATAAATTACCCGTTGACAGAAGTGTGTTTCATGCAGTTCGCTCTACATGCTTGCGTGAAGTTTGGTACTATTGGAAAGTACTTTCCCTGGACTGTCTATTGATAGCAATGACATCATTTGTCTAGGCCACCTCTAACTCATTCAAAGCCTCGAAAGGAGGTAAACAATTCGCCTGTGTTACCATAGACAACCCATGTCTTGTTCTCACATACCAACAATATAAAACTTGACTACGATATGAAAGCTGAGCAAAGAAATTCAAGCCGTTATGCAAATGTTATGCAAATGCTAAAATTAAGCAAAGTCAGTATTGTTTACTTGGATACATGACATGCATTTTGGCCATCCAATCCGCATGCGCATAAAGCCCTTGCCTGTGTGGCGGGCATCCCCGGGCCTACCCTGAGTTGATGGGATCAAACCAAGCACTATTAGTGGCAGAGTCGATCTTCCCAACCTAAGGCTTTTCCCCAGACGAGAGACCACTCAGAGCGACCTCAAGGCAAAGGGTGCGGGACCGTTTGGGAGGAAATATACCGCCTATTGTGACCGAGTGTTAATTAGTCTCTGTTAAATTACACAATCAACCTGTAAAGAAAGTAATCCTTGACAGAAGAACTGTTGGTACAGGACGTTCAATTTATTCAACAATAATCAACACAAATCAACAAATGAAATGTATAGTGAAGTGATTGGGAGATTGGTTTGGTTGCCTGTGTATTTACTTAATTGGATTGAGCACTAATTTAGCGTAGGGCCACAGCAGCAATACGCCAATGCATCAACTATGCACAATGCGCATGAGCCATTCACTGTGCATCAACCACACACAGCGCACCATCAAAGTTGTATGCGTCAGCAATGCACCACTGCATAAGCAACGCACCTCTGTGTAAACAATGCACACCGCTGTGTAAACCATGCACACTACATGCACTGCATCAACAATGCACACCGCGTCAGCAACCTACAACTTGTACAACTTCGTACGAGCTTCACCTAACGTGCATGCGAGCCAGCGTCAGCAACGTACAGCTCTCACAGCCTTGTACTTGCAACGCGTCAGCTACACACACTAGTCAGCCACGTACAGTCTATACAATCACGTACTTGCAACGCATCAGCACCACGCAACGCTTCGCACAGCGCTGACAATGCCTTAGCTCCGTGCCAACTCACCAACTTCACTCTGCGAAGTCCAACACGTAACCACATATAATGCGATCGCAGCGCTCGCTGCGGTAGCACGACCATGTGCACACAGCGCGTTACGCTATGCCTAGCCAGCACACGTTACCAAGTCACTAGCCAATCAGGTACGTGCACTGCAACTCATTAATAAAATTAGACTAGCTCTAGTCCTATACACTTCCGTCACACCTGTCTTTCACGCAATATCCTATCAGAATACGTGGCATGACTGCAGAACTGCAATTGTGCTTCACGACACTGCTCGTGTGAAATCAGTCCAATTCAACTGTAATCATATCAACAGCAAGAGCTGTCAGTGGCACTGACCAACCAACCGATGTCCGTCAAAATTCAGTTTAACATGACCTTAATTCCAGCCTTCCGTTTCCCTGTCTTTTTGGTAAATGTAGAAATAAAATACCAAGAAACAAAGGTTTGAGACGTTAGTTAAGCTTGTTGATTGAATCGGTGCTCCTGGCACGACCATTTGCTAAAGTGGTCTGGTCCAACTAGAATCAGGAGACGCGGCAGTGCCACAAATGATTTCGTGAAGTATCGTCACCGCAAAGTACTAATCTACCACCGCAAGATTTGGCCACAACTATGATGGTGGCAAGAATTATTGTATTCGATAGTGAGGTAGCAGTCGAGAAATGGCAGATTGGGTAAAAAGATGCAGAGAACTACAGTTGCTGATCTCTGCCAGGAATACACTTGTTTATTTTACGGTGTTATAACGCCATATTACGACGACTACGGCGCCCACGCAACCACACACGTGGCTCCGCTTATGCACATAGTATTTGCAGTTATACATGTACTGTGGCCATCCTTGTACAGTCTATACACGGTATATAGGTCTTACTTTGTCATTAATTATGAAGACGAGGTAACGCCTTAAAAACAGACCATCATTTTCACGCCTTAAACCAGAGACTTATAACGCTGTAGGTCTAATAGGACGTTATAACACCTTAAATTGCGGCGTTATTACGCCTTAAATTAAGGCGCTATAAACGCCGTAATAGAGTTACGGCGTTATAACGCCGTAATAGAGCGTTATAACGCAGACCTTTGGACAATCATCCAAAGATGACCCTAGAAGAAATTTGTGATGACGACGTCATCACGTGATTTCTTTTTCAATTTTGAATATTTAATTTTCCCCTTGACTTTGTACAGATTTTCAAGCCAGTTTTCAAACCTTCGCAATGTTTGATCGCTATCAAAGTGATAGCCAACAAAGACCCTCATGCAAAAATCATTCCAAAGAAATGACGTCATAACGTGATTTAGTGTTGAATTTTCAATATTTATTTCAGCCCATTGACCTTGTACACGTTTTCAAGGCACAATTTTGAAACCTTTGTGATGTTTGATCATTATCAAAGTGACAGCCAACAAAGACCCTGATACAAGAATTATTGTAAGTAAATGACGTCATGATGACGCCATCATGTGATTTAATATTGATTTTTCAATATTCATCTCAGCCCATTGACTTTGTACACGTTTTCAAGCCAGCATTTGGGTTAGTTTGAAAGGTTTGATCAATTTCAAAGTTACAGACAACAAAGACCCTAATGAAAGAATTTTGCTAAATATATGACGTTATGATGATGTCATCACAAATTTCTAAATTGATTTTTGGATATTTCATCTTCCCCATAGGTTTTGTACACGTTTTTCAACAGCCTGTCCTCGGCACTTTGGTAAATCTGAATTATTTCCTTCAATGTACACTTGAAATCCCTAATGAAGAGAGGCTCCCGAAAAAGAATCGTCAAAATAACTTCATCAGGGGCCACGTGACATGAGATTAAAGCTGCAGCTTTCCTCATAGGTTTTGTACACGTTTTTCTGCTACACAATATTATCGATCTTAATGAGAGTAGTCCCGAACTTTGGCTGAGAATTGCCGTGAGAAGGAAAAACAATTTTTTTTTTCATCTTCGTTTGATTACACATTTACCCAAGAGTCTGAATATCAAATAATATTTCAAGATTTTCTTTCAGTTTAAATGCAAATCACGTGACATCATAAAGGAGCAGCTTTGTGCATAGGTGTTTTCAGTCCATTGACTTTGTATACATTTTCAAGCCACTATTTTGAAACCTTTGCGATGTTTGATCGCTATGAAAGTGATATCGAACAAAGACCCTTATGCACGAATTCCTCAAAAGACATGACGTCATGATGACGTCATTATGTGATTTACCATTGATTTTTCAATATTTATTTCAGTCCATTGACTTTGTACACATTTTCAAGCCACCATTTGGGCAATTTTCAGAGGTTCGGTCATCATGAAAGTTACACACAACAAAGACCGTCATGACAGAATTTTCTTAAATTTATGACGTCATGAGGACATCATCACCAAACAGAAACTTCCGAAACAGCGTAGTGGTTGTTCACAAAAACATTCCTCTAGTTTCTCCTTGCTTGTAACATCTAATGCCATGGGTCAAGGTACTGTCAGCATGTAAATGGGGATGCATAGACTCAAAAAGCAAAGATTCAGACTGAGCATTTATTTCATTGGTACAAAGCCAAAACCACCGTGATTTATTTAACACAACACTATGTTGCACGCACATCCCTTTCATTAAATGATAGATGGCCAAAGAACTTTCTATCCATAAATGTATCTTGTGCAACTGGTTACGTAAAATCACTTTTAAAAGGAAAAAAAGGAGAGGATCGGGATTAATTTTCATATGATAAAGAAATAGTTCACTGCAACTGTGGAAGCTATGCTTATCTGAACAAAGTTAAAACTACATAGCAGAAGAACAAAATATGTCACACCATTCACACTTGAAGCCAGCTTCAGTATTCAGCCCTTGTTAACTTTTATAAAAAGCTAGTATAATCATAAGGCGAGCAGTACGTGTCATTCATAAAGTCTTCACAAAGAATAAAAAATGACCTAACAATACAAACGAGCCGAGTTGCATTTCCTTACCGAGGAAGGAGATACGTGACTACCTAATATGTACGGAGAGTCATCAGAAGTCTATTCTAAGGTGAGTTTAGTTCCAGTGACTAAAACAAATGAATTCATTTTAGAACGTGACGCACGGAAAGACAAATTGCTTGGTAATACAAGCAAATGCAAGGTGTGGAATTTGTGCGTGCTCCGGTCTGACACCTACAGTAACCGATGCCACTGTCCGTGGTTACCGCTGGATATTAAAAACATAAAAGGTGGGTCACAATTTATAATATCTTCTTTTTGATGGCTCAGTAAACAGCAAGGAAATCAACTGCCTTACACTACTACTAGTCTTGTCCAGAGTCGGAGAACAGATCAATCTTCGATATTTTCTAAGTCCTCATTCCCACTGCAAAGTGTAGCGAGACGCTTCAATCTCACTGACCACTTGAATGGTGTTCAGTGATCCTGACATTTTGTTTTATCAATTGCTGTAAATCAAAAGCCCACTTTCCTTCTCCGCATTTGAAAAATGCAAATCACTGTATAATCATTTTCATGAAATATTTTCTTAAAGTCAATAGGATTTTACTCATTCATTTATCTGTTGCTTGAAATATAATCAAAAACAGATTATCAAGTTTAATCAGATTTCCTCCAAGTTAGTTTGTCTTAAAAGAGGAAACTCTTTGATATATAAATAAACAGCATGAAAATAAGAGCACCGATACCAAAACTTGCAATTTACAACACAGCAATTCTCAGTTTCGGGGGCAAATTCAATTGCATTTACTTCACAAAGGCAACTTTCCACAAAAACTTTAATACATATGCTCTTATATTGGACTTGCATGTTTTTTACAACAGAATTGTGTAACAAACATCATACAAATTTCCATTAAATTTGTAAATATGCATAGCCTGTTTTTAAGTTTAAAAACAAGGGATATGTATCACTAGGACAGGCTCGAATTTATCTTTTATGCATTAGTTGTAATTATTTACCATTATATGCTTACTGTTCATGCTTGGGTGTACTCTTTTGACTTATGTCGAGAGTGTCAATTATGTGCAGTTTTTCAAAGTTAGTAGATTAATATGCTATCACAATATAACTTTATCATTTTAAAGTTTGCCTGTGTGCCCCCCCCACCTTTACATACCTGTACCAATAAAACTGCTGTAAAAGTTTGTGCCTTTACTTTCCCTGATTTTTTTTAATATTCAGATAAGTCCATTGCAATGTTGGACTGTTTAGAAACCTGTTTTCGGACTCTTGATCCTTTGAGATTGAGTGATAATCAGATAAAAGAGATTGTGTTATGCACGTAAATACCACGAGGAATAGCTTATGTAAAATCAAACCATAATAATCATTTTTCAAATAAATCACAAATGCATTTTCAAATTAGATTTAAAAATTACACTTACGTTGTGATTTAAAATATGTCTCTGAGACTCTCTACTGAAGACACTTTGCTTGTGGCTTTTCTTACAGCATCGAGTACAGTGACTGCTGCAAGAAGATGAAGACCTACATCATGGAGACCACAGTCTTGACATTTGTCAATAATTTGATTCCACGCATCCAAACTTGTGTCTGAATCACAGAACACAATATCTTTCAAATTTGCTCCAGCAGTCCCTATAAAAGAACAGAAAGAACAAACTCAAAACTCTGAACTCAAAAAACAAACTGCTAGGCAGGTGCCGGGTACCCGGGTACCCGCCCGTCGATTTCAAAAGCCGGTTCCATTTTTCCGGCCTGGGTACCCGTAAAAAAGTAAATAAATTAGGAACAAACATTCATGCATAAAATGTCTGTGAAATTTCTTACTGAAGGACAGACTTCATGGAAAACCACCGTGCCGATGAAAACCCGGTCCCGCGGTCATACATGAAACTTGAATTCGGAGATCGACAGCTAATTTTGTTACCCACTCCGCCCATTGTACCCCAAGTCGTTTTCCTAGTTCCGGAATTTCCTAGTTCACAAGAGCGAAAAAAACACTAAAATTCACGGGCGATAGATCACTCGCTACGTGTGATTTTAAATATGTCTTGAAATTGAATAGTCATATAAACCTTTGCATCTAATGTCTGCTTAATCAAAATGACTTTTTTAGAGTTTCCGTTTTTGTTAATTTACCGAAAACTGCAAGCTTTTCCCCCACTCTCGGATCGCGCGGCGTTACCACGCAAAGTCGTTGCGAACTCAACTACACGGGCGCAGCAGAAATGTATGTGACGTAATGGGTTCGTCAACTGTGCGGCGCGGGGAGGGTAATGTTGATAGCTTACTGTTCAGTTGAAAAGTCGAGTCAAACCTTACGCAATTTCTACCTTTTTAATTCATTGGAATTCTTATTTTTCATCTAATTTTCGCAAAATTAAAAGATTCTCTATTAGAAAAGCAACTTTTTACAATGGTTTTGGCTGGAAATGGATTTTTCGTATGGTTACTTTTTATTTGAGAAGACGTTTTTGTCTCGATCCTAAACCGATCCAGAATTAGGGAAGGTGTCATCGTCACTTTCGTCGATCGATCCTATGAGTCCAAATATAAAAGCTTAGATATTGAAAAAAAATTGGAAGTACATCCAAAACACAAAGTTGACTTCTGACCATATTTCACTCGAATTTGAGGATTTTTTAGCTGCAGTCTTACTGAATAGTTTTCGCGATCCGGAACTAGGAAATGACTGTGCCAAACCTATATGAAAAAGAGACCGAAGGAGTTTTGTCTTATATATAACGGTTTGCCCGTACCCAACGTACATTAATAAGCACTGTATGCTCAGTGCTTGTCCGAGAGCTTGCGAAAAAAAAACTCACAAGCTTACTCGGGTGGGACTCGAACCCACGACCTCCTGCTTACTAGTGCAGATGTCTTAACCACTCGACCACCGAGCTTGCCGGGGTCGGCTGGCCGGTCCGAGTTTTGTCTTATGAGGGGAAGCGCTGTTGATGTACACTTGCATGACTGTATTTGTAACTATCAAACCCTGTCGGCCTAAATGACTTTTGTGCGGAATAAGGAGTGCTTACTGTTTGAATTAAGAGTATTTTTGTCAAATAAAACAATATGAATGAAAATTACTTTATGTCGGGATTGACGACGAAGCAAGAGCGGCCTGTGTAATATTCCAGCAGGAATGATGTTTTCTGTATTTCAAATAGCATTTCAAATCCAAGTATTTTTTTCATTCGAAAAAAAGGACATGTTGACAGGTGCAAGTCATAATACAATCGGCCAATCAAATGTCACTTGTCGAAGTACTTATACATTAAAATCTCGACAACTGAACCTCAGGGGAATGGAGTTATCCTGAAAAAGCATTTATTAAACTAAACCACTTCATCGTTGTACGCACCTTCGTGTGGCAAAACTTTCGTATCGCTTAGTCATTTAACAACGTGAAGCGCTGCTATTTTTTCACTTGGGCTTCCTTATGTGTGGTCACATGACCTTTCTTTTTACGGTCACATGGCCGCTGCAGTGTCAGCGATTGGACTGCCTGAAGGGGACTACAATTGGGCCCGCGTTGAAATCAGGTTAGTTTCAGCGTTTTGAAAGCCAGGATTACACAGTTGCAGCTACGTTGATTTATGCAACGTGCTGGTCGTCGTCAGAAAAGAAACGAACTTGCGATGACCCCTAACCCTATATAGACTTCCGATAGTTTCAACGCCGTTTGAAGCATTTTGGTGGCGGTTTTTTGAATCAGAAACTTCAAAATTAGTGGATGTAATGGTGTGAGCATTGTTCGAGTTACGGTGGTGTTTTTGTACATAAAACTTCAAGCCTTTTAACCTGTGACGTACATAGCACTGATTTGGTCCGCACGTGACACGACCAGCGCTCACCATTAGTGCACGCCACATGTGTTCCGCGTGTACGTGGTCATGCGCATCCGGGACATTTCCTTTGAGCGTTTACAGGTGCGTATGTCATGTAGGTGGTTTGCAGCTCTGTTCTCTTTTCTGACGTTCCCCGTGAAGATTTGTTTTTCTGTTTCATACACCCACAAAAAATGTACAAACTGAAGGTAACAATTTCGTTTGATAAAAACGTAGGAGAGATTAACTCCGACGTTTAGAACAATGTTCTGCTTGCTTCCTATTGTAGCGCCGGCGGGTCCGGCCGGTGGGGGCGCCTGCTCGGACCCGCATTGAGTTGGCTGGCTGCCCGCGCTGGTTGCGAACGGCCCGCGGTTTTCCCGCCTCGCGCCTGCGCAGTCCCTGCCGTGAGGCGCCATGTTGAAAAAAAGGATTGTCGGAAGAGGACATTGTGGTGCTGTCAGATTGCAACAGAATAAAGCAGAGATTTTTGTGACCAGAACAGTGAGTTGCTCCAGCGTGTCGTTCTTACAGCGTCGAACCCTGTGCAGCGGGACACGCTACAACTGGTGGCAGCGGCGAGACGCTGGATAGCTGTAGAAAAACAGGTAAACTCTTCGCCTTTTCTGTGTCATGGAATTGGTGGATGATTTTGGTCGGGTGCCGGACTCGCTAGCCAGCGGCAGCACAGGCCAGCGCGGGGCCACGTGGTCGGGGGCCCATACCGCGAAGGCGACGTGGAACTCACCTGGATTGGCGGGCGAGCTGGAGTCGTTCCTCGCGGGGAATCTGGAACAGTTGTCCAGGAGTGGGAGGCGGAAATTCGAGGGTATCGAGTGCGCGGCGTGGGGGGGTCCTGGGCTAGGTCCCCTGGAGAATACAGCCAAGTCTGGGCAGTCCCCGGGCGACTTCCCTCCTTCTAAGGTCGATGGGGCGAAGGGGGTGCCGTTCCGTTTGGAGCACGACCATTTCGCCCCGGTCACTGGGGAGGGGGCGGGGCATCGCCAGGAGACATTCTCCCGGCCCCTCACTAGTACACCCATCGTCGACGTCCGTGGGGCGCCCTCTGGCGGCGGGGACGCACTAGGAGAGGCGTTCCAGTCGGAGCGCCCTCAGGGTGGGTCCGCGGCTGGGGGTCCTGGCGGGGACCGGGCGGAAGTTCATTCATGTCTTGTGGTAGCGTCGGGGCGCCCTCTCGCGGTACCGTCGTAGCCAAGAGAATGCTCCTCTCGGAGCACGGCTGGGCGGCTGCTGCGGGGTTGGAGCTTCGTTGCGAGGTAGCTGATGCTGGTAATACTAGCCATAGTTTAGGGGCGCCCTCTTGCGGCGCCGCAGTGGCTCTGCAAGCGTCCCTCTCGGAGCGCGGCCAAGCCGTGGCGGCGGCCGCGGGGTTGGGGCCCCGACGCGAACTGAGGGGGGGTTTTGGGGCGCCCTTGCGTGCCGGGGACGTGGCGTACCGCCTGGAGCGCTACAAGGCCGCGGCCACGGTCGTCGGGAGGGAGGGTCGAGATGGGCTAGCTGGAGTTTGTGAGATAAATAAGGAGCTGCGGACGCCCCCGCACGGCGAAACTGCGACGGGTGGCGCGACTAGGGTGGATCCCCGCGCGGGGATCCACATGCATCTGTATGAGGCGGATCCCCAGCCGGGGATCCACTCGCATCTATATGAAGCGGATCCCCTTCGGATCCGCGCTCAAACTCATGAGGCGGATCCCCAGTTAGGGATCCACACGCGTCTGTGCGAGGCGGATCCCCCTCGGATCCACGCACATGCACGTGAAGCGGATCCTCCTTAGATCCGTGCGCAAACTCATAGGGCGGATCCCCACCCGGGGATCCTCATGCATCTGCGTGAGGCGGGTCCCCCTCGGGTCCGCACGCAGACGCGCGAGACGGGTCCCCATCCGGAGGTCTGCACGCGCCTTGTCGAGGCGGATCCCCAACCGGGGGTCTGCACACGCCTGGTTGAGGCGGATTCCCCCCGGATCCGCGCACGGGCATACGAAGCGGGCCCCCGAGTGGGGGGAGCCGACCAGAAGGATCGAAGACCGGTGCTACTTCCTGACCGGTATGACGGAAGTTCGTCCTGGGCGGATTACATTACGCACTTCAAGAGCGTGGCCACCGTCAATAGATGGAGCGAGGCCGAGAAGGCAGGGTACTTAGCCTCCCATCTGCGGGGACTGGCCCAGGAGGCATTGACAGACTTATCACCGCAGGCCGGAAGGACTACGTGAGCGGCGGTTTGGAGTTGCTTCACAGGTGCCACTCCATCGGGCTCAACTTTCCATACGGGTGCGCGGTCGGGGAGAGTCTCTAGAGGAACTGGGGAGGTCCGTCCGACAGTCCTCCGGAGTTACCCAACCTTGCCCACACAGGTGCGAGAAGATCTGGCGGTGGAAGCCTTCCAGAACGCCCTGGGGGGACAAACAATTGCAGCGCCATGTCTTCGCCAGGAAGGCCACGACCCTGGCAGAGGCGATTACCCTGGCCACTGAGATGGAGGCCTTTTTGGAGTCCCAGGCACATCAGCGGAAGGGTAGGATCGGGGCCAAGGAGGTTCGGGTGGTTGAGGAACCCTCCGCAGGTACGCCGGGCAAGGCAGGGGTGGTGGTTGGAGATCCACCCTCGCCAGGTGCCCCCTCGCGGGCCCAGTGCTACGGGTGCCGCGAGTATGGACATTTCCGCCGGGATTGCCCACACGGAAAGGGGAAGGGCAGCACCATCCGGAGCCGGCTGCCGGTGGTGCCAGTCTTGACGGCGCAGCCGGAGCCAGCCCCTGCACCTCCGTTGACCGCAGAAACAGGGTCAACTACGCCACCGGCAAGCTGGCCGGCAAGAGAGTGCGGGTGCTACTCAACATGGGGGCGGCCGTAAGTCTCGTGTCGGCCAGGGTCTACTATGCACTTACGGGCGCCGACAAACCCAGATTGCAGCCAGCTGGACCGACTCTGCGGATGGCTGATGGTAGCCTGATGCGAGTGCACGGAGTTGCCGACTTCAAACTCCAGCTGGGGGACCAGTGCACCCTACACACCTACACCGTGGCGGACATCGAACCCGACGTCATTGTGAGGATAGACTTCCTGGCAAAACACCGCTGCGAGTGGAGGTTGAGCGACAACTCACTTGTGGTTGACGGCAAGCTGGTTCCCCTGGAGGGTCCGGGCCGCAAGCCGGTGGTGGCACGGGTCCAGGTGGCCGAGAGCGTGGTAATCCCTGCCAGGCACGAGGCGATCGGATCCCCCTCGGAGCCGGCCGCCAGAGGCGGAGGACGAGTCCCTGGTTGCGTCAGCCGACATGGACGGAGAGGAGGATGACTCGATTTTGGACGGGTTTCCCGAGGTCTGGGACCTGAGCAAGCTAGCTCAGGAGCAGCAGGACGACCCGGTGCTGGGACCGGTCCGCCAGTGGCTGGTGGCGGGAAGCGACCGGCCTGAATGGGAGGACATCTCCGACCTTGGCGCCAGGGTCAAAAGCTGGTGGTCCAGATGGGACACACTGCGACTATTCCGAGGGGTCTTGCAGGTGAAGTGGGCAAGGGCCGACGGGGGGCCCCCACCTGGAAGATCGCTGTCCCACAGGCCAGGGTACCAGAGGTTCTACTTCTTGCCCACAACCACCGAATTGCTGGACACCTCGGGGTCGCTCGGACCGTGGCCCGACTCAGGCAGGCTCCAGTGTATTGGAGATGAGACGGCAGGCTGAGGAGTGGTGCCAGAAGTGTCATCTCTGCAGATCTAAGAAGTCCCCACCGTGTCCCGGGAGAGCTCCGCTTCGACAATACCTGGTTGGAGCCCCCATGGAACGGATCGCCATTGACCTTACAGGACACCTGCCCCGAACCAAGGCCGGAAACACCAACATAATGGTAGTGGCGGACTATTTCACGAAGTGGGTGGAAGCGTTTCCCCTTCCGGATCAGACGGCCCAGACTGTGGCCAAGACCCTGATGGAGCAGGTGATCATGCACTTTGGGACACCCCTCGAGATCCACACGGATCAAGGGCGGGAGTTCGAGGCGGGCCTGTTCCCTGGGGTCTGCCATCTGTTGGGCATCCACAAGACTAGGACGACTCCGTTCCACCCCCAGTCTGACGGCATGGTGGAACGGTTCAATCGTACCGTGAAAACCATGCTGAGCATGTTTGTGGATGAGAATCAGGACGACTGGGACAAACATCTTCCCTACGTCCTGATGGCCTACCGCTCCTCCCAGCACGATAGCACCAGGCTCACCCCGAACATGCTCATGCTCGGGAGGGAGGTGGGACTTCCCCTGGACATTGTTGTGGGGTCACCGGAGGAACGGACGGAGACTACTGAGTCACTAAATTACATGGACGAGCTGAGACCTAAGCTCATGCGGGCCCACGAGTTTGCCCGGCGACACCTGAGGCGGACTCAGAGCTACCAGAAGCAGCCCAGGAGGGCGGATTCGAGCCCGGCCAGGCTGTTTGGCTGTACACCCCAAAGAAGAAGGTCGGCCGCTCCCCCAAGCTGCAACGGTGGTGGAACGAACCCTTCGTGATGCTACAATGCCTCAATGATGTGACCTACAAAGTGCAGCGTAGCGCCCGAGCGAAGGCTCAAATCGTGCATCACAATCGGCTCAAGCGCTACCTGGGCGATGTGCAGCTTGGATGGTGGGAGCGCACAGCCGGCGGAACCTTGGCCGAGGAGGCGCCAGAGCAGGCAGGGGGGCAAGGAGCCAGCGGATCTGGCCCTCAGTTCTGCCCATGGGGGCCGTCTCCCCCCGTTGACGAAGGGACCGCACTGGAACCTATTGATGGAGCGAAGTCGGGGCACCCGGGCCGGAACGGCGGCGTGTCGAGCGGGGAGAATTCAGACACAAGCAGCCAGGGAGGCAGCGCGTTGGCGGAACCATCGCCGTGCGAGCGGGGAGCACGCATGACTCGCAAGGGGCGGCGGGTTTGGCGCCCGGCGCGATTCTGCTCCACGCTAACTCCTGAATCTCCCTCTGTTTCTCTCCCCAGGATGGACCGGTTGGCCTGCCCCCACTGTCGGCGGGAATTCCGTCAGCAGACCAATTTGCGGCGACACCTGAGGACGGCTTGTCTGGAGCTGTTCGCCGCCCGGCCCTATACCTGTGAGCGGGGGTGTGGTCGCTGTTTCTACCGCTTGGATGTGCGGGATCGGCACCACCGACACTGCGACCACGTCCTCGTCGGCCAGGTCAGGGAAGAGGATCCTGACGTCCTGGAGGTCTTCGCCAGTGACGGGGAGTTGGAGGGTAACGAGTTCCCCCGAGGAGCAGCCAGCCCCCCTCCCTGCCTGCCCTCCGGGTGGAGCCGCCCGGACCCGCCCCTGGTCAGCTGCCGCGGGTGAGCCCTCTCTGCCGGTGCCCTCTCGGCACCGAAGGCAGGGGTCGCGGGGCCGGCCGGAACGACGAGACCAGTCGGACTCGCCTTCCGGTGCGGCCTCGGGCCCTCAGGCGGCCGCTGTGGCCGGGACCGCCCCCCTGCACCGCTCAGTAGAGACAGAGACACAGACTGAGGAAGAACCCCCAGCCCCGGGTTTGGAGCGGGGGCCGTCGGAGTCTGCCCCCCGGCTCGTGGGTGACGTATGCGGGAGGGGTCCGCCTGCAACTGGGGGTGCGAGCCACCCTACAAGAGGAGCGGGCCACCAGAGATGCAGACACCACGATGGACCCAGCCCTGTGCGAGCATCACCACAACCAGTGGCAGTTGGAGGTAGCCCCCACTGGCTTGGACCGCCGCGGCCACCGCCAATTCCGGACCCGAGTGGTTCACACTTATGAGGTCCCGGGCCGGATGTTGTACACCTTCGGCGGTGAGCCGTATGTGCAATACGGTGTCGATGCCGACTACGCCGGGCAGCCGTCCCTGGGGGGCTTCTTACCTCCGGGAGCACCGCCTCCGACCCAGTACCCTGAGCAAGTTCCGTGGCAGTTCTGGGACCAGCTGTTCCACCGGTCGGAGGTCCAGCGGGAGCCCCCTCCACCGCCCACCGGAGTCCGCCCCCCCCGGAGCAGCGAGGCAACGCCCGGGGGGGGGGGGGCGAGGCAGTGACCGGAGCCCCCCCACACTGGACCCCTGGATCCCCCCATGGTAGCGGAGAAGACCCTTGGAACCCACCAGACATGTACTTGTTGCTTGGTTTCACTCTTTGTAAGCTGCGCAGGGGCGACCGGGATGGCCTCGGGCTGGCCCGCCGGGTTGCGCCGACTCGTTTGGGGACGAACAAGAGTCCTCGGAGGGGGTGGTGTAGCGCCGGCGGGTCCAGCCGGTGGGGGCGCCAGCTCGGACCCGCATGGAGTTGGCTGGCTGCCCGCGCTGGTTGCGAACGGCCCGCGGTTTTCCCGCCTCGCGCCTGCGCAGTCCCTGCCGTGAGGCGCCATTTTGAAAAAAAGGATTGTCGGAAGAGGACATTGTGGTGCTGTCAGATTGTGACAGAATAAAGCAGAGATTTTTGTGACCAGAACAGTGAGTTGCACCAGCGTGTCGTTCTTACAGCGTCGAACCCTGTGCAGCGGGACACGCTACACTATGTACCAAAAAGAACCGTGTTTCGGGCACCTGATCCACCGGTAGTGCGCAATGCCATTTGTTATTAGGCGATCTCTATTCTGGGTACCTGGGTACCCGATGTTAACAAAAAACAGGTACCCGGTTCTAAAAATACCCTCAAATGCACACCCCTACAAACTGCTGAAACAGTTTGACCTCCTACACAAAGAGGACAAACTGTTTCAGCAGTTGGAAATGGCACTGCTACCTAAGACTGATACCAGGCAGTAAGTGTAATTTCTGTAAAAAACATATGACCAAAATGAAGAAAAAAATTACAAGCACTCAGCATAAATGCTTGAAATGAGTCCACTAAACAAAAATCCTTGTTTAAAATGATCTGTTGGATGAAAGGACTCTATGTGCGAGTTAAATAGACTCTTCAAATCAATGCATAAACCTGTTGTCAAGAAATGGTGTGTTTACCAAAAAACACAATTATCAAACATTTTGAAAAAAGTGCGTAGTTGTGCTGAATGAAATTGATGCCTTTTTTCAACCACTATCAACTCAAATGAACCACTGGCAAAAATATCTGACTGAGTGAGGGGTATCAAAGCCTTGAATTTGCCAGAAAGGTTCCAATAACTCCAAAAAAGGCCACTTCAGGTTGAAAATTTCTAAGCAGTGTGATGGCTCCATCAGAAATTGATGCTTGTAAAGCTTGAATAGATTAAGCCTTGAAGGCAACTGCAAGGTCAGAATTATCCTGCTTTGTCTCCTCTGCAATTTTGACCAAGTGCTCCTTAGTTTCTTGTACTGCATCAGATCTCCTTTGGGGTTAGGCAACCAAGTCCATATATATTGTCCGTTTCAACACAAAATGGCATGTAGTGACATACCATCCACAGACTTTGTACACATGATATGTCAGTTTGTGGTACGGCAACTACACACGACACTTTGTGGCGCAACCAATGATGTCATCGGAAGTTTCAGGCAGGTAATCTGTCACAAACAAAGCCAGTAACCCATAGCAACTTCCATGTGAAGGACTGGAGGAGCTCTATTGAATCAAGGTTCTCTTGCTGGATCATTTTCTTTTCCCTCGTAATAACTTCACTGGATGGAGTCAGCTTGAATTAAAGATTCTTCAGAGAGCTGAAAAACAGTAGATCCCCTTCTCATCAAAGCATCTCCTCTCCTCCATGGCCAGAGTCTCTGCATCATGGGTTTTGGGGCAAAGACATTTCTACTTGGAACACCAACAAGAAGCTTGACTGAAGTTGGTGAATGAATGCACATGCTCGTCTTTGGTTCACAGTTTTTGAAGCCAGTAGTAAGGATCAGGATGTAGGATTTCACTGCAGAGAAAGTTGGGAAATTTAACACCAGAGTAAAGAAACTGGAGGCAACAGAGGAGTCAGAAATATTTTTGGAGAAATGTTTGGCTCTTGCTGCCAAGAAGGCCAGTACGTTCAACTTGCACATTATCAACCTGACCCTGATGAACTGAGGTGCCCCTTCCCCAGTCCTTTGAATTCAGCAACCACTTAACGCAAACAAAGTTACCACTGATGGATGGTAGTCCACATATGCGACCAAAGCTAGAAATCTTTTGGTTTGTGTGAGGCGTGGAGGGCAAATCGACATAGTGCTTTGACAAGTACCAGTCACCCTTCATCAAAGATGCTGAGTGAAAACTGCGTCGTTCATTGACTCCTCAAGCATTCACCATCACAGAACCAGACCAAGCTCAGTGACAAGAGTGGCACAGTTACTTTAGAATGGATCACTCAAGGAAGCTTTTGCCTGTTTCATCATGAAGGAATCAATAAAATGTACGAATCATTGCCCATAAAACGGTGTACGCCTGACACCGCAAGTAGCAAGCAAAATACCCATACCATCTCCGATCTCACCAAGAGGAAGCAGACACTTATATACTTTCATACAAAATGCATCTCAGGGGATAATATTCTGATTAGGGCACTCTGGAAGGTCGGTAGAACTAACATCATCATGGACTATGGTACCTGGCAACAGCCAAATGTCTGTTTGGTGCATCTGAATGGGCATCTGTTCTTAACCAAGTGTTATCAATGAAGTAATAATTGGCTTTCATGCCATTAATTGTTGTGATTTACAGCATCTATATGCAGATCAAACTTGTGTTACTGCAATGCAGTATCTGACGACTGACAAAGTAGACATCCCACTTATTACCTTCTGTCTGCTTTCTATATGGGTTCAAAATATCAGACATAAATGAAGCAAGATACAATGCATTCCCAGGAATGAATGGTGGTAATGAGAAGGGACCTCTTGCCAGAAAAAAAAGATGAAAAAAAAAAGATAACCTGTGCCTCTCTTCCACCGTACAAACAAGACGTTCGGCAAACATAAAGGCCCACTGTGCAGCAAAAATCTGGAAGAGGGCTGACTAGGCTGGTATTAAGTTCAGTGCTAGAGACCCTTACAGATGACACTGACAGTGTGGAACCTACATGAACACATGATGCAAATGACAGGACTCATATAATAGTGAGGAAAGTGAAGATGAGAGTGATTAAGACGTGTAATGTACTGATGTTATAACATTAGCAGCAGTGTCGTCATTCGTGTAGGATACATGTACCATGGCCTTGCAAGTCACCAGTAGGTATACATGTACATTGAAATTCCATAAGCCACTTTTCCATGACCATCTAGTTTATGGTGCAGTTAAAGTTTTCGGCATCCCTTCAGCATCCCTTCAGCTTAAACTTTGAAGAACTCATTTTATGTTTTTCAGTAATGGTATCGCAAATTGAGATGATATACAGTAAACCACATATTTTCAGGTACTACAGTGGTGCTCAATGTTAAGACTGACCATTAACAAGAGGTGTAGAGACTGCATTTATGATATTACCATGTATAGGTCTGTAGATATTGCCAAAATGGGCATTTTAGTACTGACGATGTGCTATTTTATAATTTTGAAGCTTAGTACATGCCCTTGATCTGGAAACTAATGCATTTCTTTTTAATGTCCCTATCAGATACTTGCGCCTCATGAGGTCGACTGTTCTGGCACTTTTTGCATTCATAAAATGTTATGGACTCCCAATCTACAAATATCATTTTTCAAGATGTATTTTTTGCGGTGGGGAGATGTTAATTATATATAACAGGTTTGCCCTTACCCAACGTATATTAATAAGCACTGTATGCTCAGTGCTTGTCCGAGAGCTTGCGAAAAAAAATATCATCTTGGTTATTTCCCCGTGATATGTCCTCTTTGTCAGAAAGACAGTCCTCTGAGAAAGCGTATCTGAAAAATTTAGGATCCTTGATTTTAGTTGGCCCGAAAATTTAAGGCGTTAGGGTTTATCCAACAGAGAAGACTTTGGTTTGGTAGGTGAGTGCTGCCAAGTCAGTTGATACACTCCATCACTGTCACGGCATCTAATTGGAGCCAGCACTGCAGATTAGAAGTGCCCGGAGAAATTGCGAACTGTACGAAGGTCCAAGGCACTGATGTGAGGGCTCAGGAAATGGGGACTCAATGACCACACTAGCTGAGAGGTCGCTCATGCTTCCAGCCCGATGTCAACACATCGGTAGTGATCGTCATCTCTGGGGAAGCCGTGGAAAGTAAAGGTTGCCTCAAGGTCGTCCATCCACCAACAAAGATGTGGATGGAGTAGCAATGATATACACTGTATACACGAGTATTGTGATTGGATCTCACTAGGGAAGATGGTACATGTACACTATGCTGTAGTTTTAGTGGTCTCGTGGGATCATTACAACACCATGGGACAAGATATAAGAGGCTGACCTTAGGCACAATGAGACAAAATCACGGGAGAGACTTTTTGATTGACGAGTAAGCAAGACTCTACCGTTCACAGCCGAAGACTGGCAACTAGTGCAGCTATTGGAGTGGACAGACAGGAAGACAGGTCATTAAGACTGGACGAGACTCATTTTTTTGTGGTTTAATAGAAATCCCAGTTGTCGAGATATCAGGAGGTCACGGTATCTTTGATGTACATGTGCTGCAACTGCTCTTGTTATGCAAGTGAATACCACTTGTGATGTTGACAGACCAAAGGGGAAGATGTGGAATTCAATAAAATACTGTTGTGCGAGAACCTTAGATACATGTACTTCTGGTGCTAAGGGTGAACAGGCTATTGATAAAAGATATAATTTTGTATGAATTGGTTGGACTGCATGTGTACACTTCGCATACCAAATATGAAATGTGAAATTGAGATTAACTGATTAAAAAGGAAAATAAATTAGAAATGTAAGCCCAATAAATCGTAGGTAAATGAAAAGTTAAACAGTGACCAAAAAATCAAACTTCTGAACGGTTGTGCTAAATATTACAAAGAATTTTGTTGCGAAAAGCACAGGGGCAATCGAATGAGACCAACTAGATAACAAGGATTTATGTAAGTGTTGTAAAAAACAACTTATCACCTTCAGCGTGCAGGTAGCCTTGGCCTATCAAGTATTGTTTGAGGCTTTGTCAAATAGCATTGGAGCATGGGAGATTGTATCTGTCCTCATATTCTTGTCTGTTGACAATTGTGTTACCAGTCAAGTTGATGTTGCATGGGTCTTTTTGATGAAAACACTTGTACTGCAGCAGCTTCTCGGTAGTTTGACGATGATGAGTTCCCCCTAAGTGTGCATGGTAGACAAGTGCCCGGATATTTCCTCAGAAGTCAGTCTGCGCAGGGAGCGTGGTGAAGTCCATGTCAATGCCCGCGGTGTAAGGACTGGTCCCAGGAACAAGCAGATGGCTCTCTTGATGTCGTCGTTTGTTGGCTGGCATTGCTCCAAATCCATAACGGTATTGAGAGTGGTAGAAATGAACTGTTGGTAGGAAGGAATTTTATAGGATTGATTAGTTCGGTGCTGGTCGTGGATGGGCTGAAAGGTGTGTGTCACTGTGTGGACATTGAAGTGAAACCAACCGAGACCCTGTCTCTGACCCGAGCCCTGTTTGAAGTTTCTCCCCATAGAAGAAATTGCAAATGTCCAAATCAGCATCAGTTAAAAAATGTTTCACTTGAAGCTGACCCTGAAGTAAATCAATATACTTGTACGATGAGCACATGTTGAGCAGTGATACTACTTAGCGTAAACGATAGTCAACTCATAAAGTCTGCGTCAAGAACTGAAATTACCTTTTTGAGAGCAGAAAGTTATATTATTGAAAATCGAAATGTATTAACAAATTATGACGCTGCTTCTATATTTGCGCAGGAAAAGATTAATTTTTTAACAATTGTGCGATGTCAGGAGGCTGCCATCTTTGAATTCGCATGATAAACGACCGGTACCAAGATGGGAGCTGGTCCAGCTCGTGTGAGCGGTGCCGATTTTGATGATTGTGAATCAAGTGCATACGTAGAGTAGAATATTTGTGAATAAAACTGAGCCAATGATTTGTTGATGCTGGTTGGCATTTGTTGATGCTTGTTGGCATCGCTTGTGTGAGCCCGACCAACCGTCATCTTAATACAGGACGTTAATAATCTTATAAAAATTCAGTAAAATCTCGATAAGTCGAAGCTCAGGGGAATGGACGAAAAATTCGAGTTATCTGACATTCGAGTTATCGAAAGTTACTCGCTTCAGTGCATATGCAACCTTACTGGCTTACGGCAGTTGGCCTGCAAGCTGAGTTGAACACGAAGTGGATTTTAGGCTATCCCTACTGTGCAAGTTTTCCTCAAACATCATCATTAAACGTGTTTTTATGTGGTAATAAACAATAAACCAATGACGTTATGTACCTGTACCTGTGTCTACGTCTTGAGAATTCATTCATTTGCTTTCCGTGATTGGGCTGTTACCGCATAATGCAGCGCGCGGGCCAGTCGGTCAGGGTTTCCGTGCTGGGTCACGTGATACATGTACAAAGCGCTTGAGGGCGCATCATTCATGCCTGATTTAGGCTGCATCCGAAACTCTTGTCTAGAGCTAGGTCTTGGTATTCACTCCATTGGAAATGCATGGAGACGCGCAGACAATAGACCTGGCCGTAGCTCTGAAAGCCTGTGTTGGACACGGCCTTATTCTTTAACGGTTGTGGTTGATGCCCACCCAGTGCTTGTCAACGTGACAATGTTAGCCCGTGTAAACATGCTTGGCTCATCAAAGAAAAGCCGTGCGCAAAACAGTAATGACTCATAATGAGGGCAAGCGTTCTTTTATCACTTTTTATTTATCATTCTTCAGTGTTTTTTTTAATTGGCCAACCAAAACTTCGAGATAAGCGGCTTAAGTGGTATTAACGTTTCGAGTTATGGACAGTTTATTCTACATAAAGGCCTATTCTTTTGTCAGGAATTCAGAAAGACGTCGAGGTAAACGGGCTTCGACTTATCGAGATTTTCCTGTAGTATATTTGTTTCAAAAAGGGTAATTTTGAGTTTTTAACGCTAATTGTATAAATTGACGCTTGTTGACGCTAGTTGACATTGAATAGTATATAGGTTCTGGGTCTAATAGTAAAAGATTGCCACACCAAAGGGTGAGTATAATGTACTGAAACATGCTTACCTCAAGGAGGATGTCTTTCTGCATATGGCAGCAGGAAGTCAATCGACAAGCTTTTGCAAGCGTTTCCTTGGAGAATTGTGATGGTGGTTTGCTGGGTACGTTTCCACTCACAAGGTTTTGAAGGACTTGATCTGTTACGTGTATACCAAGTGCTAGTCTTTGCATAATATCCATTTTCTTAGACCTACGGGGTATAATACCGTTTCTGATTGCTTCGTTCAGTGTGTGAAAAAATTCTGATTCTATGTCGTTCAACATCTCCTTAGCAGAGTCTTGGAATATGTAGGTACATGTAGTCGGGTTAACATGCAGATCATTAACAGCCAAGATGAAGTCAACAAAAAACCTTATCCTCCGTCTATCAGAACTACGAGTTTTGCCAAGGGTGGTAGTTGTGTGCTTCCAAGAATGGACAAAGGCGTGCCTCGTGGAATTTGTCTGTCCGTGTGGGTGGCCATCGTGAAGGAGGCCCCTTCCCCAGAGAAAAGTTTGCACAGCAAGGACATGTCGTTACAGGTGCTTTCGTCAGCCTTCAGTAGCTTGTTGAGAATGTCAAAAATCTCAGGGGCAAGAGGAGTCATTGCTTGTCTGTTGCCAGTTTCTTGAAGAGTTCTGATGGTGTTGCCTTCTCCATTATGAAGGAGATTAACTCCTTGTCCTGTATTAGTTGGGATAGAGGTCCTGTGGCAGCGAACTTGATGGCTTGCAACAAACAGCATGTACACATTAGGCATGGTGTAAAAGCCATGGAATGTAGTGAGCTTGTGTGAGAGAGTAAGGATTGGAGAATGTGGTCATCAGGAGAGACATTATGATGTAGCCCGAGTTGCCGTTCACAGATGCAGCGAACTGTGTGACGAAATCACCTGGGCCATCGGTAAAGAGGCCAGTGTAATCAAAAGGTGTATTTATGAGACGCCGGTGTAGTTGTGTCCAAATTCTTGGGTGCTGCTTCGCAATTTCGCAAAGGCTGAAAATTGAAATGGTTGAGTTGACTGCTAGTTCCGTAAAAGTAGGGGAAGATTTATTACCTTTAGAGTGATGTGCCAGATCAATTAGATTGCCGTTGATTTGTAGGCTTCCAAATTGTTCTTTGTTCATGGCGCATTGAAATCGAAGGTGTGAACAATAATTTGTTGTGGCGGCTCCGCCGCTGTCGGCTTCCATAGACTCTGGGCAGCGGCACAGAACAATTAAAATGGGGCGTCATCTAAGGCTGAGAAAACCACGGAGTAGAGTCGGCTTCCATATATTTGGGCGGAGGCACAAAACAATTAAAGTGGGGCGTCATCTAAGGCTGAGAAAACCACAGAGTAGAAGTCTACTGGAAGTGGCCAAAAATTGGGAGATTAGTGGCGGACTACCCAAAACTTTGTTGTCAATCGCGGCTTGGCAGTTGAGCAGTACTGGAGGCAGATAAGCATGTTCATTAAGCATCTCGGGCAATCGTTGTCGGTGGCTCAAAAGAATGAAATTGGAGTGTCAGTAAGGCCGGTATGGCTTGTTGTTGTTGCATGGATGGCAAAAGAGAGGTTGAATAAGAAAAGGTAGAGTTGAAAATGTGGAAGAATCAATGTCTATTCCACGCTTCCTTTACGTACACAAGATGCAATGTTAGAAGTATTTGTGCATTAGTTATGCAGAGTGACATGTCACATAGACATAAACTGTGGTCGGGGGAAGGCCACTGGAATGATTATTGTTACAAAAACGGTAGGCCATTATGTGCGAACTTCAGCTTCCAAAAGGTATTTGGCGTATGGTAACTATCCGGTAGAGGCAATTGTGAAACGCCGTAGGTTCATCATGAAGAGAAGAGAATGAATTAGGTGCATCTTGGACGACCTGATAAGTAATTGCGCCTGTGTGTGCGTATGTCAAAGTAGAACCAGCGGTTGCTGTATGCATGGAAATGCTCAATGATGAACCGTAGTTGATAGAAGTGCTTTTCCAGGCAAGTTTTTTCCAATACTGGCTTGTGAGTATCCACTCACAAACAATGTGTGGAGCTAATTGAACAGGCCATCGGTGAACTGGGAAGAATAAGTCCCAGTTGATCAAAGAAAATAGTTCTCGGCGTTTGGCGTCATACAACATACACTTCGCAGGGTTGTTTGCATATCAGTAAAATTGACAAAGTCCGAAATGTTAGTTATACTATCCATTGCTGTTGTGAAATGGTGCAGAATCAATGGACATTTACAGTGACCGGAAGCGTGTATTGGAGGTGTGTATTCAGTATGATTTCACAGATACTAACTGTGGGAAGGAGTGACCGTGGGTTGTCATGGTGTCAACAAGTTAACATTCATGCTTCGGTTACACAAGTTAACAATGAAAGGGTGGCGTTGAAACTGTACATGCGCAGATGAGTTAAACGTATTGTTTGTGTTGTGTGTCTGTTGACAGAAAACAAGTGCTTTAAAGTACCTTGGTCGTGTGTACAGAGAGTAATTGTTGTGAAATACATGAAGGCGGCCACCAAGAGAAGACCAAAGCGTAGAGGCATGGAAGTGTGAAAAAATGGGGAGATTGGTAACAGAGCCCCCAAAAATATGTCGGGCCCAGTCTGGCAATGGTAGATTATCGGCAGGGTATCCAAAACTTTGTGGAAGTCAAGCATGGTTTGCCTGGCTATTATGAGAAGCACTGGAGGTAGAGTCAGAAGGATTTTTTATTAGCGAGTCTTGCAAGGCTAGGAGCTTAATAAGGGCAGAGTGGTTTTTGATCATTGAATTATATATCCGTTTTGTTGGCACAACATTCCTCGCTGATGGAAAGAGGGGGATTGGAAAAGAAAATAAAGCCAGTTGAAATTAAGGAAGCGTGGGTTAAATAACCCAGCCACAACTAGCTATACATGTTCTTGTAATCTGTCGTGTATTGAAGAAGTGAGATTTTTGGTTGCGAAATGAGCAAGTTTGTTAGAAAATGTAACGTTGGAGTCCAGCATGGCAGTTCAAGCACCAAAGACGAAAGCACCCAAGTTGTTAAGGGTTCCTCATCGTACCAGCGGCATCAGGATAACTGCATCGGTGAGAGATTCATGACCTACGACAGGTTGTGTAGGGAGGTGTTATGGAGCTTCTACACCACTGTAGCATGGTGCCAGAACATGGGCTTAATTGCAACAGAGATGAAAGATCATGGAAGCAGCAGACAGATTGGACCACCAGAAATGGGAATGCCGCCAGCAGGTAGATGGGAAAAGGCATCGCTGTGAAAAGTCCATCTGCAGTGGAAGTTGGTTTTCACAGAGCAACTTGTCACTGGAGGAGACATCGAAACCAACATACTGGTGGTGTTGCGACCTCACCCAAGAACAAGTTCGGATGCAGTTGCAGTTAGGAGAGCACACATCTGTGGACTGGGACATGTTTTGCCGCGAGACGTGCGAAGTAGTGATGTTGGGCATAGATAAAAAACAAATCAGAGGGATCAGAGGAAAATACTACCGGGTATACCATGTGGAGGGGCAGTGGGTATTCGGCGGCATCGAGGAAGACTCCAGAGAATGTTTCATTCTCACTGTGGAGAAGCCTGATGAGGCTACCCGTCTACCATTGATACAGGACTGGATTGCCCCCCGGCACGACCATAGTATCGGATTGCTGGAAAGCATACACAAATTTGGAGAAATGTGGATACGTACACAAAACTATAAACCATTCCAAGGAATTCGTCAATAAATTCGGAGGACACACTGACAAGATTGAAGGACATTGGAGACAAATGAAGGCCAGTATACCAAGTCATGGACGGCGAAAGTTCATTACTCTTTGTATTTAGGCGAATTTTTGTGCCGATACAAAAACAAAGGACAGGACATATTCATGTTGTTTGTATTGGACGCAGCAGGGTTATATAATCCAGCCAAACAGGAGGTGATAACAATATGTAAGAAGACTGGGCAGCTTGGGTAAGTTGATATGTGGAATGGTCCATGTAGGCTACATACTCATTTGTGAAGAAGTTAGATATCCATTTGTCAGAAAGAAAAAATGTTTAGTTTTGCTGCGTATTACCCTTGAAAGCAAAAACGAATTAAGGAATTACCCTTAGAAGCAAAAGCAAATCTTTTACCCTTAAAAGCAAAAACAAATCAAAACCCCCTACAACAGATTGCCCAGACAGTTCGAACACGGGCAGTTCCAATTGGGCATTTTGCGGCCAATGCCAATTGGGCATTTTGTGTCCAATTGTGATTAGGTGAAGCTATGGGCTTAAGTAAAAAAAAAACAGTGAGCGCGTAGCGAAGCTCTGTGTGAGCAGTCAAGCACGACATCGTAGCCAGCTACGATGTGGGAGAGGTGAGTGGCGGGGTATTCTGCAATTGTGCCAACCTTGTATTCATTCACTTCAGTAAAAGAGAAAAGAGATTACATACCTGTAAGAAATAACGGAGGTACAGTCAGGAGTGCAGGAAGAAAGACAAATTTATTTAATGTAATATGAAAACTGTAGCATGTGCTGGTAGGATCATTGCATGGAGAACAATGAACATCGCCAACTCCTGCCCCTGCACCTGTGGCAACCCAGTGACATGGGGTTGATCCTTTATCCCTAAGGATGAACCAGTCTGGACCAGAATACTATAACAGAAGGGGGAAGGGTAACAATGAAAAAAAGGGGGGATGACCAATTTCCATGATCTCTACACTACGTCTGTGCAGAAGAAATTACGCATACAGTAAAATCTTGATAAGTCTCAAGGGAATGGACAAAAAGTTCGAGTTATCCGACGTTCGAGTTATCGAAAGTTACATGCTTCAGTGCACATGCAACCTTACTGGCTTACGGCAGTTGGCCTGCAAGCTGAGTCGAACATGAAATGGATTTTAGGCTATCCCTACTGTGCAAGTTTTCCTCAAACATCATCATTAAACATGTTTTTATGTGGTACATTAATAAACAATAAACCAATGAAGTTATGTACCGGTACCTGTGTCTAAGTCTTGAGAATTCATTCTTTTACTTTGCTTGATCAGGCTGTTACCGCATAATGCAGCACGAGGGCTGCGCCAGTCGGTCGGGGTTTCTGTGCTGGGTCACATGATACATGTACAAAGTGCTTGAGGGTGCATCATTCGTGCCTGATTTAGGCTGCATCCGAATCTCTTGTCTAGAGCTAGGTCTTGGTATTCACTCCATTGGAAATGCATGGAGACGCGCAGACAATAGACCTAGCCGTAGCTCTGGAAGCCCGTTTCAGACATGGCCTTTTTTACGGTTGTGGTTGATGCCCACCCAGTGCTTCTCAACGTGACAATGTTACCCCGTGTAAACATGCTCGGCTCATCAAAGAAAAAGCCGTGCGTAAGACAGTAATGACTCATAATGAAGGCAAGCGTTCTTTCATCACTTTTTATTCATCATTATTCAGTGTTTTGTTTTTAAACCACCAAAGCCTACCAAAACTTAGAGATAAGCGGCTTTAGCGGTATTGACACTTTGAGTTACGGATAGTTTATTGTACATATAGGCCTATTCTTTTGTTGGGAATACAGAAAGGCGTCGAGGTAAACAAAGTTTTGACTTAACAGGCTTTGACTTATCGAGATTTTACTGTACTTTCAACATGTATGATTTCTCCCTCCAGAAGCTCCATGTTTTAGTTAGTGCAGGTATCTTTCCCAAAGAGTGGAAGGTCATGTGGGCCGGATTTAACCAAAATCCTATTAGGCTCCCCCCCAAAAAAACACTCGCTCTGTGGTCAGACAAAAGTTCAAGAATTGATGCGGCGATGCTTTGGGGGGGTGGGGGTGGGGTTGGCTTTTTAAGATTGGCAACAGACACAGAAATGAGTGACATATTTAATCAAAGAGCAAAGGCTAGTATAGCATGTCGCACGTCATGCCGCCAGTTTGTTGATCAGCTGGCTACAACTTTGTCACCTACCCATGGTCTACTGTTTGTGTTCAAAATCAACATTACGCAGTCGCAATGGATCTATCACTGAGTACAAGCTACCCATGAATTAGTCTGAACAAATTGCCCTTCTGATTTGTGGACTTGTGGCCAGGAATCAGCCTACTCGCTAACATTCAGGTGGTGCAGAAATAGAGGGCGCTGTTTTAAAAATTTTAAGGAAAAAAATGTGAAAAAAGCATTTGATGTGCACATTCAAAATCGTCACGCGCGCTGACCAGATACCGACTATTAGGGGGGCCTAATACACAGCATTTAGCATTCACAAGTTCCTAAATGATAAACAGGCTGCAACTCTGGAACACTCTCTGCACTTGCCAGAAAAAGGCACAACCCAACTTCTGGGTCTTGCCAGGAGTACAGACAGGAGGCAAGATGGTCTGCACACCAGAGGCTAGTAGTCTATGTAGAGCCATACCTGGCTGCCCTTTCTTGTAGAATGAATCACTGAATAACTAGGCAAAATAGTATAAATTAACAACGTACAGGTAAGAGCTGCTCCAAAGATGTTTTTTAGACAGCCAATAATCAAATAAAATCAAAACAGCTTTGAAATTTTTTAACACTAAAATCAAGAACCACTAATTTATCCCACCCCCACCTAATGTGGGTCAAGTTTACTAGTGAATACGTACCCAGATTACCAATACCAACTGCACACAACTAGACCATTACGCCATTTGCTAGATTCTCCATTGGCCTGTGGTGCGCCCTTGTCTCCCACAATGCATAGCGGAAAAATCGCCATATTCTTCCTCTTTTTTGAGTGCTGAGGAAGTGGGGAGGAAAAGAGGGAAAGAGGTAATCTGGGTAGGTATTCACTTGTAGACTCAGCCCACCTTAAGTTGGGGAAGAGTCTACTGTCTTCAAAATATACCCAGATTACCAATACTAATTGCAGAGTAGCACCACACCAAAGAGGTGGGTGGGCACAGTCACACTGCCGTAAGTAAATAGGAGACAATCCAGAGATATTATGAGTATACAGGACTATCAACTTAACCCCTTCAGCACGGGAACCGTGAACAGCCGCAGCTTTGTGTGAGGATTAGTGCATACCACACATACATTCTATTCATCAGGCAGCTGCGGTTTTAATGTGGGCCAGCTGCTGGACAGAGCTTTGCATACTGGGCATACCGCAGCCCAGCAGTCACGGTCAAAAGAATCCCGGTGCGAAGAGGTTAAGAGGGGGGGGGGTAAAACCCTGATTCATCATAAAAGCTTGCTTGAGTATGATTATCTTTCTATGATGATGTCTCTTGCAGGGGTTCCAGCATCTGAGTTACTGTGATCCTGTCCTGAGACTGGCTAGTCAATGTGAGTGACCCCCCCTCCAACATCACTCAGATAACAATAGGTGAATGTTGATGGGGATTCCAGTATGCCAACTTCGGGAATCCCCTTAAAATAGGCCCAGGAGGAGGACACAGCCCGGAGGACATAGGCATGAATATGATGTTTCCATTACTCGTTTGGGTGGTAGGCCAATCTTCAGTGGCAAAATTAATTGCTGGGACAAGCCACCTGGCATTCGTATACCTGGAGGCCGGGTGGCGAGGTCGATTAGTGGTGATCAGTAGCTGAAAGGCAGATCCCCTAATGTCCTTTGTCCTTTCCATATAACACACTTCATCATCCAGATGGAACACCAGAGTTTGTCCGAGGAGGCGACTAAGTGTAAGTGATTTCCGGAACAACGATGTCCGGAGGCGGGAAGAAAGGTGTCTAGATGTTTTTTGGAGAGAAACCCAATGGCTAAAATAAAGCATAATCCAAGTGGTTCCCAGCTAATGTGGCCATCTGTTGTAAAGAGAGCTTTGATTTTACAGCCCCTCAGTGAAGTAATGAAAGCTAGGAGGAATGCGAGCTTGATACTTAACTGAAGGAGAGAGGCCCATCCTGTGGGCTCAAATGGAGAGCCAGCCAGAAGTTGCAGACCATCCCCTAGGTTCAAGGATGGGATGAAGCTCTATGAACATTCCCTTTAGAAGGTGATGAATCGGTGAGTTTTCGGTGATGGCCAATCAGTTGGGGCAGCCTTGGTGGACCGTCACGATAGCTGAACAGTAGTTTCTGACCACGGATATCAGGAGGACAGAGTTGAAAAGGTTCCGGTTGAAAGAGGTGCCTTGGTCGGATCGGTAGCTTGCTATGCGAGGTCCATATCCAAGAGGTGGACTCCATCTATTTCTTGGCTTTCTCAGAAGAGGTGGCTAGGTTGGAGGACTTACGTCTGTCCACTGCTATCTTGTCCTTTGCTACCTCAGGAACAACTGGCACAGAGAACTAGGTTTTGTAGTTACTCGCAGGAGAGTGGTTGTAACTACTGGAGCGGGCACCAAAGGAATGCTAGTCTATCCAGTCTATCCATGGCATCAATGCAAATGCCTGTCAAGTGGGAGCTCCGCAAAGACAGACATCCCTAGCAGGAGCTGCTTGAAGGAAGGACAATCTTGGGTAACCTGTTGTGGCTGCGGGCAACAGAGTCCCAGAACTTGGACCATCTCCAGCTAAGTAGGAGGAGGCGAGACTCAGACAGGGATAGACTACCCAACAAGAGGGGTCCCTCCTCATTGGACATCAGATCCGCCAAGTCTGGTGTGTGTGGATCCGGGTTGGTGATTGCTTCAGTTGGGCGTGTGGCATAGGTAATGCGCTGACCCCGCGTGGCTGTCGCTTGATGTTGCTGAAATGGTGCAGGTTGATTTTCCTGTTCTGTCCCAGTGTCTTTCGTGTATGTACAGGGCTTGGGGGGGGCGAATACAGATTTGGATCCGGGGATGTAGTGGCCAGATGGGGAGGAGGATAGCACTGAACAATCGAGCACAGACAAGGTTTCTGATATGGTGCAGAGCACTTCTCTGGTCAAAGGAGAATCTTTATACTTCTTCTCAGAAGGGTGGTCTGAAGATTAGATCTGTGACATGCGTTTCTTCCCGGATGAGGACTCGGGATCCAGAAAGGTACTTACAAGCCAGATTAGTCGGAGCACTGCAGGTTAATCAAGCTGAATGATCAAGAGAGGAGGCCGAAAGTTCCAGCAGCGAAGCAGTTCAGGGGCTTGGCAGATCTGGCCGGAGACCTGTGAGCAGTAGTAGCAGTGGCGGGTCCGGCCCCAGTCACTGTATCCAATGCGGCATCCATAGTGGGGCAGGAACAAGTAAATGTTGCTGTCAACTTGGCCATAGAGAGTTGACAATTGGCCATGGTGAGCGGCGCGAGCATGATATTTTATCTGGAGCAGTGCTGTGAGACCGCTCTCTCTGGTCCACGGAGCAGTCTGGTCAACTGGTGAACTGCCCTACTCACTTTAGCCTGATGCTCACATAGTGGGCAATCTAGAAGCTACGATTGGGCAGATGTAAATTTGGATATTGCTTGGTTGCATCCCCTTCCGACCGTAACAAAAAGGGAATAATAAGCCAATGCACTGTCCTATTCCTGGTGTTTGTTAGGAAACGAAACTACATCACCACAGTGTTTCTACGGAGACTAGCAATCCCTTGCTTGTGCAGTGACGTGGACCGACTGAAGTTGGATATATGAAAAAAAAATGTCAACATCGATTCTTCTGGATTTTTGTGTTTGTGTTTTAGATTTTTAGGTAGATTAGGTGTCAAAGATTTCCTCTAGCTATGCCATTTGTGCAAGAAGATCAAACAAAGGTGAAAAAACCAGGATTTCTGGAGTGAGTTTTTGTTTTACCTTTAAAATCCTCCCCATATTAAGTGTGGGTTGGGTCTACTACAGTAGACAAACAGTCACTACATATGCAGACTTCCCAGGTGCCTGTTATTTAATCGCCAAAAAGATTTGATCACCCGTGGTGCACCCTGACCTCCCACAATGCAACGCAGCCTCGCTGCCATGATCGTCCTTCTTTTCTCAGTACCTTCACATAACGGACGTGTCTTTTCAGGCATCTTCGATTTATCAAGTTTTCATTTTCGCTGCACGGTTCTGTGTGGATTTGCTCATCCATCCTTCCTTCTTGAATAAAGTATTACCTTAATTTTAACACTTCATGTGGTAAGAGTGTTTTCTGGTGTATATTTTGTGTGCTTTTGTTCTCTATTTTTTCTTGTACGTGCACCCTGTAGGTTGTTTACTATCGGTACTACAAGGTCTGATCTAGGCCCCTGGTTCGTTCGGCCCCACGGAAATGACAGGGAAGCTTTGTGGTCGACTGTGGACGACCCGAGCAGGGACACCAGCAGGATCTGGCAAGGACCCTGTCTCCTTAGTCACTTGCTGGGCTGGCAAGCCAGCCAGGACTCCAGAGGGAGTAACCCACCAGGCATCTCTTGGGCCCGTCGTACCATCATCTTGAAGTATGCCACGCCCTTTGCCTGAGGAACTCACACAGCATTCCAGCCCGCATTCCCCTGCGACGCTGAAGAGTATCACCCACCTTTCGACATCAGCCAAGAAGACCATTTCTCTGATGGCCCCCTTCCATACTCCCTCTTACCCAGATACCAAAGTCATTGGGCCGGGCTCCCTGTGAGTGCCGGGGCTTGCCTTGCCTGGTGCGCCGTTGAGCCATGACACCCCAACACCTGCTAATTCCTCTCTGGGTCCCCTGGAGCCAGTGTTTTAGCTAGGGAGCCGTGTAGCCGTCTTTTGCAAGGCCAGTTTTGTGAAATCACAGCCCATTTTTTTCAAGCATGGCCTGGTGGTGCAAATTAAGGCGTGCATTACCTTATTGTGTAATCTAAATCCCAAAAAATGTGAACAACTCTGAGCAAAAGTTCAGTCTTTTTCCATGCTTTTTCCCGGCCCCATCACACACGGAATCAGCCAAGTCCAAAATAGAAAGTACGCTGCAGTAAAGCACATGTATGCTCGGACTATAGTCTGGACACTTGGTTTGAACTTATCAACACCAGCAGGCGGGTTCCCTTACTTACAAATAATGAACTACAGCACCGTATGCATCAACTTGTAACAAAACGAATAGAGGGAGCCATACTTGTTCACCAGTGATCGATCATACATCTTATCAACCTCCTTCACAAAGCAATCGTTAGCTGTCATATTACGTCCACTCTCCCACGAGGTAGTCCATGGGGAAGAGGTTGCCATATAATCGTTTCGGGGCTTGCCTTACATGCTCACTTTATCATCCAGAATGAAATGAAAAATAACAAATTTCTTCTTGAAAGCAAGGGCAGGCATACACATAATTTTTGCTATTGTCAATAATCAGCATAAAGCTTGTTTAGGTTCTTCTACCTTAACGATGGAAAAAATTGTCAAACTCTTCCAATGCCATGTTCAGACTCATGCACAAGCGCCAGCACGTGGCCTGCCTGTAAGGTGTACATGGGTGCATGTACAGTGTGCATGTACACACTAAGCCTAGGCGGTATTGCCTTTTTTGATACCACGGTATCCATGAAAAAAAATACTGCGGTATTTACTAATAACGCGGTATTAGTTGCAGAAGGCAATGATGTCATCAAAAAGCAGCGGCGATGCTGGCATTCAAAGGCAAACCACAAACAACACTAGGGGCCAGCATAAAAGGTTTTTAACATCACAAAACCCCCTAAACTTAATAACTATTATAATTTATCTGTCCATTTGATGTCAAATAAAAATTATTTATGTGAAAGAATTGTTTTAAAAAGGGACGATGTTTTAAATACCGATTTGTTACTTCGCAATTCCTATATCTGTGTGGTCACTCGTACATGTTTTATTCCTCCATGCTCATACAGTGTCAAAATCGAAAGCATCACTGGGTCATCAGACCTCTTTTTTCCTCGTCCCTTTGCCCGGAATTCTGCAGTTCCTGTTGACCTTGACCAGGAACATGCCCCGGGCGTTCTCCCTACCGCGGCATTGTCTGCTTCCTCTGCCACTGGGTTGCCTGCCACTGGGAAAGGCAAGCACAAGCACTCTTCTTCTTCATCGAATTCCTCAAAACCCAATAAGTAGCACCGCCTTGACCACCATGGACATACCTCTGTGGCTTGGATGTAAGCCGTCCAGTCCAACAATGAAGTTCTGACCACCATCGCTCACCGCCTCGGCGTTAGACCGCCACCAGCCTCCGAAGTCCCTGACCTGTTTCTGGCAGACCAGCCCCTTCCGCCCTCTACCCGGCCACGAGCCATGATGACACTGGGAAGGGTTCAACCAGAATTGCACCAGCCAGGCATTCTCTCGCTTAACCACCCGCCAATCTACAGGGCACCCTCAGCTCTGAACTATAGCGCAGTCTTACTTTAGTCCAAGCAAGTGACCGCATCGTTGTTGAAAATAACATCTTTTTCATCTGCGTCCTTACCCCTATGACATGTTCCAGATTGTCAGTCCTCTGTCAACCTCCCTATTGGAGGAAGACACCGACCATGCCCATACCAGTCAACCAACTGCCCCATGTCTTCAGATACCTTTGCTGTGGGGCTTCCAGATGTGAAGTAGGCTCTTCGTCCTACCGGACTGCTCCCCCCTGTAATCTCAAGTAGACCAGGATAAATCAAAGATGCCTGGAAAGACACGTCCGTTACATTAAGGTGCTGAGAAAAGGATGATCATGGTGGTGAGGCCGCGTTTCATTGAGGGAGGCCAGGGTGCACCAAAGGTGATCAAATCTTTTCATGGAATAAATAACAGGCACCTGGGACACTTGCATATGTAGTGACAGTTCGGTTAGTTAGAACGCCATAGACTGACGAAATTTTGTCCATAATCCAAGCACGTTTTCAGGCAGTTCATCTATTGCCCTTGCGTGAAGTTTCGTACTATTGGAAAGGGCTTTTTCTAAAGAGCCTATTTATACTGTCATTGACTGGACAACCTCTAGCCTGTTCTAGGCCTCAAAAAGGAAATAAACAAATCTCCTCTGTTACATTGAGAAGCTGTGCCTCATTCACGAGCTATGCCTGCAGAAGGAAGCTACATGATTTACTCCCCACACAACTACAGTTACTTGGATACATGATGAAACTGCATAGACAAAATTGAGCAGCTTGGTTGGTCTCCTGTTATTCAAATGTTCGGTGCAGTCAGCATTGTTTACGTAGATACGTGACAAGTGCTTTGTTTATCCAATCAGCATGCATTACACATGCGTAAAAAGATACTTTCACTTTACGTACACGTATGCGGAAGCAACGATGCTGTGTGCGTGTATATGGTGCTACATGATCTTTGGTATGGTGTACATGTCCATGTATGTATGCGCATATGAGTCGATTACAACACTATGGCAAGTACACTGAATACTGTTACGATCACTATAAAGCTGAATACTTGCGACTTTTGACCGCCCCAAAGGGACAACCCTGCCTGACTTTTATGCCACATTCAGCTGGGGTAATATGTATCTTGTTACTATATTGCACCCTTGTCATCCGTTCAACTTGAAGACACTGCTTGGCGGCTCATGTGACACCAGCACATTCATGTACACTGAAAACTTCGCAAGTACTGAAAGCAAGATCCGATGCCGTCAGCTGAACGACAGCTCTCTGAAGTGCCAGCATTTTCGGTTAGCAAAGAATAGCAGTCTTACTTGTCAATTTACAAAGGGTGATATTTGACTGAGTAACTTATCTTAAGAGGTACTTGCAAATTTTAATATTAAAAAGGAATCTTCCAAAATCTAGAAACAAAGTTGGGGGCAGTGAAATTCATGATCATGTAACTCCAACCATGGATTTCTCCTTTTCCAATAAACCTTCCAGGAAACAATGTTTGAGGACATTCTTTTGGTTTAATTTGTTATTTCATGGCAATAGCTACCCGTAAATATAATGTTGCTGAGGTCATGTAGATCGAGAACGATTATGGAGCTCACACAACATGCTTGTGGCTAAAGTTTGAAACATCACTGTGGTCAAAATAGTTGCAGCGATGTTTCCTGTCATCTTTTTCGCATTGTATTTTCGGAGCATAATTGGCTATGAGTATAAATAAGGTAGCACTGGAAAGCCCATTCCTTTCTCTTTATTTTCATATGCATATCTCAAAAGTCATAAATGGGGTTCTTTCCTTAATATGCCATGGCAGGTCACATATTTTACCTGATTTAATGCGTTGATGTATCTCATCCAAAAGCTGTAATCCAACAGTATAGCTGTCAGTTTGCAGAAGTGCAAAAACTACAGCACCAACAGAGAGAGCAGGCTTTCCCTTTGTGTCCCTCAGCTGGATGAGGACCTCAGCTAGTGCAAGTGACGGGCAGGCTACCAGAACACCAACATACATGTCTGGAAAAAAATGAGACTAGATATTAAGTTGGTTTCTGTTTAAAACACAAAAACATTAGAAACAAACTGTCGTAATAAAAAAAAAGCGAAACCCAAGCTACAATTAAAATGTTAAAGTCAGCATGTATAGTCGTTTGGTAAACACATATATAAGAAAAAAGGATAAACTTTTTTACATCCTTACTCCTCCAACACAAATCTTGATGGACTGTTCAAAGAAATACTTTTGAATGTACTTGCATTTGATTGTCATGTTCAAATCAGTTCATTCTGATTGGCATGGGTTGTCTGTATGTGTTAGCTGGCCTTCAAAATTTTGCTGTCAAAATAAGTAAGACCATCTCCATATTTCGGTCTAATGGTTAGGCAGGTCTAAAATGTCTGGGCCTAATGGTACCAGTTTTACAGAAAATACTCAGGAATTGACTAGATCTTCTAGAAAAAATGTTGCACTGTTATACAATGGAGAAAAATCCATGCAGTTGTTATCTGGCTAGAAATATGTTTCAATTAAATGAGGTGCCAAACAGTGCAGGACATGTAGGCCGTTGTGCACAGGCACTGTCCCATAACAATGGGCTATTTGTTCACGATCACTTGTCTATGCAAGCTAATTTAAACAAAGACTACCTTATTTCAAAGGACTAAATTCAGGGTCTTATCTGATCACAGACTGGTTCAGAGGGATGTTCAGCTTTAAAAATGACTGCTTATGATAGCTTTTAGGATTCTAATCTGTGAAAATTTAAGAGTTAAAATCATTAACAAAAATCTTTTCAACTTCATCATTGTTCTGAGTGTGATCTTGAAGTCCTACTTTCTTGCTGACACAATCAGTTACTGTAACAATGGAGAGCACAAAGGCAGACATCATGATCTTTCTATTACAGCCCGCTCAACATTTAGTCAGTTCTTAAAATTTGACTTAACCACTTGCTGCCGGGTGGATTTTTCTTGAGCAAGACAAGATACCGGGTCCTGTTCAAGATTTTCCGTTTTCAAAATTTGGCCGTTTATTCCCACATAAAGGACTCTTTGGGCACTACTCTAAAGCTGACAGGATAACCTTCATTGACTCCTGACTATTTCAGCCAGGCCTGCAGCTTTGGAAAAAGAGCCCAGATTGTGTGGTGTTATGTAAGATTCTTTTGTTCCCGAAACTGGCACAGTGCACTGCTGACCTCTTTTCAATAGGGGCCTGATTAGCGTGCAGCGGTGCTGTGTGGCTCATCGCTACCGTGGTGGAGAGCTTTTGTCTGCACGCTAATCTGGCCCCTATTGAAAAGAGGTCAGCAGTGCACTTAGCCAGGTTCGTGAACAAAAGACAGTTGTATAACACTGCACAATCTGGGTCCGTTTACAAGGCTGCAGGCGTGGCTGAAATACTCGGGCGTCAATGAAGGTCATCTGTCAACATAGAGTAGTGCCTGAAGATTACTTCGTGCGGCTATAAACGACCGTTAAATGGAATGATGAATTTTTGAAGGATTTTGAAAACGGAAAAAATGATAGTCATGCCGGCCCAGCATCATCAACGTTGAAAAATGCCCCGGCACGAAGTGGTTAAAAGATAAGTCTCTGCTATCCTAGCTCAATAATGAAGACTTCTAAAAGTTTGTTAGGTAGAATCCTTTACTAAAGGCCTCGACCTCACATTTATAATAAATGTTGCAGATGAAAATTCTGTTAAACCTGTTTGGAGATTTACATTGTCATGACACGTGAATTGGGGGCATTATTCAGGCTGGGGGCATTTATAAATGTTTATTCTGGTGGGCCGGAGTATTTTTTTTTTCTGTTTTCAAAATTCTTTGAAAATTGATATCTTCATGTACTGGACACCCACACAAAGGACTGTCAGTTTGCTGCTCTTATCTAACAGACAACATCTACTTCATTGAGTCCAGACTATTTCAGCCAGGCCTGCCGCCTTGCAAAAAGAGCCCAGACTGTGTGGTGTTATGTACTTTTCTCTTGTTTCCGAATCTGGCACAGTGCACAGCTGACCTCTTTTCAATAGGGGCCAGTTTAGCGTGCAGCGATACTGTGTGGCTCATCACTGCAGCAGTGGAATGCTTTTGTCTCTGGTGGAAATCCACTTGCACTGAATGCCACAAACAGTGGTGTACTGTTTCAAAACAGTGCAAAGTCAAGTGGCCCATAGGACCTGGAGTTTTGGAAAATCAGCTGGTTTTATTCTAATTCCACTTAAGGTGACACATTCAATATATACATGGTATTAGTGGGTGATAATCATTAGTGTTTCCATGCAGCAAAAACAAAATCGTTCTCATTGCTGTCTCGTGTTATGGCCATCTAGAAGTCCAAATGAAAGACGTTACCATGGGTTTTGCCGAAAGGTTATACCACCGTACAGAATGTACTGATGTTACGCAACAGCACTGTGCATGCACTTGAGTGGTTGTTTTTCATTAAATTTGTAACAATTGGATTAAGGCCTTTAAGTAATGAAATGCTTGTAGACCTTCTTTATGTAAAACAAAGACGCTCTATTCGTGCAAAACAATGGAGTGGTAGAAACTATAGCATGAATAGCATGAAGTCCCAGGTAGAGATTTAGTCGCATGACACCCTCAGTACAAGCCATCCTTGGGTAAGAATGGGCCTGGCTTCACCCTTCGACTCATTCTCACCCATGAATGTCATGTACCTTGGGCATTATTCTTGAAATAATAGCAAGATTAATTTTTTGGACCTTAACTGTGGGCAACAGCAGCGGAAAGACTTTCAAAATTGAGGGCCAGTTAAGAGACCATCAGGCATTAGCTATCACAATGAGGACTCATTAAGCCCCATTCCATTACAGGACCTGCAAAAAGTGTGTGGGGGATGGCCCCCCAGACAAAAAAGTGGGGGCCACTGGTCCCCCTTACCACCCTCCTGCTGCCAACGATTTTGGGGTTCACAATGTTTTTTCTTTGTCGCCTATTTGTTGGGACCGAAAATACTATAGGGACAATTTTGTCCAAACAACCTCAGTCGACAGTTTCAAAAGAAATTGTCCCTTTACTCAGTGAAGTCTCTTCTAGGCACAAACACATTCATTACCATGCAAACTGGAAACTTATATTATCACACTGAATTGTAAAGTTCCTTATCTTGGTCTCTCAAACTGATTTACAATTAGAACCAACACAATATATTGGGACTTTTCTCTACATGCTTCCAACCGACTGGACAACAATAATAATACAAGTACAGAACTCACCTTTACCAAATCCAGCACTGATTGCATAATCTGCCATGGCTTGCACTTTACCCTGTTTACACATACATACAGCAGCTTGTATTTGTGCATCAACCTCAGTATACACTGCTTCAGCCAGGGGAAGACCTTTACTAAGAATATCTTCACTTTTTCCTTGGGTGTAGTTGTACAGAAGATGGCCAAGTGGTTCTGAGCATGTCAGTCTGTGGTTTAAAGGTAAATACAAGAACTTTAAAACAATGTTAATGAGAAGGTCATCCTGTTCTGGTGTTCTGGCTCAACCCAATCATTTATCGCTTCCTTATGTGTTCCCTGTTGCTGTTGTCTGTGTTAATGGCTTCATTTTTTTCCTCTTGACGATTATTTCTTATGGCTTCTGTTCAAGATAATTAAGTGTTTGGTGTAAATAATTTTGATATACCTAGATAATTTTCTGATGTTCAACCATTATTCATAAATACCTCAGAAAGTGTCCCCATTCACAAAATACAACTTGACTGTGTATTAACATTCGATAGTGCCTGCTGAGAAGTGATAAAATGCCCGCTGTGCAAATCATGTGCTGACACCTGGATACGAGACAGTTTAATTGATTTTGATTGGTCAAAATCTGTGTGTATGCGGCTTGCTACATGCGCACAAAGTCCATATAAGGAGATTCTATCGGACATTTTGCACAAGGAATATACCATAAAATGGATTGAGGTGTTGGTGAAAATGAGAGTAAAATTAAAATTTGGAAATCCATCCTATATTGACTCCTTTTGACCCTCTGTCTAAAGATCGAATTTTTGAATGGGAATAAACATGTGCTTGGTCGGTAATGTTTAAGAACTTGCTGAGGCAAATGAATGCTGATAATGCTGATAATTAGTTGTGTCCATTCTCCTGAGCCGGTCTTAACCACTTCCTGCCGGGGACTCCAGAATCGGAGACATACGGTTTATATGGGTGGCCGGGGTCTCCAAACTCGGACAAAGGAAACAGGGCCCTGTAACAAAAGACTGTACTCCGAACACAAGACCAGGCTGCTGAGCATTACCGACAGCCTTGTTTTGAAACCATATACCAGGGTTTGGGGCATTGAGAGCGAGCGGATTACCACCGGGGACAAAAGCGCTCCACCACCGCAGCGATGAGCCACACAGCACCGCTGCACGCTAATCTGGCCCCTATTGAAAAGAGGCCAGCAGTGCACTAAGCCAGGTTCGTGAACAAAAGACAGTTACTTGAAAGATTACTTGGTGCGGCTATAAATGACCGTTAAATGAAACGGAAAAAATGATAGTCATACCAGCCCAGCATCATCACCATTGAAAAATGCCCCGGCATGAAGTGGTTAAAGGTCTAAAATTTATTCCCTTAATAATGATCAACCTTTGTATCAGTTCAATAATAAATACACACATGTGTGACCACTTGTGTGGAGTAGAAGTACTGGAATTGTAAACATCAAAAAAGATTTGCATAAAGATCAATGAACAGTCCACTGCTGCATACAGTGGTTCCTGAATGTGTCAGTGTGCAATGTTGTATGTTTTCTTGCGGGGGGGGGGGTGAACAGAGAAATAACTCCACCTGCTGTGAGGTCCACTCTCAGTTAAACCGAGTTGATTAGCAGTGGTTTGGTCAATGGAACACAACTACTTATCAAATTATACAATAAATGATAACATATATTATAAATAATAATAGTAATAAATATCACACATACATCTGTATAATTAACATCACCTCCTTGTGTCATATGGTTCTGCTTTTCAGATTTCCATGCAGGGGTAACCCTTATTGATTCCCATTCCCCAGTTCCCAGCACAAATTGGTGCCAGTGCATGCGGGCACTGTAGGGTATACATGAAGGGCAGAATCTGATGAATTGTCATGGCAGCAATGTCAGTTTTAGTGGCTTGATACCAACTCCCTTGATCCATCTGTACAGTGAACACTCTCTGTCGTCTCATTCGGGCCACCCTTAACTTCCTTGGCCTCCTTCACAGCCCTTTCTGTCTCCTGGAAGAACCCAGTTTAAAACAGAAGTCCCCATACAGAACGAACGTGAAAGGGTCCACACAGAGTGTTCGGTACAGCAGTCATTCGGTAGACCTTTATCACAGTTCAAAGGTCAAGCGCTCAAAACAGTCGGTATGAGTTCTGTGTGCCATTATGTGAGAGTATCAGCAGCAATGAAAACAATTCTTCAATATTTAAAGACAGAAATCTTTGACAAAAAAGTTGATTGCTGCAATCGGGTGGGATGAAAGCCCTCTGTTCAGGTTTGTTATGTGATAGTAATGTTAATAAGACAGACAAGCCAAAACGTTAGCCACTCATGGAAGACACGACTGCTGCCAAACCATAACTGGTTGCCCAGGCATGACCAGGCATTAGCCTAGGCCTAATTAAAGCTAGACTATGCATAGACAAATATCAAATTGACTTACACTCGTGGTAGTATTACTAGGGGTCTACATTGTGGCTTAAATCTTTAAAAGAATGGAACCCTTCCAAGGCTTCATAAGGTCTATTTGCCAGTAGGACTGGGAGGCCTACTAGAATGCATGGTGCTGGAGATATTTCCAGGGCTGCTAATGCCCATACTTCAAGTGTCTACACACTGAATAAAGCGACAATGTCAGGACAATCAACAAATGCAGCCAATTTGGCAAGTGCCATTTCCTGTTTCTGAAGAACTGTCACCCATTTTGTATCGAATTCCGGGCACCATGATCTCTTAAAAGTGTGAAGACAGAGAACAGCCTTATTGACTCCAAAAAAAAGTTAACAACTACTTGGTGGAGGAACCCCTCAATCTGCTCAAAATATACAAGAAGAAAATCTTGGAATAACCCCAACAGTCCTCAATCCTTTACCTGTTCCAGGACTGAGGATTGTTAGGGATTAAGTCCCTGTTAAAGCCTGATCAATACTCTAGAGTTGGGGAAAAGTGTCGTTACTAAAAGTGGCAGGGAAACTAAAGTACAGTCTGGGAAGTTATTCGGCAGCAGCTGGGCAACATGTCTTTACAAAGAAATAATGACATTAGGTAGAGTACATAATAAAAAGGCAAAGCTTTTGGGGACCTTATTACCAGAATGTTGTCTAACAGGAGTTTGATGGAAGGTTGCCAAAAAAAATAAACACTTTAGTATAAGGGCCTATTTAAGTGTCAATATGTTTTTATTTGTATGTTTTAATAACACTGTTATGTTTGAAAAACTATCATATCTGTGACAGCGGTTACACAATGGAAGAAGCCGATTTTGTTCCTGATTATGGTCCATCATCAGAGGAAAACAAAGCAGACATACCCGAACCAGATGCAGATTCCACTGCAGGCCATGATGCAAGCATTATCCAAGACAGTGCGTCTCCAACCAGAAACAAGTAAAAGTCATCAACGATCCAGAAGTAAGCCAAGGCTCGACTATCAATCAAGGTGACAGATCTAGATGGTCAAAGAGTCTTCAGCTGTGTCCCGTACGTGGATGCTCAGTAATATCAAACAAAATGAGACGCCATGTGATACGATGTCACATTTGTTCAGATAAATGGTGGTTCTTATACCCGTTGGCCAGCTGTTGGAAATGCAAGCGATGGGAGATCACCATCCACGTCAGGGAGCGTGGCCCATTCCAGACGGACGAACACCTCGGCCAACTGAACAACCTCGTGTCAAATTCTTGCATTTCCTATCAGGCCAGCTTCAGTTAAAGTCTCTCACACAAATTCATTGTATAGCACTGAGGAGACTGAAGTCTGGGATGCCTATGATGAATATCAGGGTCTGCCCTCTGTGCTGGAGCGAAATCTACAATTTCCAATGCAGGTCTCCTTGATCCTCCATTGGAGAACTCTCCAGCTCTTTCTTGCCTTGGTTCAGTGATCCAACCAACACAAAGCTTGTCACTGGGGAGGTCACCCGCATCAGGAGGATTAAGGAGGAAGCTGTCCTTAAGCAATGTGTGGAAAACACGAGGCAGCTGTATGGCTTTAATATGTAAGTGCAAAGGTAGAAATACTGGGGCCAGAAATCTACAACTTAGGTCATTATTTTGTAAAGTTTTAAAAAATTTAGTTCAGCATATTTTCTTTAAAGGAAAGAAAGTGGCTCTGATAAGGAAATAAAATTAAAGCCATTTTAATTACAATCCAAAATCCAAATTAAAATACAATCCAAGCTGTTTTCTGGCATTTGGAAATAAAGTTAATACATTTGTTGGTATGACACGAAAAGTAAGAAAACGAAAACAGTAGACAATTGTTTTGATTTCAACTCAGTTTTGTGAAAAACTAAAAGTCAAACATTTCAAGTGCCTATTCCGCAGTGGAAATGAAAGAAGGAAAGGAATCCCATCATTTCCAAGAAAAGTATCCTTGAAGGGCAGCAATGGTTTCCAAGTAAGAAGAAAACAGAAATTTTGTATAAAGAAGGTGTCCTGGAGGGGCACGATGTTTATGAGTAAAAGAAAAAGAAACCGTTGCAATATCATATTGAGTTATTTGCCGAAGAAAGAAAAAATGTGCCAAAAAATATGATAGGGAGAAATGTAGTGATGTTGAATAGTCATAATAAACCAGTCAATCATGTCCATCATGAGCAGTGGCCTGGCCACCGCCTGCGGCGCGATAGTCTTGAGTGCGGCATCCAACAGTGAAGAGGCGTCCCTCATTTCTTGTGTGACTGTGTCCGTGCAGCTGTTGCTGTAAGCAAGGCCTCAAGGCAAAGACCACTGCTACACAACGGGTGGAAAGGTGTCGTCCCCATGCGACCATCCCAGCAGCATCAACAGAAAGGTCTGCTGCTGTAAAAGATTGTTGGACAATCGCCAGCATGTCAGGTGTAAATCAGTTGGTCCAGGGTGCAGGACACCCAACTTCGGTTGCCATAGACTGTGTGGTCTCTCTGGTAGTCGTGTCAGTGATCCCACAGGTAGTCTGGTCAAGCAGGGAAACCATAGTTGGTGTGCCCAAAAAAACCATGATGAGTATACGGCAGTGTTCTTGCTCGATAGATATGGATAAGACCTCAGGAATGAGAGAGGGAAGGAGTCCACAAATCAATGCACAAGGCATGTTCTTCATAAAGTGGACCAAAATGCAACTCCACATGTCATTTTTCAAACTTCTAAAAGAGTGACTTTGATAAAAAAAAAATAACACCTTCAGATTCATGAAAATGATTATTTGGGGATAATTAGGCATACTGTGTACATTTGGTGGACCTTTTGGTTGGCTACCTGCATCTACGACTCCTGTACCAGACCTGTCACTAGCACCAGAGGACTTGATTTCACCTCTTGATTTGACCTCTCTCAACATCAAGGAGAATTCAGTGGTTTTTTCAACTGATGCATTTTGAAGCATCTAAGAAATAACTTTACAAAAATATAAGCAATGAAAAAAGAGCACAAAATTGACGGAAAATGATGAGAAAAGTTTGGCTCTCTTCATTCTCTTACCGTTTAGAATCATTCTCACTATACCAGCATGTATGCCAGGTCTTATACCTTTCAACCACTGAAAATAATCTTAAGTTTGGCTGCATCAGAAATATATTATGAGTACAATATGTCCGTCGTGAACGTCATATATGACAGAATTTGATGACGCTCAAGAATTTTGACCAAAAAAATGATGTTCGCAACTGCCGACTTCGGGACCCGATTAATTGTGAGAGGTACTTTTTAATTTCATGATTATGGTTTTAATATGTGTAAATATTATCCCCTTTTACCACATGTAAATCCGTGTAAAATAACCGCGGGGATAATCACTCCTCGGTAAATTTTATTGGCTAGGATTTCAACAAGTTGTTCTCGTCCATCAAAAATGGTAATGTTCAAGACTATATTTAACTCCAATAAGTTGAAAAATTAAGAAAGAAATTCACTGCTGTTCTCTTCAGGAAAAATGAACCCCCACAGTTGAACATTATCTAATGGTCCATATTTTGAGGAACCTGCCATATTCAGGTCTGGTGTCTTGGATAACATCACAGTTTTGCTAATGAATACACCAATTCACATGAGCATAACAACCAAATAGGCCCCAAAATATGGATTAAATAGCAAAACAAAGATTAAAAGTAAGGTAATAATTGAAGCACAAGGGTCTAATTTCAATTTCAGTAAATATTGCCCCTTTAACATGACCCCAATATCCAGGAAGAAAGCAAGCACAGTCGGTAACAAATTAAACCAAATTGCACATCACCCTATTCCTGTAAAATAACTAGTTACCATAAAAATGGGATATGATAGTGGTTTTTGACCAAGGAAAACCAAGTTGTTTCTCAAAGTCTGATTTATTTACATAGAAATTCAACAACTGCAGGGTATATCATATGAATATTTTTTCCAAAATTATTTACACAAGGGTAATTTCTCTTAAAATCAAGTTTCACTCGGTGACACAGGGCTTAGCTCTGCAAACTATATGTACACTGTATCTGCACACGAAGCTCCTTGATGATCCACATGGCACATTTATCTGCTGCCTCCAGATTACATGAATGTATTCAGGCCTACTATTAGAAGTCAACCATTTTCTGAGCCCAATGATCTGCACATCCTAGACGTCTTGTATATTCCACATGACATTGTCAGATGCACTCAGTGTAAACAAATGCTGAACGTAAAATCAGGTTGGAGACACCATGGTAAAGACTTACACAAGATTGCTGGTGGATTACCCCCAAGATTATAAGTAAAAAAAACCAAACTGGACGACGTTGAAAAGAGAACGTTTCCTCATTGGTGAAAGTGGCATTCACAGATCATAGAACATCACTGAAAAAAAAAAACTGAATGTTGGTGTAAATCCTGTTGGGATATCAGTGTGCCAGAGAAGCTGGATCTGGCTAACCGAAACACTGAATGGGTTATTAAAGGTTACCATGAGTCATCAATGCCACCAATGACAAAATAATGAGGCAATTGCTAACAAAAATGAAAGACTGCTCACCCCTTCGGAAGCCATCAAGATAAATATGTCAACAGTTGCCAGCCAATTCTGCCATCAAGACCAAACATTTTTTTAGGAGACAATATGATGGTGAGATATTTCTATTATCTCATCAAGGGAGGCAATGCCAGGAGATAGAGAGACATGGACCCTGTGTGGAGTGCTGACAGTTATCCATCGACAAAATGATAAAGGAGAAACTTGACATCTTTAATCTGTTGTATCTGTTACGTTTTCTTGCAGACAAAAGTTCTGTATGTTGTATTTGGGATTGATTTTACCTGATGCCATACTTGATAAGAATAAGCCCCCAGGTGTGAATCTGGGCCCCGCTCAAAAAAAGGCTAAACAAATGGAGAAATAATAAAAACAAAATAAAGTGTACAAAGGTAAGTGCACCAATACCACTGTAAGCAATGTATATCATGTAATGTTCATCATCATTTCCACTGGTCTGCACAAATGAGACATTACAAACAAAATCTCTGGCCTGATGACCCCTTCCCTAGAAAAATTCCTGGATCTGCCCCTGGACCCAGAGCAAAAGCCCAGAACAAAATTGCACGCACTGCTGGTCTCCATTTGTACACTGACTACGGCTCTTTTGCTTTTGAGGTAAATCAAGCCCCTCCGTAGAGACTTGCACTGTTAATGCTGATACCTCAACCCAACTGCCAGTTGATTGTAAATTAATATGTAATTAATAGTCCTATTGATTGATAGCTAAAGGAATGTAAAGTCCTACTCCTAAAAATCCCTGAAATCCCCTGTGATAAATCAAACAGTGAAAAGTGTGACGCTTCTCAATATTGAAGTTCCTGATGTTATCCTATATTTTATCATTTGCATAACATGACTGTCAAAGGAATGTACCAGGTTATTTGGTAATAACCTGGGGTTCAGCTCCTGGTTTCTGAAGTTTGGACAAACACATTTACAACCACTTTTAACAATCTGTCACACAGAGTGTGTTGCAATGAAGCAACACGACCCAACAAACCCTGAAAAAGATAATTGATGTCTTTGAAGAAGAGATGCACGTTCAAGCCCTAGTACAGAGATTCATAAGGTATAACATCTTGAATATCAACAAACAATGGTTTCAAATCAACACAAGCTTTATTTCTACAACTAATGCTAAGTACGACAAGACAGTGAAAGAAATGCCACTGAAGAAACTGAAAACTTCCAGAGCAACACCCTGGAGAATGCAATCACCCATAACCATGAAACTGAATGGTTTGTGAGATTATGTTCCAAAGACATTTCGAAACCCAATAGAAGCAAATAATCACTGTGGGTTACCTTGACGAAGCCCTCAAATCAAATGGAAGAACCTTGGCCACAATGGGATCCAAAACTTCTGGTTTATGTGGATCTTGTCAGAGGAATGAACAACGTGTTCAAGACCAACCCAAACACATCCCATCTAGGCTAACACAAAGTATGACAATCTTGCTGTACAAGAAAGCTTAAAAGGTCAAAAGAATGAAAGAGTCATAGTGTGTTTGCCAACAATCTTCAAACTCCTAACAAGCATTCTCACCCCAAAATTGATTGATCTGTGCAAAGACAATATCATGGCTGAAGGGCAAAAAGGCTGTGGAAAAAGGGGCAATGGTGAAAAGAAATAACTGCAAATACCTCACTTGCATGAGTTATTACAAAGTTTAGGAATTAATTGTTGGATGACTTTATGGGATGTCTTCAGGTATTTACCATCAGCTTCTTCAGTAATTGGCTGATATGTCTGTATGTACTGCCTGTCATTTTGCTTTTAATATTCAGTACACTAATGAAAAATGCTACTGAAAAAAGGGAAAAACATACGAGTCATTAATTACATTAACTGAACATAAAAGTTGTTTTCAAACATAAAATAAACAAACCTTTTTTGAGCAAGCCAATACATCACTAGGTCAAGTCTATCTTCCACAAGGGCACTCTTTACACACTCAAGTGATGTTTCTGCATTTGGTAGTAAACCAACAGCCGGAACAGATGAAACCAGTGCCTCACAATAAATCAGAAGAGGTGATGTTTTGCCAGACCTAGCTGATATTCCTGACAAAGACAAAAAGACTTCAATGTCAAGTTTTAAAGATGATTTTGACAAATTAATAGTAAATATTTAGGTTGTAGTGAATGTTCAAAAAAAAATACTAAATGTTACATGATGACCACTGCACGAAATATTTTCACCTTGTTGGTGTTTTCACGAAGTGACAAAAACCTCAAAATCTTGCTGAACGGACATTCCGAGAAATATGCATTTGAAAAGAATAGCCACTTCAATACGCATTTTTTATTACATTTGCTGCATTCACTGCACTGGCTACCCATCTCCAAATGAATTCGCTATTTGTTATTACTTCTAGTTTACAAATCCTTTCATAATCAGTCACCAGAATATACATGTATGCAGTCCTGTATTCTGCCATAATCCTTTTCACAAAGCTATCACAAAGCTGGCAATAAAAACATTCACAGTCTCCGCAGGAAAGGATTGGAACAGTCTGCCATCTCACATTCAGTGTGCGATATCACTGGAGCATTTAAGACAATGCTCAAAACCTACCTGTTCCACCAATAACGATAATGACAAGATATATCCAATGTTAACTTTATTAGCGTATTAAGTTGATGTAATTATTTGACTAATTGTTATTTGTAAGCGCCGTGATTTAGTTTACTAAAAGAGTGTTTTAAATGCTGGTTATTATTCTTATTAATGACTAATTATATGTTGATAATGCAGTATTTTGATCATCTTCCCAAGCTTTCTATGGTGATGGGTCATTTTGGGGTGCTGCCACCACACCAATAAAGGACAGGGATCCACTGGACACACAATAACCACAACTTTAAAAACCATCTTGTTGATTAAGAAGTTTACTAACAAAGATGCAGAACGAAGGTCAGAGGTCAAATATTCTGGAGGGCACAATTGCTGCGAATGGAAATAAATGAGGTTTTAACATGGAATTGTTGTGAAGTGAGTTATATTATGATATGTTTCCTTTAAACGCAATTTAATCAAACTGCCCTTTAACATTAGTTGTTTAAAACATATGAATTATGACGGGCTTCAAAGTGGTCCTCCACTAAACAAAAAGTAGGTAATAGGCCTTCTCACGTTGTAACTCACTCCTGGTCTAATTAATTTATTCCTCAGTGAAATCTGAAAGGGGATTGAAATAATAATGTTGCCATGGTTGTGAGAAAACTTAGTTGGAACAGGCAAATGGGTATTGGGCCACAGGAAGATGGCCCATGGATATATGAGTTGACTGATACAGCCTCTCTCAATTTGGCCAGAGACACGGGAGAGCAAGAGCTCATGGTGAGAAATAATTTCATTCAATTTTACTTATACTTACCGGTTTCCTTTGAGCAATGTACATTTACATGAAAGTAAAACAATAGGTGTTACATGTAGTGATTTGCACATACATGGCTGACATGTATAGCCCTATATTGCCACTGCACCTTATCTGACCAGCATAAGAAAGAAAATATTATATTTAATATTAATTTATTTTAGCTCACGTAGGACGCAACCAGAGTTCCATTTTCCTACTGCTGACTTCTGTCTAGTGTTGGGTAAGCATCCTGTACTTATAGTAAGTTATCAGGGTCCTTGGACATTATTCCCGACAAGTTTCCTAATTTATTCTTTATCATTCAACAATTGTGTGTATAATCCAGACTTATATGAATTCTTAAAATTAATATGAATGTCGAACCTAATGTCGCCATTAAAATTGACTCCAGAGGTCTTTTCAGTAGTCAACAAAATAAAATAGTGAAACAACAGTCAAATGGGTGTTACTCCATTGCTGTGTGTGGTCGTCAACCTTGCTGCTCCCTGACTTTGGGATAAACAACCCCCCTGTTGATCAAGCTTAGGCAGGCAACACATCCAGTTATCCCCCATCATCAGATTTACTACAGAACAACAGAATCCTATTCAGTCTTCTACTTCTGTAGGCCTTTGCAACGATCTCAAAATTATGCAAACAGCATTTTTAGAGCCGATGATTTTCCGTGATTGCAGAAAATGAATGGAATTTGCAGAATCAACACTTTGAAATGGAAATCATTGCTTAAAATGGAACTTGCAAAATTTCCCACTAAGAATGGCTTCACAAGTAAAGAAAAATTTCCACAAAGAACCATAAATAAATGTGTACCAAACCCTTTAAAATTGTTGCTTTTAATGAACAAATTATGCTGGAAACATGCTGAATTGCACCACTCCACTACATGATTGGGTTGTCTGTGCTGGTACTGATATTTGCAAGCGCTACGGCATCTGTGAGCCTCAAGCGAGGGCAGCCGCCAGCACAGTGCAGCGACGTGGTATAGTGCACACACTGACCATTCACACGTGCACTGTACAAGCACTGAAATCAAGACACAAACAAGTTCATACTCACACATATGCTTAATGTAAACGAGGGGAATTCAGTCTGTGAATTTGCATAGATGCCTTGAGACAAGGCTCGTACCGCATGGCGAAACAGTGATACTGCGGCAAGAAAACGGAGGACTAATTACATATTCTTGAAGTAAACAAAACCAAGTAAACTTGGTGAACTATGAGTGGGCCCTTGGAAGTGTTCAATGAAGAGGAAAGTTTAAGGCTCAGATTTAATGATAACTTTCTGAATTCTGTCGCATCACTGCCAAATAAAATGGTGGGTCACTGTCCAACATTTATATATGGTGGGGTCCATGTTGTTAACCTCCTCGTGGTGGGTAGGGTTACTGTTTTCAGAACTCGATTACAGGTGAACAACAACCTGAGACAACAGCAGCTTCGATACTATTCCTTCAATACTATTTGATACTATTCCTCAGAATGGACACTCAACAATTGCAACCTGAGACCAACCCGGAACACGTGCCCTCTTTAGGGCAGGCATCACCTGATGTCATACAGGAAGGTATCTCATTACTGCATCTTAACATAGAAGGTCTCACTGAAGCCAAGATCAACATCCTTTAACCACTTCCTGCCGGGGACTCCAGAATCGGAGACATATGGTTTATATGCGTGACCATGGTCTCCAAACTCGGAGAAAGGAAACAGGGCCCTGTAACAAAAGACCGTACTCTGAACAAAAGACCAGGCTGCTGGGCATTACTGACATTTTTTGCTCTCAAAAGTAGTGATAATCCAGCCTTGTTTTGAAACCGTATACCAGGTTTGGCGCACTGAGAGCGAGCGGATTACCACCGGAGACAAAAGCGCTCCACCACCGCAGCGATGAGCCACACAGCACTGCTGCACGCTAATCTGGCCCCTACTGAAAAGAGGTCAGCAGTGCACTGAGCCAGGTTCGTGAACAAAGACAGATATACAACACTGCACAATCTGGGCTCTGTTTACAAGGCTGCAGGCCTGGCTGAAATACTCAGGCGTCAATGTCACCTGTCAACTTAGCGTAGTGCCTAAAGATTAATTCCTGCGGCTATAAACGACCGTTAAATGAAATGACGAATTTTTGAAGCATTTTGAAAATGGAAAAAATGATAGTCATGCCGGCCCAGCAACATCAACATTGAAAAATGCCCCGGCATGAAGTGGTTAACATCTCTTTCAGACACACAAGGTCTCAACAGTTCTCCTGGAGGAGATGCATGTCTCTGATAGTTCTTACCTTAAGATTCTGGGCTTCATTTCAGCTGCTCAAATGGCAAACGATATCCATGGGATTGTTACATTTGTTAGGAATTCCGCAAGATGGAAGGCCCTGGCCTCAAGTCTGCCAGACTCCCCTGTGGAATGGTCAGCAACACATGTTGAAGGTGTTACCATTGTTAACATAAGCCTCCTTCATTTTGACTGAGGGGATGACTCACTGCCTATCTTTAATGCACCCTGCATCTATGCTGGTGATTTCAGTCGCCAGAGTATCACATGGGGTTACAGGGTAACAAACTCAGATGGCACTGTACTAGAGGACTGAGCATCCCTAGCTGGTCTTCAACTTCTGTATGACCCCGAGCAGCCCAATAGTTTTCACTCAGGCAGGTGGAATACGATTACAAATCCCAACCTTGCTTTCACCAAAATGAGAGGACTTGAACCACACTGTGTGATCCTGAATCCTTTCTCCATCTCTCATCATTCCAGAAAATCCCATAGAATTAGTCCCCACCAAGCCTGTGAAATGGTGAAACTTCCATAAAGCTGACTGGGAAACGTTTTCAAACCTAGCAGACACTGATGCACATCATTTCCCCACACTGGCTCAGCACATCGACCAAGCTTACTTAAAGTTATGCAACCTCCTCATAAGAGCAGCTAAGAATTCAATCTCACGTGGCTGTCGCCGACATTACATCCCTACCTGGGATGAGGAATGTGAAACCATCTAGGACGAGCTCTTGCACGTTGATCTTGGGGAGGAGTCATCGTCAAAAGCCTCTGACCTGACCAGCTGCCTTGATAAGAAGCACCAAGAGCGATGGGTTGAAGCAGTTCAGGGAATAGACTTCACACACTTCAGTAGGATTGCTTGGAAAACTCTCAACTACCTCACTGGTAGAAGTTCCAAACCAAAGATGTGTCCTGTGACAGCTAATTCCATTGGCTCAGCAGCTCGTCTTGAATAGCCCCTTCTCACTCAACGAGTTAACTGCAGCAATGGCCCAACTCAAGAGTGGCAAGAATCAGGGACCTGACAATATTCTCCCAGAATTCTTGCTACATCTTGGGTCATGATGTCAACAGTCGCTTGTAGAATTCTACTACTGCTGCCTCACTAATCAGTCTATCCCAAAGATATGGCAGAAAGCTACAGTCATCATGCTATCTAAACCAAATAAACCAGCCGATGATCCAAAGAGCTACAGACCAATCTCTCTTCTATCGGTCCCCTATAAACTTCTGGAGCACTTACTCCTTCATCAGGGTGGAACAAGTTGTCGCCAGCAACTACCAAATGAGCAAGCAGGTTTTTGCCGTGGCCGAAGTACTGTACACAAGATCATCAACCTGACCAATGACATCAAAGACAGCTTTGAGCTGGGACATGAAGTTGGCGCTATCCCAGTTGACCTCACTGCAGCCACTGTATGGCACCAGGGCTTGATCCTGAAGCTCCAACGTATGGGACCAGATCATCAAATGGTACAGTTTATCAGCAGAATCATAGCCAATCAAAGTTTTGTGCTGAAGACCAGCAACGGACAGTCCAGCAGACCGTGCCACCTATGTAATGGGGTCCCACAGGGTTCGGTGCTCTCCCCCAAGCTCTCACATCAGTGATATTCTACAGACGGGCTCCTGACAGTATGGTTATGTATATGGCCTTGCATTTCTGCAGGCTGTCCGAATCTGAACAAATGTGAAGAGCACTCTCACTTCAGACATGGCACAACTTGCTTCGTACCTCAAGACCAGGAGACTGAAACTGAGCATGGACAAAATTACTGTTACAGTATTCCACCTGAACAAGGAAGCCAACCGTAAGCTCACTATCAATCTTGATGGTACACCTCTCACTTATTATACAACACCGATCTACCTCAGAGTGAAGCCTGACCGTCGGCTGACATGTAAGCAACACCTGGAGTCCCTGTCATCAAAAGTGACCACTCGGATTAACCTTTTTAATCGTGTAGCTGGCTCAACATGGGATGCCGCAACTGCTACCATATGAACCAGTGCCGTAGCATTAGTCTACAGTGCTGCAGAGTATGCTTCTCCTGTTTGGTGTAGGAGCTGTCACAACAAGAGCCTTGAAACAGCCTTAAACAATGCCTCGAGGCTCTTAACAGGCTCTCCTTTGTACAACACCCACAAAATACCTCCTTGTGCTGTCAGGCATTGCCCCAGCGCACCTGCGAAGAGAACAACAAAACTTATAGTCTGGTTACCAAGGCAGCCACTGACTCCAGCCACCTCCTCAACAGCATTGTAGAGGGAGCCCGGGTTACCCCTCAACACTTGAAGTCCAGGACACCTTTCTCCCACCATGCAGCAAAGCTGAGAGACTCAGACTTCAGCCTCCTACAGTCCTGGGAAGAAAGCTGGGAGGAAACTAAACATCCAGCACAATTTACAGTGCCACCCAAGATGACTCCCCCCCCCAGGCTTGAACCTTCATCTGACGGAGTGGGTTTCAACTCAGCCATGCACCAGTGGGGCTTATGCTCATCAGCTGCCTGTCAGTGTGGTGCTCCAAAACAGACAGCTCAACAAATCCTGACAGAGTGCCCTGAACTTCGACACCCCGCAGACCAGGACCTCAATGAACCCAATCCTACCACCATGAGGTGTTGGAGACCCTTTCAAAACACCTAGTTGGTGCCGCCTCATACGAGAGAAGAAGATTAACATACAGGTTGTATTGTGATCAATGACTGTTGCATGCAAGACTTACTCTGTGACTTTACTGTACAGTTACATGAACACTTTACATGTATTTAAATGCAATTTGACTTTTTACACAAGGAGTGATACCTGAATTGTCCATTAATTAATCATAGTGCTTTTGACAACCATTCTGGTGGGAAATCAAGGGGTGGGGATGCTGTATTTGTTGTATGGATTTTTAAAAATTATCACTACAGAAAATTATGAAAAGTTGCAAAACATTGCAGAGTATTTCCAAACTATATTTGTTTCTTTTCTCTTTTTTTGGGGGGGGGAGTATGGTTAAGCAAATGGTTTTCATGCATAGTTGAAAACTTGATCTCCTTTTTCATACCTTTTCCAAGGTGAAACAAGAAAAGTGGCATCTCTGATTAACTGTATAAGTAGTCTGGACCTTGGGAACATCTCCCAAAATTCCTTGGCTTTGGAAGTTTATGACTGATAACCAGCTGTGACAGAACCATTTTCAAAGTGGGGGGGGGACAGTTGTGAGACCATAGGGCATTAGCCATTGACATACCAACCCATTAAATCCAACCTTATTACAGCACCCAACAAAAATGTGTAGGGGGGGAACCCCCAGGAAGAGGGGGGACTGCCCCTCCCTCTTCAACTGCCAGAGCTAATGCCCTCTGTGGAGTTGTCGCATCTTCTCAGTTTTGGACAAAAGTTCTGCCCTTCCAACCAATGCAAAAAGACCCTCTTAGATATTTAAAAAGTGCAGTGAAAATAAAACATGTCTTACCAGCAGAAATGGTAACATCCAAATCACCCTTGATAATAGCCATCCCTCTGTTATTCTTTGTCAAATTCAACCTGATATCCTGGAGTCTAAGCATGATTGCTGACATTGTCAGATTCACATTAGGTGCTCCACCTCAACTTGGCTCAATTTGCCCTACCCTGCCCTTTCAACATAATTTACAAATTATGCAAGTTAATGGTACGTTAGGTGGATAAAGGTCAAAATGAAATACATGTAGCCCATAACGGTACATCAATTATTTCATGCTATTTACAGTGTAGCATGAAAGGGGAGTCCTTGTAATGGTTTTACTAGGTGGTCATGTTTTCAGCCTTTGAAAAAAATGACAAAAAAGACAAAGTTTCTGGAACGTACTGCTTTGAGGATGTAGTATTTTCATCTCTTAAAAAAGTGGCACATTTCCTTGTAATGGTTTTACTAGGTGGTAATGTTTTCAGCCTTTGAAAAAAATGACAAAAAAGACAAAGTTTCTGGGAAGTACTGCTTTGAGGATGTAGTATTTTCATCTCTTGAAAAAGTGGCACATTTCCTTGTAATGGTTTTACTAGGTGGTCATGTTTTCAGCCTGTGAAAAAAATGACAAAAAAGACAAAGTTTCTGGAACGTACTGCTTTGAGGATGTTGTATTTTCATCTCTTGAAAAAGTGGCACATTTCCTTGTAATGGTTTTACTAGGTCATGTTTTCAACCTTTGAAAAGAATGACAAAAAAAGACAACGTGTCTGGAAAGTACTTTTTATTCTTTGCACCGGTGTTTGATTTTTATTCGATTAGAAAGAGTTGAAATTTATTTTACTACTTTTATGAGTTCGACTACTTCAATGAGAAAAGAAAACACAAGAAAAATGACAAGAAGAAAATAAGAGAAAAAGAAGTTCTCTCCAAATATTTGTCTGTGTGTATTTCTATGTGTACTTTATTTTATTGGTTTCTAAATTTTACCTGGAATGGTTTGGGAAATAAAGTTTGGGAAGGGAAATATCTTAAACTATGGGAGGGAAAATGAACAAGTTGGGAGATAAAATATGAGAGTGGTTTGGGGGGATATAAGTTTGGTAGATGGGAAAATATGTAACAGAAAATAACCCCAATAGCTTCAAAAAATAGCAAAAGTTACACGCAGCAGCGCCACAAAAAAGACACACTTTTGGACCCCTTTTTTACAGCATGAATTCATTTGTCCGTCATTGCCCGCACTCACTGAACAGTTGACAAAGCCCAGTGCATGTGCACAGCTTCCCATTCACTCAAGCCCAGTGCACGTGCACAGCTTCCCATTCACTCAAGCCCAGTGCACGTGCACAGCTTCCCATTCACTCACCGCATATTACACGCTGAGGTCTTGACCGTCAATCGCTCCGCATAGCAACACGGCAGCATAGCAACGCACTGGGCCAAGGCCCGGAACAAACGAGCCCTTATGTAACGCACACAACGGGGGCTCTACACAGAGCTGGCGGCGTGGCCGCAAAACCGAAGGGTCAATGGAGGTTGCTTGTGAGGGCTAGACTCGCCACGGGACACCCATTTTATGGGGTTTAGGCGTTCAGAAAAAAAGTTATGAATTTTTGAAGATTTTTGAAAAACGAAAATATGAAAAAACCGCCCGGCAGTGCATATAATGGTTAAAAAAAAGCACCCGGCAGCAAGTGGTTAAAACCATATTGTCTAAAGTCAAGGCAATGAATTTATCTTACCTTTGAATCGGGAAAGAGTCTCAGAGTTCCTCAGTATTCCTTTTGGACTACTCGCAGCATGCATTGCAGCATCTTTATAGTTCCCCTCTCCAAACAACTCATTAAAATATTCAATATAGTCCAGCAGCATCTCAGCTTCTCTTTCTTTACTTGGGTCATCATCATCAAATGTGGACGATAAAACATCTGTACCTGTTAAGCATTAAATGCATGAGGGTGATATCAGCAATTATTTTTAACTGTCACTGTACATTGTTGAATTCACTTGAGCATGCATCTGACAATGACAAAAGTTTGCAAGTGAATTGTGAGACATACATATACACTGATGGGGTTATCCCCTAACGCCTCCACAGAGGGCAAAAGAGCTTTGTATCACTGGGATAGGTGCGGGTAAACAGTTTGTGCATTGGTGGTAACTAAATTAAAATAACAAAAACAGCCTCTGAGAAACCATGGAAATGCCAGCAATACATCTTTTGTGCATATGATTTGCTGACCAGATTTAGAAACCATAATGTGGTGGCACTATGCTCACTGACAGGTGGTGTGCATTTATTATATGCCTCTTAGCCCAATAGGAAGTGGTAATTTGCCAAATACATGCACACATCAAGTAAAAGAATGCACTGTAGGTAAAGTGCCACCACATTTATGGTGTCTTCTTCAATTAGTCTATACTCAGAATCAAACTGAAAAGGCACTGCTGTCTACAAAAGCTTGTGTTCATGCCATAGCCAAATGACTAATTCATCATTCATCACTGCTGGATACGACATGATGGGCAAACTGGGCCGAGGCTACAGGTATGTATACATGTATGTGTCCATATAATATTGTGACAAACATTACACAGTTGCATTTCCTCCTATGTACAAACTCGGGGGGAAAAATAGCCCATGAAACTTGCAAAGGCTACAGCTACTGTGCCAGCTTTAGAACACAAGAAGACACTGATTACAATTGTACATTAAAGATCACACCAAAATTGTCTCTTCAAATAATAAAAAAGATAATGGCTGTCTGCCCCTTAAAAAAAATTGCCAAATGCAAACAATGAACACACCAACAAGGGACAGGATAGCCAAATTAGGCAAGCTGAAACAGCTTACATTATATGTTCAGTAAGGAAATAATACACTGTAAAAGATTCTCCTCTTCACAAAAAAAGTCATTCCCATGACTGGACAAGAGTACCCCTTTTATCACACAAATTGAGGACATTGTAAGCAGAAAACACTAACTGCTGCGCATTGCGATTTGGCCCAAGGATTGATTGTTTGACATTTTGGCTTTATTGCTGATTGGGAAGAGGCCAAAACTATGAATTTATTTTATCAAAATAATTACACTTTTTGTGTGAAACGGTAGTGTAAATAAGTACTCCAATAAATCATCCATGCCTGAGGTGTCACACTATAAATAGCTGAACAAATGGGATGAGACTAATGCTGTGTTTGTCAGCAGACAAATAGTGAGCTGTTTCGGGAAACTCTTTTGGTTTGATGAAAACCGAAGTTGGAACGGGCACATCGAACAGCTGTTAAGTCTGCAGTTCAAAATTTCTATGGGACCACTCTCCTCCGTGCTACAGTAGAGCATGACAATACATGCTCCAACGCTTTACCCGCCATGTGTTTGGCCTTTTGCCAGCTCTGCACTTTGTACACTGCCTATATTACTGGCAGATTGCGTCCACGCACACAATAGCCAATGCACAGTATGCAAATGGGATTTTTAGGTTCGTAAATTTTCTAAGGCCGGATTTTGTCGTCAGCGCTTCATCAGTGTGAAGACGTACACCATTATGCACTTCACTTCAATGTTTCAACTATAATCTAATTGAAAATTCACTCTGAAATCTTTTATGGTTGATTTTTTACTAAATTGTGAAGAGTAAGAGGACTTTTTATCATAACTTCCGGTATGATGACGTCAACGGCCCCAACTTTCACACATGTGTTAACTGGGAAAAGAGCATCATACACATCAATTTTCAGGTGATTCCACCGAACTTCGCCACAGACATCTATTCAAAATTCATTTTTAAAAATTTTCAACCTGTTGCTAGAGGGTGCTCAACAATTACGTGAAATCATCAGTAGATGATTTCAAGAAGACTATAACACCATTGGAAACAACTTGATACCCATTACCACTTTGAAATAATAAGCCAACTTTCGGTTTCGACCGGAAGGAAGGGTCACGTGATTTGACCCGCACGAGAGGAATTGAAGACTCAATTTATGCTGGCACTTGCCACAAACAGAATGTTGCAGGAAGCCATGGTTGATTTTATATGGATTCTAACAACATTAACGTAATATCTGAATATTCAAAATTGAATAATACATCACTTGGTGACGTCATCATGACATAATTATCATAGTATTACCTTTGCTTCGAGGTCTTTGCTTCGTTTAACTTTAATGACATTTGAAGATTGCTGAACAACCAAAATTTTCATTGAAAGCATGTACAAAACATAAGGGGAAAAATTAAATATTCAAATTCTATAATAAGTCAGATGATGACGTCATGATTCAGCATACATCTTCAGATGTTAGGCTAACAATGTGCCAGGATTGAAGGAAATCGGCCCACAGCCAGGACCAAGAAATCATGTGCCGAACAGTCCTGTGTTATTTATCAATGGCAAAAATTTGAAAAAAAAATTAACAAAATAAAATAAAAATAAAAAAATGTTAACGAAAACAAAATCTGTTTCAGCCGATGACCAAAACAGCTAACTACATGAAAAAGATGGCTTTCAGGCCCACAGTGAGTGTATGAAAACAAGATGAATACTGCCTGTGACCAATGCAGCTATTCAATGTCATTATACGACACACTGTGTGAGGATGCTAATGACGCTACACCTTTTCGGAAGGAATGACCACATATGTGCAGGTGCTGTAGCCCTGCCAGGCTCACTCCTTTCTGTAACACTGCATTAAACTGATCTGTGTCAGGGGATGACTATTGAAATGACAGAAAAATGGCTTTTGGAGTTTGGTCTTACTAAACAATGTGGAGACCAAGCAAGGAATCATATTTCTAGATACCGACTGAATAGATTTTGGAAGACCATGCTTGTTATATCTTGAGCAACTAAATACAGTGGTGACAGACGGCTGTTGTATGCCCTAACTGCCAAATTGGATGTCATTAGAAGTCTAAGACCCCTCAATGTATGTGTTTTTTGGAATAAAATGAATTCTATAACTCTCACGAAGCCAAAAACACCAGCCAAGAATGCTGCCCGGAACAAGACTGACTCATAATGAAAAAAACAAAGGTAAGTGGTACTCTACATTTGGCTGTTGGCAGTAATTACCGAGCACCTTCCATTAGCTTAGTCACAATAAAATCATTTGTTGGGTTTGGCTGGCCATTTAATTAAAATATGTAACTAACACAAGATGCGTATGTGTATGCGGCAAAAATGGTGGCGAAAAGACTTGACAAAAACGACCATGTTGTGAATTAGCTGATGTCAAATACGTCAAAGAATGCTGAGGCCTAAACTAACAGAAAGCTGTCCATCTGGTTGTGTAGGTCTTGTCCTTATTAAGGCCCTTTCACATAAGCCACCGAAAAACACCTCTGCGATGTTCGTTCATTCTTTATTTTCCACATAAATTTTAGTATGTAGTAAAGACGAAAGAACATATATGGGGTCCCTTAGAAGCAGTGCTTGTCGAGTAGGGACCCCAATTAGGAATAATACACATTATTACGAACAACACATTACGACATAAAACTGGACAAGCAAACAGTAAGACATGTGAACAGTATGTCTTGTAACGTGTAAAACAGAGAAACTAAATGAAATTAAATAGAACTTAAATACCCAGTTAAAAGTTTAGCCATGTAAATGTATGTAGATTCTATAGATTCTTTCGAGTCATCTGAAGAATTACACAGCTTGGGACCCGCCATGCTCAACTGTATTTTGTGAGAGTGGTGCGTGCAAAAGAATGAAGTTTCTTGCGCTGTCTGCTGAAGTAGTGGTGCACTTTTTCACTTTTGATAAACATAGACCAAATGGATTTAGGTAATTTTTAATTGTTTAATTGATGCACGGGGGTACCACGTTGAAGGGCATATACAATGTATATCATAGTTTGGGAGTTTTATACATATAAAAGAGAGGGTTACTATGTTCAAGGTAAGTGGCAGAGTGGACTATTCTTAAAACTTTTTTGTAGTTTTAGTATTCTACTGATTAAACCAATTCAACAATTACCGGAGGGTAACATCCCAAACGTTAAATAAGGTAAAATTAAAGTATGTATTGTAAAGTTTAAATAATACATCTTGAGGGGAAAAAGGCTTTAATTTACATATATTCCTACATAATTAGAAATAATCGTGCAAATATTATTAATTTGGTTTTCCATAAGAGAGTCTGTTCAATATACAGACCTAATAATTTGACACAAGCAGTTTTATCAATTTGCATGTCATCAATAATGATTTCAGGTACTTCATGACGTTGCTTTACTAAACAGCATGCAGTTAGTGTTTTTTATATTAAAAGACAATCTGCTTGCTTTAGGCCAGTTTGAAACCTAGATAAGCTCACAATTAACATTTTCATAAAGAGTGTTGACATTTGGGTGACTATAGAATAGGTCACTGTCATCTGCAATTATAATTCCTTCCCCACATTAAGTGTGGGTTGGGTCTACTAGAGAATACCTACCCAAACAGTCACTACATATGCAAATTTTCCATGTGCCTATTATTCATTCGCTGAAAAGATTTGATCATCTGTGGTGCACTCTGACCTCCAACAATGCAGCACGGCCTTGCCGCCATGATTGTCCTTTTCGAAAGCGACTCAAAAAATCAGAGCTAGAGTGGGGAGGACAAGTGGGAGAGCACTGTTTGGGTAGGTATTCTCTGGTAGACCCAACCCACACTTAATGTGGGGAAGGAGTCTACAGTGCTCTACCTACCCAAACAGTCACTACATATGCAGAGTGACACCTGTCTAGGTGAGGGGTTGGCAACGACAGATGTAATGCCAAGAATACAGAGGGCACACTTTAATACTACATTATGCGGTAGTTATCACTAACAAAAACCAGGATTTCTGTCCAATGTAGTGTGGGTTTTTTTCAGCAAAATGCCACTTGGAGAAAAACCATTCTGTCTAACATGTAAAACAACTAATTCTGTCATCTGGAGGCAAAGTTCTGATGGGAAAAATCCAGTGCAACTCTTGCGGTCTGAAACACCCCAGAACAGAAGACAACAGCAAGGACGAAAGGCAGCCGTCAACGGGCGCCACCTTGGGACAAAATGGTGGCAGGGCTACTGGAAGATTGGGCAGAGAAGGAACCAGGAAATATGCCACAACTGTGAAAAATTTGCGCTACAGACATGACAGATTGTTAATACCCCCAAGTCACAGGCCACCAAGGGGGAAAACAGGAGGATCATTTTTAAAAGACATTCCATGAAAGCTCCAGAAGCCAATGCCACTGTTGTAACAAGTAACAGTATGTTCCATCATGGTGTCTGCTTGCAAGCAGGTGACACTGTGTCAATCTTAGATAATGAGGGCGGTATTTACTATGCACAGATCCGAGGGCTTCTTCAAGATCAACATGGTGACAAGAGTGCGGTGATTTCCTGGTTGCTCCCCACACAGGCGCCTGACAAAAAACATTTTAATCCTGCTACATACATTTTGGGTCCAGAAGAAGGGCTTCCTCGCTCCCTGGAATATCTGGAGTTTGTTCGCTATGCCCCCAGCGAGTACTACTGGTCTAGAACCACGCCCCTTCCTGTGGACTCCCTCAGAGAGGAGAAGGGTTAAGACGAATGTATAAATTTAGGAAATAGTAAAGCAACTTCATAATGACTTGTCGTCCGTCCCACAGGAGATTCCTTCAACCTCTGCACTGCGGACAGTAGGATTGTCCTGCCATTTGCGATGTCGCTCTGCAGGACATCCCTCAAGTTGCAGGAGGTAAGAGACTTCCAACATGCAGCTTCGCAGATGTCTGCAATGGAACCCACTTCGAGAGTAAGGCCAAGATGCAAATCCTGATGTAGTGTTGACTATGTTCATTTGAGCTTGACAGCCAGACTGGATTAGCAAATCTAATGGCCGAAGCCGTCCAGTGGGCAAGAGTGACTGACGTTGCTGGATGGTGTGGTCTTGTGATAGTGATAAATGACAGGGTTATCATCTCTCTCATACTATCATTTTAGTCGGGTATCACTTCAGGGCACGAACATGGCACCAAAGTTTATCCACCAAAGTTTATCCACATCGTGTTTGATACTACAAAATGAAAATGCTATGAACGGGAGATTGGAACTAGTCCATTTTTGTGCTTTCGTACCACATGCATACTGTGTCTAGCTTTGATCACTAATGGTGCAAAATGCTCTTCTGTTGTGCTGAATAATGATGGCAGACTCATCAAGTTTGTTCCATAAAGGGCAGTAAACTTCTTTGCATTTAGATAAACTTTTTGCAGGGTGGCCTGCCCTACTAAAACCCATCATGGAGAACACTGGCGACCCCATAAATTCAACCAGCTAAGGCTTGTAATTTATTGGTGGGTAGACACAGGCCTAGCTGGAACAAACCTCATGGTACCGAGGGTGAACACCTGCAGGGTGCACATAAAAAACGAAAAACTAAAGAAAAGAACACAAAATATACATGAAAAGATCACTCTTACCAATAGATGGATACAAATCAAGGTAATACTTTATAAGGTGATCAAATTGACACAAAACCGTGTAGTGAAAATGGAAGCTTGATAAATTGAAGCTGCCTTGAAAGACACGTCCATTACATTACGGCGCTAAGAAAAGGATGATCATGGCGGCAAGACCGCTTGGCATTGTGGGAGGTCAGGGTGAAATCTTTTCAGTGAATAATAATAGGCACATGGGAAATTTGCATACATACATGTAGAGACTGTTTGGGTAGGTAGAGCACTGTAGACTAGTTGCTTCATGATCTAAGACAGGGGCCTACTGTCCCATGGATCGGAAGATGAAAAATGGCTTGATCCTACTCTCAAAAACTAGAGCTGGAATGATTCAAGCTTTATGTGGTTGGTATTTATCCTTAGGCAACATACTGTATCTCTCTGGCTCCAGTGAGTACTGGACAATCTTGTTTCCATACGGATGGGTCTACGTACCAGGAATTATTCAGGTTCTCTGTATTATGATTCATTGTCAATACCTTAGATAAATCAAGGAAAACAGAACCCATAAATTTACCAGAATCAATTTCTTTCATTAAAAAAACTTTAAACATCAACTACAGTTAATTGAGTCGAGTGTTGTGATCTGAATCCAGATTGCTCATGTGCCAAAAACCGGTAATTATTAACAGTAAGCACCGTCGATATATTGATAAATTGATATTATTGATACGGGTTTGATATCAATATCGCCGATGTTAGTTATTTGGTAATATCAATATAGCAAAAATTTCAGATTTTGGAGAAATATCTGAAGTATCAAAACTTTAAAAACATTGATAATGAAAAATATATCGAAAATATCGCTACTGAGGAATGAACTTTATTGAAAAATACCACAGTGCATTGTCACATTACCATAATTTTTGATAAGCCACAGCTTACATTGGTTCTTACAATGACTGAAAAATGTCCCTGTAGCTTATACTCCAGGCAGCTTATACGGCGACATTTAAAGAATAAATTCAGTCACCTATCTCAGTCTCACACTCAATAATTCACGTACACCTTGCCTTGAAAATATCACAGAATTTATCCTCGAAAACAGGCAATTATTTGCTAACCAAACCTACATAGACTAGCACCACATGTTGATGATATCGCTAAGCACAACAGCGTGTATCCCATCCCATGTAGGCAACGTAAACAATGCGGAGGCTACAATAATAATACCTTGAAAATTAAAATGAATAAAATTTGATATATCGTTATTCTCCAACTCTATGTGCACAAACCACACATTGACACCACTTTTTGGTTTTTGGCAAAGATTTCGAGCGGCAAGTTTATTTGTTTTTGCTGATTTCAACACCACTTTCTATTGCCACACTTGGCAGAAATTCTGTAAGATTTCTTGGCACACTTGCCATACTTGCCACACTTGGCAGAAACTTAGGCACACTTGCCAAAGAGATACTTGCCACACTTGGCAGAAAAACAGGAACAAACTCGCCAAAGGCTTGCCACACTTGGCAGAAAAAAGCAAGGTTGTTAGCAGAAAGACTTGCCACACTTGGCATAACAGGTTGGAATTCCTTGGCACACTTGCCATGCAGACAAACCCCACCGGAACAAGTAGGTGCTTGTCCTATAATGAATAGTCATGTGATTCTATTTATCCTTTACAACTTAAGAAAAACTTACATAAGGCACGCCGTTTTTTCCACCGCTTGAACAGGCGGTTAGAATAAGCCCCACCAGAACAAGAGGGTGCTTGGCGTAGTGTTGAAGAAAAACGAAATGAAACATTACTAACAACTAACTTTACGTTATAATCACTGCGAGATAATTCGCCTAAATTGTTTATTTGTTTACTTCGGAAACTGCGTGTCGCTCCCAGGTAGTTCCCGCCATTAAACCAGTAAAAGCTAAATTCATAGTCCAAAATTATGGTGGAGATGGGGAGGTGGTGGGTTTAATTTGTGTGTTGCCGCCTTGAAAATCTAAGCCGAAGTGGCCCATTTTTAGTGCCAAACTTGCTGTGGTTCAACCGTTATTTCCTTGTGGCCTTCTGGCTTCACCAATTATTCCCCTCGAGACAGTTTAGGTGTCTGAGCCCGGAAGAAGTACTACATTCTCTGAACCCTCTGAGGCCTCTGTTGATTGATGTAAGGCCATGCAGCCACTTTGCTGATCCCATTAAGCCAGCTAGTGCAAGACCGTGATGGGTGAGACAGTAGTGCCTTGTTCACCATGGTATAAGCCAGATGACCAGGACTGTTTCAATGACTAAACGACGTGCGTTGTGGTGAATAATGCATTTTATCCCATAGCGATAAAATAAATTATTCTCCAACTCTATGTGCACAAACCACACATTGACACCACGTTTTGGTTTTTGGCAAAGATTTCGAGCGGCAAGTTTATTTGTTTTTGCTGATTTCAACACCACTTTCTATTGCCACACTTGGCAGAAATTCTGTAAGATTTCTTGGCACACTTGCCATACTTGCCACACTTGGCAGAAACTTAGGCACACTTGCCAAAGAGATACTTGCCACACTTGGCAGAAAAACAGGAACAAACTCGCCAAAGGCTTGCCACACTTGGCAGAAAAAAGCAAGGTTGTTAGCAGAAAGACTTGCCACACTTGGCATAACAGGTTGGAATTCCTTGGCACACTTGCCATGCAGACAAACCCCACCGGAACAAGTAGGTGCTTGTCCTATAATGAATAGTCATGTGATTCTATTTATCCTTTACAACTTAAGAAAAACTTACATAAGGCACGCCGTTTTTTCCACCGCTTGAACAGGCGGTTAGAATAAGCCCCACCAGAACAAGAGGGTGCTTGGCGTAGTGTTGAAGAAAAACGAAATGAAACATTACTAACAACTAACTTTACGTTATAATCACTGCGAGATAATTCGCCTAAATTGTTTATTTGTTTACTTCGGAAACTGCGTGTCGCTCCCAGGTAGTTCCCGCCAGACGCGCAACGCGCGCCCCACTGGGACGACCGCCCGGACTTCGAGCCTCCCTTTTCAAACACTTGCACAATGCCACCCATTAGGCCCACATCCCGGGAAACGATTCTATTTTTCCAAGGCAGTAATGATGTAGTCTTCTAAGTTGGCCCTAAAATACGCGTTGCCCATGTCAGATAAGTGGACACCATCGTAACGATACAATGCGAACTCCGACCATCGGAACTGAGGGTGGTGCAGCACTGACACTCCCAGTCGACTACCGAGCGAACATGCCCACCTATTGATCGCGCGGCGTTTCTTTTCCATTTTTGATGGATTAGTAGACCCAAAGTAACAGGCGCGCGGTAAAATATCTGACCAAACCAACTGCGCCTCTGGGTAAGTGTCAAGACACTCTCGCATAAAAAGTGCCAGCCTTTGTCGGAAACAGAAAAAATCGGTCTGAACCAACTCGTTAGTGCCTAAGTGGACGATTAGCATGGCCGGACAAGGCCATCTTGCTGCGAGTTCCGCCATTAATTTGGTTACGTCACCATATTTCGCTCCACCCAGGCCATTCCAGCGGACGTCGTGCCTAGTCCGGAGTGTGGTCTCTGCTCGACTTATGATGGAATCTCCAAGTATCCAAACATCCCCTGTGAACAAAGGGGAGAGGAACCAGGAATGTTCCGGTGCCGTTGTTGCTGTTAAATATGAGTATTACTTTCAGTAGTTTATACATATGTATATATCGATATATATGGGTGTTATTTTTTTTTTAATTTTTATTTTTATTTATTATGATTAATAGTGGTAGTATTATTCTTATTATTATTATTATTTTTTTTTTATTTATTTATCCTTAATAATATCATCCAAAAGGTGGAAAGTTCTAGGCTATGCACACAAGACCAGCAATTGTCTCTGGCTGACTACACGTCGGGAAAATGACACGATATCAGCGGGCGAATATAACGCTGTGCGGCCTCCGAACGCCAGCGGCCCATTGTCTTGATCTGCTCAAGGGGAAAACCCAAGGCGAATGCGGTTGACGCCGCTCCGATGCGAAAGGAGTGGGAGCGAAAGTGGGTGTCTGCAAGCCCTAAAAAACAAAGAATTTTTCTTAAAGTGGCATTGAATTGATACTGTGTCAGTGGCTCGCCCCCAAAGTGGCAAAAGAACGCGCCGGGCGATGTGGGGCGAATCCGTGAGAAGTTCGTCAGCGCGCGGACCGGGCAGACACGTTCATCAACTGAGCGCACCAAGCGAATAACTTGAGGACGGCCAGTTTGATTAGCTTTCGTATGCCGGAGGGAAATGAACACCGCTGCATTGTCATCATCTGCCTCCTGAATATGTACGTCAGACACATGAAGGAGTGATTGTTGGATGTTAGACTTGGCAACTGCAGCGAACTCGCTTATGCGCATAAACCCAAAGAATGCGCATAACATGGCAGCCCGGAAAAGCGCAGCTTCATAGCTTGTGGGGCACACATGCTGAAGTGCGTTAATGATATCGGTCAATAACGGTAAGGTCATTGGCCACCGTTCATCGCCACCCGGTTTGTCCCGGCGACAACCTGTCAATAATTTCGCCACCAGAAAATCCCGCGTGGGATCGGGCCAACCTTGAAGCTTATGAAAATAGCCCACCGCCGATACATAAGTAGCTATAGTTGACGCGGCAAGACGCTGGAGGGACAGCCATGCTATAAACTGCCGAACATCGTTGCTTGAAGCACAGTTAGTTTCATTAGGTCGTTGGCCCATAAATGAACAAAACGCACGCCAACCCGTCCGGTAAGTTTTGTGCGTGTTTGCTGTTGAAGCAGCCACCAATAACCGATGCATCTCACCTTCTATTACACCCGGAGAAGGTCGGGGAGCGGTGTCATTGCTATGTCCGCCTGTGGGGCCAAGGCCCGGAAGCGATGCACCTGGAAACGTGAGAGGGAATCGGCAATTTCATTGTGTACTCCGGGGATATGCACGGCCTTAAATGTGATATTGAACCGCAGACACTGACACACAAAAGCTCGCACTAACTGCATGATCTGGTCGCAAGTGGATGACTGTTTGTTGATGATGTGCACTACTGCTTCGTTGTCTGTGCGGAAAAGCACTTTGCGCTGAGCTAACTGGGAACCCCAACAATGCACTGCAATCACTAGTGGATAAAACTCGCAGTATGCTATCGACGGGGATAGCGCCCTAAACTCAGGGGACCAACGCCCGTGAAACCATCGACCGCTGAAGTACCCACCAAACCCAATGCTTGCAGCAGCGTCTGTAAATAACTCTAAAGCGTCATTGTCGCGCCAGATCCGATCTCGGAATGGGGAAACCCCGTTGAAGTGCTTAAGGAAGGTTAACCACATACGTAAATCAAGTTTCGCGCCGTGAGATAGGCGGGCTTTGTGATGGGGCTTCCGCAGCCCGCGGGACATACCAATCAACCGACGAGTAAACGCCCGTCCTGGCGCAATTGCGCGGCATACAAAATTAAGGGAACCCACCACGGACTGGATTTCTTTCAGGGACAATTTATGCCGACCCAAAAATGACTGAATCTCCTCCCGGAGGGCAAGCACTTTGTTGTGTGGTACTCGGACTTCGCGCTTAACCGTATCGATCTCTAGACCGAGATAAGTAATTACCTGGCTGGGGCCCTCGGTCTTCTCTGCAGCTAGCGGCACTCGCAACTGGGCGCACATGTCCTGGAAGGTATTAAGCAGCACTTGGCAGTAGCGCTTGGACTGCCCAATAAACAAGAAATCGTCTAAATAATGGGTGACAGTTTGAGTGTTCGACAGTTGCTTAAAGTGAAATTCCAGAAAGGTGCTAAATGCCTCAAAAAGCCTGCAGGACACCGAACATCCCACGGGTAAGCACTTATCATAATAAAACTGATTGTGAAACTTGAAGCCAAGCAATTCATAATCAGAAGGGGCGACGGGAAGCAACCGAAAAGCCGACTTAATGTCCGTTTTTGCTAGCCATGTTGCTGAATCGGCGGACATCGCTAAATCGACAGCCGTATCGAATGATGCATAATGAACTACACACTCGTCCTTATCAATGAAGTCATTCACAGACTCACCTAGTGGATGGGAGAGATGGTGAATAAGGCGAAAAGAGCCCTGTCGGTGCTTTGGCACGAGACCAATAGGTGAACACTGAAGATTTGGAAATGGCCGGTCCGAGAAGGGACATGGGATAAAATGCATTATTCACCACAACGCACGTCGTTTAGTCATTGAAACAGTCCTGGTCATCTGGCTTATACCATGGTGAACAAGGCACTACTGTCTCACCCATCACGGTCTTGCACTAGCTGGCTTAATGGGATCAGCAAAGTGGCTGCATGGCCTTACATCAATCAACAGAGGCCTCAGAGGGTTCAGAGAATGTAGTACTTCTTCCGGGCTCAGACACCTAAACTGTCTCGAGGGGAATAATTGGTGAAGCCAGAAGGCCACAAGGAAATAACGGTTGAACCACAGCAAGTTTGGCACTAAAAATGGTCCACTTCGGCTTAGATTTTCAAGGCGGCAACACACAAATTAAACTCTGCTGGTTTGAATGCTGCTTTTGAACAACGGTTGTTCTCTATCGCCGTGCTGTTTCAGCCAAAGGGGGATTCCCTTGTTCTGTGTCTGACATTTCCTTTACACATGGAAGAGGCAACCCATATGGATTGCTGAAGTTACTACTTGAAATTACAGGCGTCGGCTTGCGGATTGGTTTACTGGGACTGCGTGCGAGAGGTTTGCGACATTTCCTTGGCGCGGACAAGCTGCTGAGGTTGCCAGCACCTTTCCCCAGCTGGGTTGCCGAGCACCAGTCACGGCGTAGTATGCCCCGACAGCAGCAGCCACGGAAACGCCGGGCCCAACGGTCGCCTACACCGTATGCCCCTCGTCCCCGCGGCCGGCCCCGCAAGTCCTCGGCTGCTGAGTCCAGGTCTGCGCCTACGAGTGCCAGTGCCTTCACCACTACGGTCGAAACGGATCCAGCCAACCCATCAGTCGGCAGATCGAGGGCGGAGGATACCGGTTCAGCGACGTCCCCCACCCCAGTGACGAGCGGACAGGCCGGGAGTCGCAGCGCAGGTTCCGCCGGAAGCGGATTGCCCGGAACTTTCACCTCTTCAGGTGGTGAGTTCAGTTCAGTTGCATTAGGACTGCAACCTGACGCAACGACACGCCAGGACAATGCTGGGGATTCCCCGGCTGTAGGGCTTGCTCTAAACACGGCTTTAGGCCCAGGCCAGCCTCAGATCGAAACCGATAACGTGGCAATTACTCAGGCCCAGGCTCATCAGATCTCAAGTACAGGCTTAAGCAACTCCCCTTAGCACAACAGCGTGTATCCCATCCCATGTAGGCAACGTAAACAATGCGGAGGCTACAATAATAATACCTTGAAAATTAAAATGAATAAAATTTGATATATCGATAACATCAATATAAACAGAAACAACATATCGGTATCAGCCAAAATACGGTATCGATGGTGCCTAATTAACAGTGAAAACCGATTAAGCCTATTTTAAATGTGGCCTGGCAACATGAGATGGGTTCAAATTTGCAAAAATTTAAAATTGAGATTGTTGTATTTCCTGAAAATATAGGTTATAAGCTTCATTTTGATGTATTGTTTCTTGCTGTAGCTTATTCCTAGCCCGCACTAGAGCACTTGAGAGTTATAGAGTCATAACCTTTCACTGCGAAAAAATGAAGCTCAAAGTCAATTAACTGTGTAAACTACATGTATAATCTCAATGCATTGGCCAGTTTTACAACACAGCAACCACAATGTTGCCTTTGATCAAACAGAAACTTCTCTGACACATTAAAACACATTCAGTTGACATTTGAGTGAAATTTCAGTGTTTAATTAAACTGTTTTGCATAGATAATGAGCTTTTAATTTTTGCCTACATATTATAAATCTGAAACCTCGCTGTCATCAGAAGAGTCATCAGACTGTACATCCCTACCGAAATAGTCCTGCACCAATTCAACAAGTACAGCATCGTCGTGCTCGCTACACCCCAAAATGTTTGCCTCGTTTAGGGCTTCGATCATGTGATCTGACCACCGAAATGACCACATCTCATGGGATGCAAAGTGAAAACAAGCCAAAATCAGCAACACGATAACTACAAACCTGTCAAAAGCATCACAATTGCTATATCAGAATGCAAAAATGTGCACAAGTTACCCTCCGATACTCACTGTCGTGCACCAAAACAGCGGCAGCCACAAGACGCACAACGCTAGCGCGAATTCCTGGGCAGGTCAACTGAGCATGTGTAATGATCATGTGGTATGGTATGGATCAATCACAAGTCAGAATTGACAAGTCCCTAACAACAATCTGCCATTTGTTGTATCAGGAAAGGGCTTGCTGAAAAGCTAATAAACTTTTCATGATAAAGATACAGAGGTCAGAGAGCTGCAATTAGGTTCTACAGAGCCTGAGATATCAGACGAAACCAAACTCCGCTTACGACACATTTTATTACGTACATGTGAGTTGAGATCAACTTAAGAAAACTCATGCACTGCATAATCTGCCACTTACAAAACAAATTAACAGCTTATCGCATTCAATTAAGCCTCATCACTGCTGAATTAAACAGGGCTTAATTGAGACATGCAGCTTTGTCTTTATAGGGTAATGAAAAACTTGTTTAGCTGTGAGAGAACTGTGAAATTTTCTGTCCAATTCCAATGAAGAAAAGACAAACACTCTTTCAAAATGGCGGGCAGAGGTGATTCAATGACTGTTTGATGGCTGTTGTTATATTGGAAAGGAACAGCTGTCATAAAAGCCAGGTTTGTCCTCGCCCAGAAGTTTAACCATATGCTGCCATGTTTAAGTTGAAATAGCATGACGTATACCTGGGCATTTTCAAGGTATTCCATTTTCAAAAATCTTCAAAAAATCATAACTTAATTTACTGGATGTTTACACCCACACAGTTAAATGACTGTCTGGTGGCTACTCTAATCTGAAAGAAAATATTTATTGTCGTCCGAGTATTTCAGCCAGGCCTGCCACCTTGTAAAGAGAGCCCAGAATGCATGGTGATACGTAATTTTCTTTTGTTCCCGAAACTGGCCCAGTGTGCTGCTGACATCTTGTATCACTCATTCCTGGAGCACTTTTGTCCCCGGAGGTAATCCGCTTGCGCTGAATGCCACAAAAAGTGGTATAATTATTGACAACTGAAAAAAATCTGGCAATTCCCAGCAGCTCAGTCTTTTGTTCCAAGTACAGTCTCTTGTTACAAGGCTCAGCTCTTTTGTCCGATTTCGGCCAGCCTGGCTATGCAAATAAACCTAAGGAGTCCAGTACCGGAAACCCTGCCACCAAGTGGTTAATATCATCAAAATGTGGCACAACTACACAACTTCTCATGAAATCAAACATAAGTAGTTGTGCAGCTAAAGCATAAATTTGTGGTGCATGACTTACGTATGGTTCAATATTATGCCATGTTTCATGAAATCGGCTGCAGGGATATTATCAATTTGAAGATGTCACTGAGTTTCTATGTAGGAACCTACATGTGTTATTTGTGCAAAATAATGCCTGTTTTATGAACTGTATCTGATTTGTTGTATAATTCTTTGGCTATGGTGGTCTGGGTTAATATATATATTCATAGAGAACAAATAGGAAATGCCAGCCGAGCCCAATAAAAGAACTTGTAATTAATGAATCAACAGGTTATAGGGTTGAGCCCATTCACCTATGATCAAAAAGCAAATGATTAAATTATTTGTAATAACTTAATTAGAAAACAGCATGAAGTTAAATGTCGGACTCTATACATAAGTTTGCTGAAAAAGACAAACAAGCATATTTCATACTGTACTCACTTCTGGAGCTCATCTTTGAGTTTGATCGAGTTAATGCATGAATGATAACCTCTGCCTGTGTTGGTTGCACAAGGGCATCCTTCTCGTACACTCTTAGAGCATCTAATGCAACACGTAATTTCCGGCACCTTCAAATGAGAAAAATATTACAGATACCAAATGTTATTTAGTTGTCAACTTTGGCAGAAGTACACTGATTCACATTAACACTTTACTTGATTCAACTGCATGTAACTGCCATTGGTTTGACCAGAGATGCCAACCTTTAACACAGCTTTTCAGTATTCAGAAGGCTGAAAATCAGTATGCAGCTAAAGAAATTAGTATTTTGCTGCACGACACCGTCAGAGTATGCTATGTTACTCCCAACTGGTAGTTTACACCTTTACACGTTACTCAAACAAGCAAGGTATGCACAGCACGCTGGTACACACCACACAGTGCTAATGAATTACCATGCTCACCCTGTTAGACGTTAGGCAGGGCTGCCATGCAAAGTGCATTGCCAGGTCACTGTAGACAATTTGAGTGAGCAAAATTCTGGCTCCTTACGTGTACTGCAAATGTGATTGGTTTCTGTTGGGATCGAATTGCATAGTGCCGGCACTCAGTCTATAGCAAGCTTGTCACTACTGTGTACTATGCCACTATCTGCTTTTCAAAACTCCATATTTTCGATTCAGATCCACACTTTTGTATTCTTGTTCGATTTCCACATGAAATACAGGGAAAGTGGGTGGATTCTGACAGCATTCTACTGCCTGATGGATCGCTCCTGAAGTCATTTTGGACAAATGAATATACAAGTGTCTTAGTGTATTAGAGGTGGATTGCATGATGCAGGATAAAGTGAAGGATAGGCTAAGCAAGGAGTACATGGGGAGGGTGAAGAAGTGTTTAAGTTGAAGCTGAATGGGGGCAATATGGTGAAGGTGATCAATACCTGAGCTGTGTCACTGATGAGGCAGAATGCAGGGATTGTTAACTAAGCTAAGGCGGAGTCAGAGTGACCTGAAGATGAGGAAATGGATGACAATGCATGGTATGCTGCATCTGAGGACTAAGAACAGCAGGCTACACTTGGCCCACAATTGGTGGACGGAGAATGATGAGCATGACAGACACTGGCAACATATGGAGCAGCATGGATTGATTAGGATGGCTCAGAAATATGCCAAGGGAAAGGAAGTGGACGCCAATGCACATCAGGCAGAAAGGAAAGAGGAAAGGTTTAGAGATTAGGAAGGGAAGCCACTCTATGGGAAATTTTGGAGGGACATGGGACGGGGGGCAGGCAAAGAGAAGCGACTCGAAGAACCCAACAGAGAGTTTGATCTCTGCTGCACAGGATCGAATGAACATGATGAAGCCCAGGTAATAGAGGGAGCCAACATTATCTCCAATGTGCACGATGTGTGGGAAGAAAGAGGAGACTGTGTTCCATTTGGTTTGTGAATTCAGCAAGATGGTCCAGAATAAATACAAAGGGAAGTACAACAAGTCAGCCAGGCTGATCTACTGGGATGTGTGTCAGAAAAGTGGGATCAAAGTCAAGGACAAGTGGCGGGAGCATGTTCCATAAAAGTACTTGAAAAGGAGGTGTTATAAGTTCTTTGGGACTTCAGACTGAACACAAGCAGCCGGATATTGTCACTCTAGATAAGGAAGCAGAGCTGTGCCACATTATAGATGTGTGCTGAGTAGTAAGGAATTAGTCGGTTCAGCATCCGTTCAGCGAAAACTGTGACCCCAACGTCACCTTTGGTCCTTTTGACCCGAGTAAATTGATTATTTCAAAACCTGTGATTAAAGACAACAAACATGCAACCATATGCAGCTCGTCTATTTTTTATTACCACAACGGCCGCGAAAAAAGCCTGTTAATTATGACAATCGAACCGGCATAAACCCACTGTATAACTACGGTACTAGAGACAAAACCCCTAAAAAATATAAAGGACCAACAAATCTGCTACCAAATACAGCAACCTACAGCAAACATTCTCGATCACATAAATTTAGCTGTTTACAGGTTTATCAAATCTCAAGTCGGTGTACGGTCTAACATCCCGTCTAATACCATAAACGCCTCCGAAGCCAGTCGTGACATCGATAACCTTAATAAAATAGAGTATGTCGTTAAACCACCTTACACGGCCAAGAACCAAATGTACGTTAAAATAGACCCCCATGCTTCTCTATTTGATCACCAAAAAAGACCCATTAACTCGTCAAACATTGAGCAATTTACCGATAAGAAATGCGATGCACAATCTTTTATTTGTCCAAAAGACGTATACTATGGTACTCATGGTTCAATGTCATGCGGTGCCAGTGTTAGGTATAAAGTATCAGTGGCTATGTTAAAAATTAGAAAAGACGGTCTTATTTCAAATAAATCTGTGTTACAAGCATTTAGTGGTTTTGGGTCAGAAGATGAGTTTGAAGATCTAGAAAAATTAGAGATGGAAAAACAACAAAGACTTGAGAAAAAATGAGATTTATTTTGAAGATCTATAAAAATTAGAGATGGAAAACAACGAAGATTTGAGAAAAAATGAAAAAAATATTTTTAAAACTAATATAAAAACAGAGATGAAAAAACAAGACGTCAATTGCCACTTTTGGGAAAACGATAAAAGCGTCTGTTAACGTAATAGATAGCATCGATTCAAACAATGTTCAGACTGTTGTCAAATTTATTCGTGCCAGGACTGTAAAGATTGTACAAAATGCGAAGGATGTACCAATTGCTATAATTGTAAATCTTGTAAGGAATGCCATAGTTCTTGGAAATGTGAGTCTTATGAAAGTTGTATCAATTGTGTCGATTGTATTGATTGTATTTATTGTATCAATGGTACAGGTATGGAAAAATTGGATTTTACGCCATATATAAATGGCACTTTTAAAAAACTAAAACTAATTATGGCAAACGACTCTTTGCCCATAGTAAAAACAGACTTAGACAAAGACTTGGAAAATTAGGTTTAATGATTGACAGAACCAAAGAAGAAGAAACACACGTTGTTGAATACGTACCCGAAGAATTGCCCAATGATGACTGTATAGACTGCAAAAATTGTACTGGATGTGAAGAATGTCAAAATTGTGTAGGGTGTAAGTATTGTGTAAATTGTGAGGATTGCCAACTCTGTATCAATTGCACAAACTGCGACTTTTGCTATTGTTGTATTGACTGTGAAAATTTAATAGGCAAGTCATATTTAGCGTTTGAATCTAACAAAGATTCTCACATTGGTCACTACTATAAGATGAGACCAAGAAAACCTTATGACTATAAGCCCGAAACTGATTTAGAAGACTAAGCAGTCAAACTTGGCTTAGTAATTGACTATGGAGGAGAAGTAGAAGTAGAACTACCACCTAAATCCCCAAACGGGTTTAATCAGCAATGTTTTAGAGAATTTGACGATAACTTTGGACATTTTCTGGACTCTAATCGTGAGTCTTCACTACTATAAATAAATAGACTTTAAATAAATATAAAAACATGTCAAGTCAAGCCGTGAGATATAAGTACCCATCAGAGATTTACCAACTTCTTGGCATAACACCCGAACCGCTGCCACCAAGGTCACCACCCAAAAACACCTGCCAACACTACATAATGGAAATAGACGAAAGATATGCATGCCGACATTGTGGTTTAGTGTTTGGTTGGGTTCCTTCATACACCCCAGAAAACGTGGGAGGTAAATATCACCAGCGTTACATTTGGAAAAAACCACTACCACCAAAATCGAGAAAGACTTTGAAAGAGTTAAACATTGAATTGCCCAGTGAACAATCGGGCCACATAGAATACGTGTTAAACCGAATTTTAGATGGTAAGATCTCTAGAGGTAAACCGTTGAAAGCTTTAATCGCAGTATGTTATCAAGAGGCAACCCGGGACGACGATTTAAAAGTAAAAGATTTGTTTCAAGTTTCGGACAAGCACTGAAAAAATGCCCTTGACAAATTAAACCTTGCCAAACAAGATTTTTCAAAATGTATATAATAAAATGGAGACTCACACGTTTTACTTAACCAAAAGCGACCAGATGTTTAAATTAGAAAATCAAATCGACAATTTAAAAGGTGACAAAAAAATAAATCAGAAAAGTAAGCTTTCGCCTGGGTAACTTCAACATTACAAAATCCACCGAAATCGAATGGCAAACTCAAATAGAAGGAAAGCCCGCAGAAAGAGCTCCCAATGGAGTTAGACTAGCAATACTCACCAATATCTGTTATTAACACGGATATTATAGAAGCACTTGAACTGATAGTACCATTTTTAGACAAATAAACGTTCGGGATTAAGTTCAATATCAGAGGAAGAGAAAGAAAACATGTTAATTTATTTAATACTTTTAACTCGAGGCCAAGTCGATACTTACAAAGAAGCTTGCCGCATTGCTTTAGAATTTATTCAAGAGGGATTTTTACGCGACGACAACGAAGAAAGAACGAGAACCATCAGAGCCGCTCAAACCGAACCCAGGCCCACTCTTTTAATCACGGCTTCTGGTTCAAACACTCCGGTGATGCATCGATTGCACAAAAGACAAACACCCACGGATTTTTTACAAGGTGGTGAACAGGAAAATGTAATTATTCCTCCGGGGTTTTACAATGTGGATTGGTTTGATTTTATTTTAAACGCCATTCCAAGTGTGAGTTTTAAAGTTCACGAAAAGTCAAATTTGGTAACGATAATGATAACTGATTTAAATCTCAGATTAAAGTTGAGTAAAGAAGTCAGCAAACTTTTAAATCTGCCAAGAGGTAGGCTTGTGCCAAATGTTATTTATAAAGGGAAGATAAATACAAATCCTTTTGACGAGCTTTGAATACACTGCCGAGAAATAAACGACCATTTTAATTACTTTACCGGGCGACCTTCGTACACATTGTGTACCACGTCAGACCTGAGCAAAAGTGTTAAATTACTCGTAAATAAGTGAATAATGAGTTTTTCATTTTCGTTGAGAAACAAACGGCAAGAGGTAGTCAACAACAATGACGGTAAAATTTTACTCGAAATTGACATTGTTTAAACGCGAATAAAATAAAATGGAGACTCACACTTTTCACTTGACCGAAAATCCACAGACGTTTAAATTGAAACACGAGATTAATAACACAAAGGATAAGTTGATTAGGATAAAACACAAATTTTTAGACTCTAAGTTTTTAAAAATTACAGAACCTGTCCAAATTGAATGGGATACTAGCCCTCAAAGGATTTTTCTTGGTTTAGAAGGTTTAACATGGGTCCAATATGGACGTAGATTACCAACAGGATATGATTCAAAGGAGGATTTTATACAATTACTCGAAGATTTTCCAGAAATAGATAAGGTCATTAGAAAGATATTTGAAGACCAAAGGTTTTAACAGAGCAAGTTAATCGGGGGTTAACCGAAGATACAGAACAACGTCTTTTTAAACGATTGAACTTTCTACTTTTTGTATCGGGCTGTTGTGGGAGTGGTGCTAGGAGAGAAATTATAAAAAATTTTGCTGAAACTTATGGAGAAAATTATGAGTAGCCATATCCCATACCAGAACCCCCTTACCAAAAATACCAGACCGTTTTTATACCAAGTATTACATTCATCCCACAGAAAGTGATTATGCCCACCTCGTAAATCTTGAGAAGATTATAAATACACCCCCTCTCATTGACCCCCCGAACCCCTTTAGTTTGACCCACCTTTTGAATTAACATCAGGTGTAACAGAAACAGTTCACTTTGTAGGTGATTTAATACGTAAAGACGCGCAACAATTACCCTGGCTTAAAAGAGGAGCTATCATATTAGAACCCAGTTACTATGGTATAGATTGGTTTGACTTTTGTTTAATTTAATTCCAGGGGTTAATTTTAAAGTTTATGCAGGGTCTAAGAAGGTAAGTTTATATATCTCAAATCCCAACCTTACGTTGTTAAGTGACCAAGTGACTAATTTGTTGAATCTACCAAAGTCAGACTTTTTCCGTCTAAACTTTATGTGGGTAATTATAGTTTAAACCCCTTGAAAAATGTATTGATCCATTGTAAACAGTTAAACACCAACGATAATTTTTATAACGCTAATCTTCAGACATATTAGACGTTAAGGACTTAGATTCATGCGATTTAGACGTAAATAAGATGCCAAAACAGTTAATTGACAGAAACATAGGCGAGTTGACCTTTTCTTTAAAAGACAGGCGAAGAGAACTGGTAAGTAACAAAGGAGACGGGGTTCTACTTGAGTTAGACTTTTTTAAAACACGTATATAATAAAAGATGGCTGCTACCAACATTTACCCCGATTTGACAAAATACCCGGATTTAAAGTTAAACTCGGACGTACAAGTGGAAACTAATGTTTACAGACTCAGAAAGATCGAGGAATTCAAATCTCCAATCCGAAGAGAACATGACGCACGCGAAACTAGCTACAAAAAGATCAAACGGATACTCAACGCACTCGGTTACGTGGAATATGGAGTAGAAAAGTTGGGCGTGACCTCGGCAGCCATTGGCATTCCCGCTATTTTGGGCGTCATTACTGGACCCGTGGGACTTGTAATGGAAGGCATTGCTATTGGTGCGTTTGGAGCCTATGCGGTGCTAAAGTACGGCACACGCCGATTAACTCACAAAACCAAAAAGCACGATCAAATCGATTGACGATGGTGACATATCGCAGGAAGAATTCGTACTGATTTTATCCGAACTGAAAAAGTTTAACGAAATTATTATTACAACAACGGTTACGTACCTGTCCCTGATAAAAATTACGATCCGCACGATTTACACGTCACCGAAGTCGTTACATATATGGGATCTACTTGCATGGGCTTTGGTTGGGCTGATCCGCCTAAAGGCTCGGGTCACGCGAGTACTTACAGGGTTACTTGGATTTCGCAGTCGACGTGGTCACTTTGGCCTGATGGGATTTCATTCCAAAAAAGAGTAGCTTTACAGACTTGGGCTTTACAAAGGTAAACAAGTCCATTAGGGCTTACGTATATACGTTACTGGGCGCTCAAGCTCAGACGAGGTCAAGCATTTTAGCCCTTTGAACCAGAAAGCAACAATTTATTACAATCGTAGAATCTTTAATAAATTAACCCCCGATCTCGAACAGTCGATTAGTCAATACCAGGATTCGTTGCAATACGCCAAAATGCCTTTAGGCTTTGTAGTCGCCCCGGGGTTATATCTGGTGCTCTCGGATATGGACTTACGCATCGGTACGTTTGAAGGTTACAACAATAATTTACAAATCACGACTGTGGATATGAAGACTGGTTATGTGCCGAATTTAAATTTAGAGCCTGAGGTTGAAGATGATTTTGCGGAGACAGAACCGCCCCCAAAGCCTCTACCGAAGACACCACCCCCAAGTCTACCACCTCCAAAGCCTTCACCACGCCCAAGTCCTCTACCTGTAGAGCCAACCCCAAAACCTTAACCTGTAAAGCCGACTCCCGAGAAAAAACCTTTGGACATACACAACGAAGAAAAAATGGCTCTGACCGTAGGAGTTATTGCTGTAGGTGTTATTGGTATTATGCTGTTTAAAGTTTTGACTTAAATGGTTTGATTTAAGGCATATACAAAAATTCCTCCTCAAATTTAGGAAGGGGTTTAATTTTCTTTGCCTAGGTTTGGTTTGTTGTGAACTACTTTACCTACTTACCCTAAACTGCCGACTTTACTTACTTAACCTACTTCACCCTCTGCACGTACGTCCAAATCAAAACACCCACACCCGCAAACAAAGTCCACACGTGCTCTGCTACCCACCCAACCGCTTTACTAGCCACGTTGAACAACCAACTCAAAATGCTACCGATGATCCCAGGCAAAGCGCCTAAAGCTTTCAACCCGAGTTTTTTCAACACATTGCCAAGTTCCACATTTGCGGTTTAACCCAATCGGTTACACCCCCTTTGGACAGAGGTTTAGGGGGTTCATGAGGTTTTGGGCCCGGTCCAGGTGTGGGAGTTGAACTAGGCGTGCTGGCAGCTCTGACAGCAGCTATGATGCTACTTACGATGGTACTTATTGCCAGTGCACCAGCCATTAAAATGCTTACGACCATGACGCCTTGTTCTCTAAATAAAATATTAATTTGTTCGCGTAAAGTTAAATCTTTACCCAGAGCTGTTTGCATCGTTTCTTTTAACGTTCCAAATTGGTTTCTAAATCCCATGTTTAAATTTTCTCATGCGTATTTAATGCATTTATCTCATTATATAAATCTCTAAGCATTTTAAGCTCTGAACTTTTTTGTTCTTATGTGATATCTGGTTCCTTCAATGCATCTTTAGTTGTTTGAATATTTTCTTCTACTCTCGCAATCTTAGTTTCTGTAAGTCGTAATTGACCTCTTAATATTGTTTGCAAGCTTTTGTCTAACGCAAGAAGCTCTCTCAGGGGAAGTCCTTCGTTTTCACCCTGTGTGTTTGGGTCACGCACGTAGTCTTCTGCCAAGTCCTGAATTCGATCGAGTGCTTCATCGAGTTCGTCGGGATCGGTTTGGTCTGTTATTTTGTCTGGTAATTTATTTGCCACATCATTTAACCCTTTTTCTACCTGTAGGGTTTTCCTTCCATAATATTCAAGTCCTAAAATATTTCGTCATGAAACCCGTAGGTGAATATCCTGCGTCGCGTGCGTGTTTAGCTGTTGTATCTAAATTTATCAATTGACCTAGGCTCTTTTTGCTCGTCAATAATACCTCTCGCGTTGCCCACCTTTCTGCGCCTTTGAAAAATAGTCCTTTATTTGGGCGTTATTCAAATAAATCATAATTGGGTCCACTCGGTATGTCTGTTCTACCCATTTCATGATAATATTTGTAAAAGTTGTCTGCCCTCAATTTGATTTTATTTGGGCCTAACTCGGGCTGGGTCAATTCTGGTTCAACCGTGTAGGCTCTTCTAGGTTGAACGGCTGTCTCTTCTTCTAGCGGTGTATCAAGGGGACGGTCCCATGCCATCTCATCTCTATCGGCTTGTTCTTGTTTTTGTTGTTTGGCCTCTTCGTCAAAACGGCCCATTTCAGAGTCTTCAGGTCCTCCTTCTGCCAGTTTACTTTAACTTTAAAATAAACGATTTAAACTGGGGAAAAGGATTTAAAACTGGGGAAAATGATTTAAACTGGGGAAAACGCTTTAAACTGGGGAAAAACGATTTAAACTGGGGAAAAACAATTTAAACTGGGGAAAATGATTTAAAACTGGGGAAAACAATTTAAACTGGGGAAAAACGATTTAAACTGGGGAAAAACGATTTAAACTGGGGAAAACAATTTAAACTGGGGAAAAACGATTTAAACTGGGGAAAACGATTTAAACGACGGAAAATGATTTAAAAACTGGGGAAAACGATTTAAACTGGGAAAAACAATTTAAACTGGGGAAAAACGATTTAAACTAACTACTGGGGAAACTCGCAAGCAACACACCTTGCCCCACAAGCCAGTCTTGGGTAGCCAATGCACCACTTGCCACAGCGGTCATTTTTGCTACATCTTCGATACTCAACCGATCTAGATCTGGTGGTTTAATTTTAAACAGCCTTTTACCTAGCATGGCATATCCCATGGAAATTGCGGAGATTAGGGCACCGTGGTAGAGTTTGTTTGCAATTCCGTTGATGTTACTCATTTTTAATATAAGGTATTTTAAATTTAACTTCACTTCAGTTAACTTTCACTTAACTTCCACTACTCCATGTCTAAAACTTCTTGCCCGCTCACTTTCGGTTGAACAGTTGGATTTGTTTCTTTTGGTTCAGTTGGTTTCCTTTTCAAATAAAACGCGAGTAAAATTCCCCCGATTGGTAGCCCACCCAGGATCAAGTATTGGTTGTCTTTAACCGTTTGAAAGTTCGTGTAGACTTTACTCGGTTCACTCGGTTTGCTCGTTTCACTCACTTTCAACTTAGCTAACTGCTGCTTCATCTTTTTGTTAAGTTTTTTACCCTGCTCCATGTGTTTCGGGTTTTTAACTTCAGATACTGTCTGTACCTGCGTCTTTGCTGGATTGTTGACCGGCGTCATGCTGGCGTTTGTTCTTCCGTTGACATCTTCTTTTAATATAAAAGGACTTTTCTTAAACTCCAAATGCTTTGTTGTAATTAGCATGGCTACCAGGGGCGACAGGTACACGCCGTACTTGTAACAAAGTTCGCTTAAAAAATGACCCATGGTTTGACTAATAATAGGGTCGTCGTTTAAGTCCTTAGTTAACGCTTCTTCAAATTTCAAGTCTATGTTGAAGCCCAAGAGTTCGATCGGAGTGGAAATACCTAGCAAACACAAGTATCAACTCAAAATCGAGTGACCTAGGGTTTTCACGATCTCTTTGCCGAATTTGACTTCGTACAATAGAAACAATTTTTCCTGTTCTTGTGGGCTAAGTGACTTGATGTCTTTGACTGTAAATTCTTTTTTAGGTACTTTTTATTTTCACCCGATGCTACCACTGAGCAGAGTCTATCTTTGACGTTTGACTTAAGCTCGGTTGATTCTGTTTTAACTTTTGAATCGGTAAGTATACTTTTGATGTCGTCCATTTTAATATATGGTTTTTAAATTTGTTAAACGTATGTTTAAGTCGTAAGTATTCGTAGGTGCAGTAGGTTAAATCAGCTACAATAACTAATTGAATAACTACCTGAACTAACTGTAACATTGCTGTTCTTTAATTATAAGTGAACTTATAAGTGAACAGCCCAGCTATAACAAAGGCGTAAGTAGTTTAAACTAGTTAACCAAGTAACTCGAATTAATTGTAACTATAAGTGAACTTAAAAAATGTTAAAGGTGTAAGTGGTTTAAACTAGGTAAACCAAGTAGCTCACTGGGGGCTCAGTATTTAAAACCAACTTCCTGAACTTCACGTCTCTTAAATGCCTTTTAATAAGTTCCCTTTTCTTATCGGGTACCACGTCATTCTCGTCTAAACACTGGTCAAAGCTGTTACGGTCTTTACAATGAAATAAAGCAGTCCAAGCAGTGTTCTCGTGGTAGTCTTTCAACACCGAATTGTACTTTTGGCTCAATAACCAACAGCTGTGCAAATAATGTCTGCCGCTAAAGGCCATCTTACTCAAGGCACACGTGCTGTTATTCTTGGACTTCTTGCGATATTTGATAAACTGATCGGCCGCACAATCGTCTACAATGAACAGGGTATCTACGCCATCAAATGCTTTTTGATAAAGTTCGATGGCTTTGTTTAGCTGTAACTTTTCCCAATCTACATGTAAGTCGCATAAATAAACATTGTCGTCTGCGTAGATCCATAGCCGTTCTAGGTAAGTTTTGTTCTCAAGCAACGTGGGACATATAATTACTATCGCTTCAAACGCAAACCTATATTCAGTTTCTAAAAGATCCAAAATCCACTGAGTTTTACCCGACCCAGTTTTACCCACGATCAATGCGCAGTGTGGTGATTTAAACATCTGGTTCATTATATTTTAAACTCGATCTAATATAACAGGCTCTTGTACATCTGGATCTTTTTATTTAACAAACTTAGTAAACCAAACTCTTAAAATTCCCGTCTTCTTCTGTCAATTGAGCGTCCATTGCCAAAAACATGTACATCGTCAAAGGTCCTGCGGTTTCAGCTTTGCGTTCCGTCTGTATCGATGTGTCACCACCTCTGCCAAGTGGTCTACCCGACCCATGCGCCGAATTATCGTCCGAACTCCTAAAATCGAGCCAGATACTGTTCTTATCTTTCAAATAGTCGGCCATGTCTACTCCGGTCAAGTTCAGGCCTTTGGTTAACGCGCAAGCCGATTCCGTATCCAAGTCACCAAAGTACTTGTTTACTTTGTTCCAATTTTGGTACTCAAACAGCCCTTGCGAATAGAGCTGGTTCATTTACCTTCGACCGTTACGACCGTTTTACTGATGTGCGGATTGTAAAATCTCTGCAGGTTCTTTACGTTTGGATCTTTGAACAGAATCAAGATGCCTGTTGGACTCTTAATTGTTTGATCAATGCTGATGTTGATGTTCCATAGCGTATCAGACTTGTTTACCCCTTGTTTTTTCCACGACTGAATCCTGTCAAAAAGGTAATAGACGGTGCTTTTGTGTTTACTCCTCAAACTTGGCGCCAGGTCTCGATTGGTTACTACTTCATATTCTAAAGTCAAATCCGAAATTGCGAAATTCCGTGGCCGTGTCTGTCGAGTTAACCACTTTGTCGTGACCGTTAAAAGTCAACTGATATGTCAGAGGTTCTTTAAACCCTGACGGATAGAAAGGTCCATGGTCCATCAACATCGGCGTGTCTAACGACATCACGTATCAATTTTTAAAAGCATCTGCAATTGCTTTATCTTTACCATTGTTTGCAGCTTCGTTTTTGTTGCCCGCACCTAAACGCAACTTGGCCATGTTGTCTCAAATTCTAAACCAAAGTACGCCATGTTTTTCGTCTGTGAAATTGGTAGCCAGTTATGAAATACGTCCGCGTCTCGGTAACTGACGATTTTGTTTCCCTGTAGGCTAACATTGATTTCTGAAACCAGGTTTTGCGCCACATTGTTAAGCACGGTTCAATTGTAGTCTGAGGCTCCGTCTAGGTCTAGTTTAAAAGCAAGTTTCACGGTACCCGGAACAATTACGTTGTCTATGCCTAAAGCGGGGAATTTTACGTTTAGTGTGTGGTGTGCTGCGATGGTGCTCGGGTTGTGAGTAATGGTTACTTCACATCTTTCACCCTTGATCGCGCGAGGTACTTTGGGCCTGCAACTCGGGTTTAGTTTTTTGGCGTATTGTTGGGACATTTTTCTTAATATATATAATTTTTAATTTATTGGGGTTTGAAAGTTCACTGGAAAACCTTAAACAGGAAAAAAAATGCTATTAAAGTTAAACCCGCTACAAAATAGTTTTTCATGTTCCATTAGTTGACTTTTCTTTCTAATCGTCTCGCTTTGTATCTCCAAAACCATGTCGCCAACATGATCGATATCTGCACGCATGTCGCCCAGCATCTGCCTTACGTCAATTAAGTCAGCTTGTATGTCTACCAACTTGTTTTTAATTTCTTCCTCCTTTCTTTCCATTTTTTAAAATAGAGTCAATTTAAATGTACCAATATGACAAAAAACCAACCAAAGTAGTTCCGCCTAAAACCCATATAAATTTGGGCATTTTTTGGTCTTCGGAAGGTTCGTAAAAATCATGTAACTTGGGTTCTGGTGGTAGACTATTATACAAGTTTTTACCCGTCAACTCCGAGTAAGCCCGTAAAGCTTGGTCTACGTCTACAAACGTCCGTTGGCTTGCAGCCTCTCATCGCACTCGCTCGTTTAGAAAGTCAAGCATGTGTAAGCCATTTTGCTCCCACTTTTCTTTCGCTTGGTTCAATTGTTCTACGGCTAAGTCGTGGCGTTTTTGTTCTTCGTCGACTTTACTGTTTGCCAGACTACCAAACAAATAATTTGAACCTCCAAATGCCAGAGTGTTTACTATCGCTCCTCCCACCGTCATTAAAGCGTTAGCCATTTTATTTTACAGTTAGTTCACTTTTAAAAGCTTTAACTTTAAAAATGAAAAAAACTTTTAAAAAACTGTTTTACAGCCCACAGGGTTATTGGAAAGGTGAAAGCACTGTCAACGCAACGCAAAAGACGGGTGCAGACAAGTCAAGTATTAAAAACTGGTTAAAAAAGCAGGCTATTTGGCAAATTTATTTACCCCCGCCAGATTACGTACTGAGGCCTAAAACGTTACAAACCGAGTTCGTCAAACCAAACGAAGCGCATCAGTTGGATATTTTATACTTACCTTGGGACTGAGTAAATCGTAAGACTTATAAATATGCTTTGACTGTAGTAGACGTCGGTTCGCGGTACAAAGAGGCAGAACCGTTGACCAGTAAAACCTCCGGGCAAGCGTTAGGAGCCGTGAAACAAATTTATAAAAGATTGCCCTTGACTTGGCCTACAATTATAATGGTAGAATCGGGGTCAGGATTTAAAGGTGAGTTCAAAAGTATGTTTATTAAGAAAGGCGTATCGGTATAAATAGGTGAACCAGGCGTACACAGGTCACAGGGTATCGTGGAAAGGTTTAACGTACTTTAGCAGAGCGTTTATTCGGTCATCATTACGTGCAAGAAATGTTAAACGTAAACATAGGTAACGTAGAATGGGTACAGCATTTACCCCAAGTCGTGAGATCATTAAATGAGGAAAAAACGTGTTTAATCGACGAAGAGCCTGCCGAAACTGTCAAATTAGATCAAGTATGGCAAACACCGAGTGCACCTGAAAAAAGCACAGAGCGAGAACTTCCTCCAGACATGGTTGTTCGGTATTTATATTACCCGGGTGAGCAAGAAGGAGGAACCGTCAGAAGAGCAACAGATCCCATTTGGTCTGTGGACGTTTATCAAGTAGAGAGGTGTACCAGTCAGTTTAAAGGGGTAAAAGGTAAACGCGTGAAAACAGGTCCCACTTTGTACTATCTGTTAAACGGGCCAAAAGGAGTTTTGTAAAAGAAGAGCTTCAGGTTGTACCTGAGGATACAGAATAACCACCCGAGAACGCTTAGTTTTTTGTTGTCTGTGCGAGTAGATCTAAGCGCCAAAGTCAAGGTGGCTTTTTTTAACCTTAACTGTGCAAAAACTGAATTAAGAGCCTTTTCTTTTTCTTTAAAATCTGAGTTATACACCCAGTGATAAACAATTTGCATTGTTCTTTTGTCTTAACAGATTGCTTAACTCGCTCTAGGTCAGATGCTTTGAATCCTCTAATCCTCAATTGACAGTGCCCGTAAGCTAACAACCCCGTTTGGTAATATATAGCGCTTTGTGTCTAACGGTGAGAGGCTTAATTTATTGTGCGACACCGTATCTGACGTTTGTCAGACCTAAATAGCTGTTGTTTGTTATAATGCTGCACCCGTTCAAATAGGCAACTTTTATGCATATCGTGCGACAACCGTTTTTGAGTTACTACTTTAATGACACCTTTTGCTTTCTTTAAATTTTGATCTTCCGTTAAAATCGAGTACATTTTCGGACTTATGCAAACCACTCCTGAAATGACCTTACCCCCAAATTCGTTCTTCATCTTGCCTATAACTTTTTTGTTTTTCGGATCGTAAATTTTATGGTCGGGTGGGTAATTGCTTAAGTCGAATAGTTTGTTTTTTACTCAAGTAGCCATTTAAATCGTCATTTTGAATCTGAACACGTAAACTGTTCGTATCTGTGTAAAGTAAATTTACTTTATCGCCAAAATTGGATTTTAGTTCGTTGTAGTAGAAATCATACATTAGAGTTTTGGATAGGTCGAGCACGTTTACGCCGCAGTAAATGGGCTTGTTTAATTTGGTTTTTACCCGATACATTTCCACAAATGAAAGGTTGCACTCTTCAAATGGTGCCGTCGATTTGTAATTCCGTTTAAAGGTCATTTTTTTTTACTTATTTGCGTCTTGTACGTCTCTCAATAAATGGCCGTCCATTCGAAATCTAACATTTTCCATCGCCTTGCCAAAAACCGAGTTGTTCATCAGTTTGAAGAAGTCAGAGTAACTCGACTACTGTGCTGATATGGATACAGTCTGAATCATGTAGCTTCAAAGTCTTTGTCGATACACTTTGTCGAAATCCAGACTTCGATAACCAGCAGTGAACGGCATTAAGTTCGTTCCGTCGACAACCCAGCAGATGACATCATCAGAGGACTCTCAGTTTCAGAGTTGGGTCAGGGCTCCCGTTGGGACCAATGGGACTTCGTGGTTTCTTGCCAAACCTGACATGTGGCAAAGTGTCAGTTTTAGCCCAAACTCGCACCACATCAACCACTGATCACAGCAAGATGAAAGCATCTGTCTTCTGTGGTCTCACTTCGGCAAGCCCTGTGGCTGAACTCAACTTCAGCGATCACCGAAGTTACTCTAACCTTGTCAGTTCCTTGATTGGAGAAGTCTTTCCAGCAGAGAGAGAGGAAAATGTGGTTTTCCACAATGTATAAGTGAAGTAGAAAACAAACTTCTATGATGAGCTAGATTGGACACCTTCCAAGAAGATATCACTTTTGCTCAATTTGTCCTAAAATTTTTAATTCCAAATTCAAGGCCTGTATGGTGTCAAAAGCCTTCAAGTTCATAAAACACTGCAGTGCACGGAACCTTCTATTGATCACTCATCATACATAATTTACTACATGTATGACTAGTACTGTGCATGTACCTCAATAAATTCTCTGCCGCAAAAGCCTACAATGCAACAAACCTTGCTTTCAGTTGAAAATTTTTCTCGGTGACAAGGTCTTTTGCTTTGGTTTTTGTAGCTAGTTGTACTTTCAATCGATCCTTTTGTTCTCTAGGTGTATAATGACTCTTTCTAGCTTGACGAAGGTTGTTGACTTGCTGATCTAAGCTGGAGCTTTGTTTACGAAGATGTTCAACATCAATTGATTCTCCAAGTATCAACCCTGTTGAGAAAGTCAACAAATGGGAATAAATACATAGTGGAATCACAACTGGAAGACAAGTTACTTTAAAGCAATGACTTTTTCACTTTCTAAGAAATATCAATTGTGTTTTTGAGCAACTTAAAAAACTGCAGTGACATATTACATGAACTAAATAAGTTCTGTAGAAGACTGTGATGGCTGTAGTTTCATTCCCTGTCACATTTCTATGCTCATCGGAAGTAGAGTGTCTGTATGTAATAAGTGATCCACTTTAGGCCTCACTCAAAATTACTCCTGCTAAATGTAAATACTCCTGCTAAACGTTGATTGTTGCCAAATTTTTCAGGGTTGAAGTAATGAGGAAAGTAATTGAGTATTGGAATTTCCAATAGGAAGTTGTAGATGAGAGATACATGTACAAGATGAAGAGCCCAACACCCTGATCACAACAGGATTTCACTTTTGCATAGGATTCATCTTTTTTTTATACTGCCTGTATAATAAGCTCTTTCATAGAGACTACATGAAGTCATAAAATTTAGAAGAGACTAAAAAAATCATAAAATAATGCAAGAATGAAGTAACACAAATGCCCTACCAAACCTACTCCTAAATTCACAACTTAAATTTTCAGATCACAAACAATATTTGTCATTTAGCAACTGTGACTTTAACTCTTGACATTTTCAACTTCAATGCAAAAGGCTTATGGCATTGCTGAAACGATGCCTAAGCCATATTTGAAGTTCCTAAGCAGAGTATTTCTCAAGTTACTGCACTGAAAAGATTTCTATGACCTTGACCTTTTAGACCCAATGGATTTTTAACTCAAAATTACCTAAGAGCAATCCACAAATCAAATTTGAAGTTTGTACTAAAAGTACTTCTCAAGTTATAGAGCTGGAAGGTTTAAGTTGTTTTAAACCTTTGTGACCTTGACCTTGAACCTTTCATCCCCAAATTGGCTTGGATGGCATTTTACACTAGCAAATAGAGGCAGTTACTTTTCAATGGCATATATTACCGACTGATGATCAATAAATACCAAAATACCAGAAAACTTTGTATTAAAGGAATATCCACACCACAGTATTCTTGCTAATGTGTTTGGAACGTTTGCTGAACCCTTTTAATAGGACAATGAAATAGAAATTTACACTGCACAATTCTTGTATGAAAATAAAAGTTTTGATATGAAGAGTGGTATTTCATGTGATGTGATGATTGTTTTCGGGCCAAATAGGGGAAAAAATTTGAACAAGGTGTATGGTGTGCAAGTAGGGTAAGGAACTGGCTTGTGCACCGTGTGGGTTGGCAGGGCAGAAGCTTCATGTACATGTATACATGAGGTTTCTAAACACAGTCCTTACTTTATCCTCAGGAATCATTTGCCTACAGGAAATAAAGCATTCCTCTGAGTCTGTGTTAAACACTCTAGGTATAAGGTCAAACTCAGTAAAGTTGTTTTGAAACCTTCTAACCACTTGAAATTGAATATGTCAAACCATTCTATTGAGGTTTACATGTACATGTATGCTCTTGTTCCGATGAAGTCATTTTAAAGGAATTCCCCATTTCTCCCCATAAGTACTACTCAAATATTATTGTTCTGAGCAATTCCTAGTAATTCATAATAATTCTTTCAGTGTATATTTCTAGACTGACTTGATGTCCTTGTAAACCTGTCTTTTGGGGGTTGATACTGTTATTCAGAGCAACTGTCTGTATTTCGTTGTTTCTTATACTATGTAAATTTCTACATAGAAATGTAGTTTCCTCTCACAAACCTACCATTTCTGCCCATGGGTATGACATTAATATTATTATCACACTGAGTAACTGTCTGTAATTCATCACGTCTAATTTTTGGTAAATTTTGAAATTGAGCTTGATGCGGTCATACAGCTGAAATAGAATCACTGGAATTATATATGTTGGTTCTGATGTTCTTCATATTTGCATTTGACCAACATTTGGCATACGGTAGTTTCCTTCAGCATTCTATTTGTCATTTTAAGATACAACATTTTCTCAATTTAGTTTTGGGGAATCCTGGGTCTTGGATGCAACACCAGAAACAAAAAGGAAAATTCCTGAAATTCTGGGAAATTTTGCGGGAGAAGTTAAAATTTGGAAACCTTGGTAGTTTTAAAAAAGGGGCAAAAAGGGATAAACTTGGCAAAAAGGGGCATTTTGGGGAAAAGGAAGGGGGAATCTCCTTTCCCACATTAAGTGTGAGTCAGGTCCACCAGAGAATACCTACCCAAACAGTCACTGTATATGCAAATGTCCCATGTGCGTATTATTTATTCCCTGAAAAGATTTGATCATCCATGGTGCACCCTGACCTCCCACAATGCAGCGCGGCATGATCATCCTTTTCGAAAGCTACTCAAAAGGTCGGAGCCAGAGTGGGGAGGACAGGTGGGAAAGGACTGTTTAGGTAGGTATTCTCTGGTAGACCCCACCCACACTTAATGTGGGGAAGGAATCTACAGCACTCTACCTACCCAAACAGTCACAACATATGCAGAGTAGCACCTGTCTAGGTGGGGGGTTGGCAACGACACATCTAATGCCAAGAATGTACTTTTAAATATAAACAAGGAGGAATGTATAAATTTAGGAAATGGTAAAGGAACTTCATAATGACTTGTCGTCCTAGAGGAGGTCCCTTCAACTTCTGTGCTGCGGACAGTAGGATTGTCCTGCCATTTGCGGTGTCGCTCTGCAGGACATTCCTCAAGTTGCAGGAGGTAGAAGGAGACTACCAACAGGCAGCTCTGCAGATGTCTGCAATGGAAACATCTCAAGAGTGAGACCAAGATGCAGATACTGCTTGTAGGGACGGAACAAAAAATACAGAGACCGTTCACATGCGTTCGCACGCGTTCCCTTCCGTTCTGCATGCCCTCCCGTTCACCCCCGTTCCAAAGAGCACTTTGGAACGCGTTCTCAACCGTTAGCTTGCATAAGTGATTCAGAGAGTATTATTATGTTAATTGGCCGTTCCAGTGCATGCGAGAATGCCAGGGTCACAACTAAGATGTGAAGAACATGCATACAAGCTGTTCTTGAGCCTTGGTTGAATAAGTGTCACCAGTGTTTGGTCCGGTAAGATGTTTTTTCTTCCCTCTTATAAAAGCTCATTCTGTCCCTTTGATGTACCGACTTCCCACATTACATTATACATTTTTAATAAAAACCCTTGTGGTCAAGGTTTTGGTAAAAAATGTTGAGGAGGGAAAGAAATAATATATTTTGATTGGTTGTGTGCTTGAAATAAGGAAAAAAATGAAAACAGGTAGAGGAAAAACAAACAGACCACGTCTAGGTTTAGACAGAAAAAACGCCAAGGAGGAAAGAATTTATATATTTTGATGGGTTGGGATAGATGCTCTGAATAAAAATGCAGTGGTGCCAGGAAAAAAATAAAAGCCACAAGTGGGAAAGGTGTGGATAGAAAATAAATGCTGAGGATAGGAAGGAAGAATTAACATTATTGGCGGGTTGGGTGCTATAAATAAAAAAAATGCAGAGGTGCTGGGAAAATTTAAAAACCAGACGTGGTCTAGCTTTGGATAGAAAAGAAATGCCGAGGAAGGAAGAATTAATATTATTGGCGGGTTGGCTGCTCCAACTAAAAAAGAGACTGTGGTGCAGAAAAAAATTAAAACCTTAAAGAAATGCCAAGGGGGAAAAGAATTTATATTTTTGGTGGGTTGGGTGCTCTGAATAAAATAACTGGGCGGTTGTGTTAGTGAAAAATAATAAAAACAACACGTGATCTAGGTTAGGATAGAAAATGCCAAGGAGAGAAGTATTAATATATTCTATTTTATCGCTTTGGGATAAAATGCATTACTCACCACAACGCACGTTGTTTAGTCTGTGAAACAGTCCTGGTCATCTGGTTTATACGATGGGAACAAGGTGCTACTGTCTCACCCATCACTGTCTTGCACTAGCTGGCTTATTCAGCAGAGGCCTAACAGGGTTCAGAGAATGTAGTACATGAACTTCTTCCGGGCCCAGACACTCAAAACTGTCTGGAGGGGAATAATTGGTGAAGCCAGAAGGCCACAAGGAAATAACTTTTGAACCACAGCAAGTTTGGCACTAAAAATGGGCCACTTCGGCTTAGATTTTCGAGGTGGCAACACACAAACTAAAACTCTGCTGGTTTGATTGCTGCTTTTTTACAACAGTTGCTCTCTACTGCCGAACTGTTTCAGTCGTTTTAGCCAAGGGGGTGGTTCCATGGATCTGTGTCTGACATTTCCTTTACACACAGAAGAGGCAACCTTATGGATTGCTGAAGTTATCACTGGAATTTACAGGAGTTGGCTTGCGAATTGGTTTCCTGGGACTGCGTGCGACAGGTTTGCAACATTTCTTGTACACGGACAAGCTGCTGAGATTGCCAGCACCTTTCCCCAGCTGGGTTGCCGAGCACCGGTCACGGTGCAGTATGCCCTGACAGCAACAGCAGCAGAAGCGCCGGGCCCAACGGTCGCCTACACCGTATGCCCCCTATCGCCCCCGCGGTCGGCCCCGCAAGTCCTCAGCTGCTGAGTCCAGGTCAGCGCCTACGAGTGCCGGAGCCTTCACCACTACGGTTGAAGCGGATCAGGCCACCACATCAGTCGGTAGATCGATGGCAGAGGATACCGGTGCGGCAACGTGCCCCGCCACAGTGACGAGCGGACAGGCCGGGAGTCTCAGCGCAGGTTTCGCTGGAAGCAGATTGCCCGGAACATTCACCTCTTCAGGTGGTGAGTCCAGTTCAATTGCCTTAGGACTGCAACCTGACGCAAAAACACACCAGAACAATACTGGAAATTCCCCAGCAGTATCAATTTAATGACACTTTGAAAAAAGTTGTTTGTTTTTAGGGCTCGCAAACACCCACTTTTGCTCCCACTCCTTTTGCATCGGAGCGGCGTCAACCGCATTCACATTGGGTTTTCCCCTTGAGCAGATCAAGACAACGGGACGCTGGCGTTCGGAGGCCGCTCAGCGTTATATTCGCCTGCTGGTATCGTGTCATTTTCCCAACGCATAATCAGACAGAGACAATTGCTTGTCTTGTGTGCATAGCATAGGGAACTGTCCACCTATTGGATGATATAATCAAGAATAAATAAAAATAAATAACAAAATACAAATATATAAACTACTGAAAGTAATACTAATATTTAACAGTAACAACGGCACCGGAACATTCCTTGTTCCTCTCCCCTTTGTTCACAGGGGATGTTTGGATACTTGGATTCCATCATAAGTCGAGCAGAGACCACACTCGGGACTAGGCACGACGTCCCCTGGAATGGCCTGGGTGGAGCGAAATATGGTGACGTAACAAATTAATGGCAGAACTCGCAGCAAGATGGCCTCGTCCGGCCATGCTAATCGTCCACTTAGGCACGAATGAGTTGGTGGAGACCGATTTTTTCTGTTTCCGACAAAGGCTGGCACTTTTCACAAGACAGTGTCTTGACACTAACCCAGAGGGGCAGTTGGTTTGGTCAGATATTTTAATGCGCGCCTGTTACTTTGGGTCTACTAATCCATCAAAAATGGAAAAGAAGCGCCATGCGATCAATAGGTGGGCATGTTTGCTCGGTAGTCGACTGGGAGTGTCAGTGCTGCACCACCCTCAGTTCAGATGGTCGGAGTTCGCATTGTATCATTACTATGGCATCCACGTATCTGACATGGGCAACAAATATTTTAGAGCCAACTTATAAGAGTTTCCGAAGTAAACAAATAAACAATTTACGCAACTTATCTCTCAGTGATTATAACGTAAAGCTAGTTGTTAGTAATGTTTCATTTTGTTTTTCTTAAACACTACACCAAGCACCCTCTTTTTCTGGTGGGGCTTATTCCAACCGCCTGTTCAAGCTGTGGAAAAACAGCATGCTTTATGTAAGATTTTCTTAATCTGTAAATGATAAATAGAATCACATGACAATTAATTTTAGGAAAAGCACCTACAGGTTCCGGTGGGGTTTGTCTGCATGGCAAGTGTGCCAAGGAATTCCAACCTGTTATGCCAAGTGTGGCAAGTCTTTCTGCTAACAACCTTGCCTTTTTCTGCCAAGTGTGGCAAGCCTTTGGCGAGTTTGTTCCTGTTTTTTTGCCAAGTGTGGCAAGTATCTATATGGCAAGTGTGCCTGAGTTTCTGCCAAGTGTGGCAAGTATGGCAAGTGTGCCAGGAAAATCTTACAGAATTTCTGCCAAGTGTGGCAACAGAAAGTGGCTTTGAAATCTGCAAAAACAAATAAACCTGCCTCTCGAAATCTTTGCCAAAAACCAAAACATGGTGTCAATGTGTGGTTTGTGCACATATACACTGTAGTTGGAGAATAACTGGCGGGTAGGGTGTTAGGAAAAGAAATGCCAAGGCGGGCTGTCAATCAGAAGACGCAACCAAGTCTTCTGGAACAATTGTTATACATGAGGGTCGGTCAGCTGAATCTTTGGTTGGATGAAAGCTCCTCAGAGACTTTATTTGGAATACTCTCCTGATTTTATTCCCTTGCTACTTTTATTTTTCTCCCGGTCTGAACAATAATGAATGGCCAGTGAATTAATCCCATAAAAATGGGTCTTCCATAAGTACTTCTATAAAATTTCCTTTTTTCCTCAAAGCACTTGACCATTGTATGGTACTAAAGTACTATCACCGACCATTACATTCCATGATTTCCCCCATCTATACAAGGTGCACAGACCGCTTGCATTTGTCATCCACGTTATTGCCTCCGACTGGGAGCTGTTTTGGATATGTCTGGATGAAAACTTTCCACGTCAGTAAGGGTCGGAAGTTTAAACGTTTAACCGTTTCAACAAAACAAATTAAATCCATTAGAGAGATTTTCCAAGACATTTAAACGGAACCAACTGTTGAAGGTTTCACAAAGCTCAATTGATGCAATCTGGGCTACTTTTTATTTTCAAAAGATGCTGCGAAAGTCGACACTTCAGGAACTCTCAATTACTCAGGCTTAGAGATGGTCAGTCTTGTCAAACCCTTAAGTACCGTTCTAAACATCGAACAAAAATATTTGGCTGTTACTTATTAATACTTAATATTATGATTTTTAATTGACTTCAACGCCAATACACCAAAAAAATACCTTGGGACTAAATGATTATTTGCAAGTGGCTCGGCAAATCCAGAAGACAAAAAAATTTTTGAATAAATCCACCCCCAGCTCTGCAGGAAAACAAATCTTCTGAGGAGTGATTGACAGCTCTATTGTTCCATTAGACACAATGTATCTTTTCAAGACTTTGGGTCACCCAGGCTATCTTTGAAGATGCCCCCTGTTCGTAGGAAGACTTGGGGGAAGATATATTGATCATAAATCCTCAGCCAATTACTAAGTTGATTCTTAGCAAGTACAGCAGCCACTGGATCCTACCGAGAGTAATGCCACTGTTGCCAAGAAAGAGTATCAACATGGGAAATCCTGGGCTCCTTCAAGCCCCTGCCGGGACTCTGCCTGGCTGCTAGCCAGACTTTGTTGTACAGCCTTGGATAAATTAAATAATGTTCCTTCACCTCCTTCTCTTCACATTAAATTATGAAAAATGGCATTTTCCACTCCATAAAATTTATAAACAACTTCTTCCACAAAAATTTATTCACCTTTTTGGAAGGAAAAATATTTTGCTGAAAAGCCCAAATGAATATATTTCTTATAATTACACAGTGATCAATTGCAACAACTTCCCCTCCGTTCTCTCTTTATTTTCTTGGAAAGTCCTATGTCGTCAATAACAGCACACCGGCATACACTCGGACAACCACAAATACATTGTTGTTGAGCTGCATACTGTACATGCATTAAAAACAAACTTGTTGGGCAGAAACAGAGCTGACATGCGGCGGCTTTTATTTTTTTTTTTTTTGGTGTTGGCCAAATGGTTAAATGGCAAATTGAAAAGTTGCTAAACATTTAGAAAATTAAACATAAATTCCGATTCTTCAAACCTGTGAAGCACAAGTATTGTTGGATCGTTTTTTTTAAATGTGCAAAGGCAAGAATATTCTTTTTCCTGGAGGAGCTTAAAATAAAGATTAAAAATCTTTAAAAAAGCAGCCAGTTCGGGCATGACATGTTTTTGCCTAGATCTCAATGACAAAACTGTGAAATGGCAGAATATATTTGTGATGGTGATAATGCTCTGTGATAGGGAAGGATACAACCTGGAATGAAATAATGCGATTGGCAGGGCTCAAAATCCTTCTCCTAATTCTAATGTGAAGAGTGCTGACATCGTAAGCACTAATGTTTTTTCTTCAAGTTCAGTATTGGCAGGCTCCACATACCGAAAGTAAATAATGGCACAATCTGCAAATCTCAAACGCTGGAAAGATGTTTCTACTCAATAACAAACACCTCCTCTCAAAACTTTAAACAATGTATATCTGTTGTTGATAATAAGCAAAGTATTACTTTGTGGAATGCAGTGCTGAAGTGCTCTACTTCAGAGAATTAAAAAGAAATGTCTTAAGAAGAAGAGTGGCCCAACATTTAATTTTCCCCGCCGTTCGCAAATCCATGGACGGTTGTTCGAACACTATTCTTGTTTTGGGGACACATTTTCTTCGCATAGGTTTTGTGCCACCATGGAGGCCACAACATCTTGCTGTGTGCACAGACCGTGACGGGTCTTTTGTTGTAGAGGAACGTGAGGGAACAGGACGGCCGTTCTCACGAGTGCAAAATGGAGGTAGCTTGAACAAAAGAATGCGTTCCTGGCGTTTGCAGGCGTGCAAACGGTCTCTGTATTTTTGATCCCGTCCCTTACATCATGTACCCTGATGTAGTTTTGACTATGTTCGTCAGAGCTTGACGGCCAGACTGGATTAGAAAATCTAATGGCTGAAGCCGTCCAACAGGTAATAGTGTACTGACACCGCTGGACAGTGTGGTCTAATGAAAGTGATAAACAACAGGGTTGATATCGTCCCTCTCATGCTATCATTTTAGTCACTTACCATTTCAGGACATGAACTAGGCCCCAAAGTTTATTCCACATTGTCTCCAGGATGCAAGGAGGCGGAGAGTGTAGAGATATTAGATGGATCCAGTTAGGGAATCTGATCCTTTGTCAGGAAGCCAATCGAAGGAATGAGGTGAACACCATGCGGCTCCCAACATAGAAAGCCTTCAGCAACGGGGAGAGCCTATAGTTTGCTGCTTTCTCAGGACGTAACCATTTTCAGGAGAAAGGCCAACCTGACATGGTGTGTGCAAGGCTGGCATTATTTAGGGTTCAAAAGGAAGGACCAGAAAGCATCTAGAGAACCTACCTTAGATCTTATGACCAGACCAATTTCCCAACAAGGGGACACTGAATAAGCATATCATACAAAAGGTGATAGAATGTCATGTTGTTACGAGTAGTTGAACCAATTTTGAAACCAATGTGTATGGCAGCTAGGGTCGACCTGTAGATACTTGTAGCTCCGAGTGAAAGAAGTACATAAGGAAGTCTGTTATAGCACTCACAGGAGCGTTGGCTGGAGCAAGCCTGACTATTGACGCACATAACAAAATGCTAAACTCTGCTGTCACAAATTTGAAAGGTGGGCAGATGATGTCCCATGTAGCCATGGCTGTAGCATTGCCAGAAAGTCCCCCCGAAGAGGAAGATCATGGGAAGTTGAGCATTGTTCAAGGAAGCAAAGAGATCGATGTAAGGCTGCTCTATCATCCCAGGGAGAGTGTGTCTGCCACTACGTTGTCGGACCCTGCCATGTGGATCGTCTCAGGTCGACTGCTTGGTCTTTTATCCCTTCTGTATAATGTGGCTTTGGTTGGCAGTGTGAAAAAAGAGGCAAGAAAGCCGCAAGACATACTCAAAGATGGAGATGACATTATCATTCAGAGTTTCTAGCATGACTTTAGTGAGGTCTGGGCGGAAAGGAGAACTCTCCTTTCCCAGGAAAGGAATTTACCTTGATAAGAGGGGAAGAAATGAAATAGGTCAGAGAGCGAGACAAAGACTTCATGTAACCTAGATAAAGTTAATGTCAGTCTTTTTTGAGCAAGGAGTTCTTAACAAAAAGGCTTGCTAAGTCAAATGCATAACTTGTCTGTAGTGGCAGTGTATAACACCTGAATATGCGGAAGGGTGTTGAAGACGTTGAAGGCTATGTTCTGTACCCAACTGCGTCGGAAAACTTCGATCATTTTCACGCATGCATGAAAAATATAAGGCCGGCGTGAAATGCTTCAGGCCAAATGACGTTTGCGATATGAATAACAGAATGAGCATCCATAGCAACTCACTCCGAGAAGAGCACTCATTCTAGTATATATTGACCTTGACTGGAGAAAATTGCCAGTAATTTCTGCTCAAGGAAAGGATCTCCACAGACAAAAAACCTCTTCCGAATGTCCGAAATCGTGGTAAGAACTTACAACAGAAAGTATTCATTTAAGAAATGAATAAGATCTGACAGAATTCTCTCTCATTTGATCATGCTGAGCATTATCGGAAAAGAAACCCAACAAATTAGATGACTCAAAGCAAGCCTACTTTTGACAGACATCATAACAGTCACAACAAACAGATTTTGGACACGCCCACTTTGAAGTGAACACGTGTTCGGAGAGTGTTCATTATATGGCAGGGCCACACAGCAGAATCTGCTCACGTGGAGCCACATAAGTGGGGGCCACAGAATGGTCATTCTGCTGATTACAGGGTTGTACATGGTGAGATGCAGTGGAAATAGATTTGCAAAATTTTTCTCGCAGGGCCCCTTGGGGAAACCCCAGATTACAGGGTCCCAACGGCTTAAAGAACGTGAAGTTCGGATGCCTGGGGATGTGGACTGGAGAGACGCAGCAGTAGGTCTGCGTCACGACGACGAATTCACTGTAACAGAACTGAAAAAGATAGGAAAATGTTATTTTGTTCATTCCTGTCTTGGTGCCTGGTGATGTAGTCCCAAATGCCGGAAGGTTTAGACTTGTAGCGGTCATTAGCATGGACTCACTTCCCCTTGGCCTGGGCGGGCCTACCAATGGCAGTGGGAGTAGCTCCAGAAGGCTGTAACGGAGACTTGGGACTGGGTCAGCGTATCAATGGAGTATTCATCGGGGCAACAATCCTGGAAGTTGGCCCGGAAAATACTACAGTTTGGATTACGTCTGGATGCCCACGCCGCAGATATGTCAGAAGCGAGGTCGCATTTGCACATAACGGCCGCCTGGAAAAGTGGGGCAGTGGCTCATGTTCATTTGAGGAGGGATACCGATGGACTCTCACAATATATGTATAATCGAAGACAGATGGAACGAGCATTGATAATACAAGGTCATACCTATGACAAGGAATTCCTTTATTTTTTTTTAATTTATTTATTTTCCATAAATGATAACATATGGAATTTGTAAAGTTCCAAGGACCCTGTTATAACAGTGTAGAGTAGTTGTCTCCAAGACAATCTTTTTGAAGGCCCTAGATAAAGGGAAGGCAACTAGGAGACATTACCCGGCATTGTATACAATGGGGCCACTCCGGATTGCAAGGGGAGTGGTCCGCTAAGGCGAGAGCCTATATATACTTCATGAATAGGAGCAACAGAGCAAGAGTATCTGAAGATGTGGGGGGTCAGTTGACTGGCCCAGGCGTGGTCAGCGTCTTCCTCTGGAAGGGAGGCAGACAGAGCATCCAGAATCTGGAACATGTCACAGGTGGTGAGGACGCCGATAAAATCTGTGTCATCCTCAACCCAAGACACGGTCACTTTACTTCGACTGATATATGGCGGTGCTATAGTCAAGAGCCGAGGGTACCCCGTAGATTGGCAGGTAGTTAAGCAATGGGCCATCATGCTGGAGCGGACTCGGACACGTGCCAAGCTCTGGCAAGAGACTAGAATATTTCCACGCATGAAAGATCAAGCGGGAGTTTCGCAAAGTTTGCTTGGAAGATTCCAGTAATGCCATGTCATTTAAACAACTTGTAGCTGATGTCTTCCTATGGCAAAGCAGCCACCAGCAGGCCAAGCACTTGCATCATGTCTCGCTGAGAAGGACAGAGGCAACAACTGGACAGAGAGAGGGTGCTGATGGAATCAACTTCGTTCTTCTCGGCAGACAATGCTGGTTGCCCAGTCGGGGACAGGGCAGTGCCTCATTCCGAGCCACGCAGAGTCCCGTGGGAGCGGCCTGCTCTCGAGGGAGTACGCCAGGCTGGCGTGATTGCAGAGTGGAACCCTGCCTGAGGTAATCACGGCTTGCGGCCGGAGAGGGCAGAAAGGCCTGGTCTGCCAGAAATGGGTCTAGGGCAGTGTAGGCTGGTGGTGGTCTAACGCCGAGGTGGCGAGTGATGGAGGTCGGAACTTCACTGATGGACTGGAAGGCCGACATTCAAGCCGCAGAGGTATGTCGTGGTGGTCGAGAAAGATGAGAAGCGCTTGCCTTTTCTCGGTGGCCGGCGACCCGACAGCAGAGGTAACAGACAGGGTCACGGGAGGTGTAACCCCCACAGTGTGTTCCCGGTCGATGTCAACGGGAACTGCAGATTTCCAGGCAGAGGGACTAGGAGAAATGAGGTCCGATGACCTGTTGATCCCCAGTTGAAAGCCGGAGACGTGGATGGGATAAGGCGGCTTGAGGCCCTGGAGGTGTAAAAACCCCAGTAAACTCTGCAGGACCCGAAGAGGGATAAGCGGGTGTCGGGGGTGTTATGTATATGGGAGAGAGGGAGTACGCGCAGGGGGCCGCTAGAGAAGTGGTGTTCTAGGCCAACGTTAAAAGGCTGGTGGTGCTCTTCGGTGTTGCCGAAGAATGCTGGCTGGAATGCTGCGTGGATTCCTCTGGGCTATATCGGGCAAAAGACGTGGTGTACCTCACAATGATGGTAGGACGGGCCCCGGAGACGTCTGATGGGGTACTCTCTAGGAGTCACGGCAGGCTCGCCAGGCCAGCAATTGACCAAGGAGATAGGGTCCTTGCCAGATCCTGGCGGTGTCCCCACTCGGGTCTTCCACAGTTGACCACGTAGCTTCCTCGTCAGCTCCATGGGGTCCAATGAACCAGAGGCCTGGCCAGCGACCCCCCTGAATTAAACTGGCTAAGGCCTATAATTCATTGGTAGGGTAGACACAGTGTAGCTGGAACGAACTTCGTAGTACCGACAGTAAACACCTGCAGTGTGTACATACAAGAAAACTGAAGAAAAAACACAAATTATACACGAAAAGAACACTCTTACCAATAAATGGATAAAATCCAAGTTATACTTTATTTACAAAGGAATGAAAGGTGATCAAATTGACACTGAACGGTGTAGCGAAAACGGAAGCTCGATAAATCGAAGATGCCTCGAAAGACACGTCCGTTACATTACAACGCTGAGAAAAGGACAGACCATCATGGCGGCGAGGCCACGCTGCATTGTGGGAGGTCAGGGTGCAACATGGGTGATCAAATCTTTTCAGCAAATGAATAATACGCGCATGGGAAATTTGCATATGTAGTGACTGTTTGGGAAGGTAGAGCACCGTAGACTGTATATTTTTGGAATAATGCCAAAGGTCATGACTAAAGAGAATGTTGAGAGTGCATGGGAAGATTTACAAAAAAGGGGCAACGACCTGGTCCAGGGCTCTGAGAGGAAATCCAGATTTGGAAATCTCGGATATTTGCTCTTTGTACCGTGGACAAGAAACATATAAAAGAATTATCCAAGAAACTCGGTGAGCGTGGACCAGAAACCTCATGTTCCCACAACTTTTTTCCACTCGTGCTCGTGTGATAACTAATAGTGTACGGCAAGTTTCATTCCGACTCAACCATGTGAGATGAATACTAAAAACCATAAACAAAACGCTCCTAAATGACCAACTTTTTGAGAACACAGCTAAAAGAGAACAGGAAACACACAAAAAAGTAAGCCATACTAGTTTGCTAAGGCGTTGAGATGAACAGATTGAAAGGAAGACAAACACAGTAATATCCTGGTTTTCTTCATATACACTTACCATGGAAAAGTCTTTTGGGTGCATTTACATGTCCATTATCTACTGGTACTTCCACTGAAATCACTTGCTCCTGTATTTCTTGAAGGTGATCTCCTGACTCCATTTGAATGGTCATTTGTTCAGGATGTAGCTTCTTATTGTTGGACTGAATGACAGGGATTCTGAAGAAAATGAAAGGACATTTTTACCCCGTATGTTCAGAAAAACCAATTTCAAATGCAACCTAATTGCCACAGTGTGTGGAAGTGTGGCCAGGTGTTGTAGGGACCAAAGTCTTGCTGAATACTTTAATTTCATTGGTTCTGTTCTAAATAAAATGGACAACCCAGAATCTTTAATTTTTTTATTGCATCAGAAAATTGAGCAACTTTTCCCAGAGAAATCCATGAGACATTGCGATATTGTAAAGAAGTAACTGCAACTATGATCCATTGTTATCCTGAAATTGGACCTACAGAGGATGAGAAAAAGACACAATACATGTACATGTATGTGTCAAACCCTGCTCTTAAGCAAGTGCTCAGGTACAAAATCCCAGTACAGGAGAATTAACAGATGATCAATCTAGAGCTTGAAGTGCTGTTGCTTGAAATGTACTTGTAATTGGGGCCCAAAGGCAAGAATTCAGTAAACCTGAACAAAATGACATACACAATTGAAAACCACCACTGGTTTAGAAACTTATGCCAAACCACTGCAAATACAGTATGAACCAGACCATGGGCAGAGATTTCTTGTCACATGGGGGGGAATGGTTTTTGAAAAGTTATCCCTGTGTGGAGTGTGACACAGCACAGGGTCCAAGGTCCCACTTCCACTGGGGGCGCTACGGGTGTGAATAACCATGACTTGAAAGGGGGGGGAGAGAATATACATGTATTGGCAATCCCCTGGCCAAATCAAAATTGGGGACCCCCCCAGTTCAGCACCAATAGGCATGAACCAATTTTTCAATCAACTCCTTTGGAATAAGATGAATGTCTCCCCTCAAGTTTCAAGTGCCCAGCCATTCATTCTGTTTTATAATATTACATGAAATCATAATCAAATGGGTAAATGTACAGCAACAATATAAAAACAAAAGAAGTACCATTGTCAACACACAGAGAAATTTCAATAATAATTACAAATAAACTCCTAAAGGGGCCAGTGATTAAAAAATATATAAGAAGCCATGTCTCACAAAACCACAGGGACTGTCAACATCAATGGAAGGCCTTCTACAGTAAACTATTTGCATCACCGCTTTGTTCGGGCTTCAGAGTCTTTCGTCTCAGGTATGGGCAGAAAGATTCATCACTCCAACTTTTAGATCCCCTCAACCACCCTTCCCTTCGCTCCTTTACAACACAGGCATATCCTTCTTTCCTGCCCAGGCTCCCCCATATCTCATCCATCCCTCACTCACCCCTGTCTTACCCTGCGTGACTTATTTGTCAAATGCAATTTCTTTCTGTGTAAACCTATTTCAAAGGGCTCACTCCCCTTTTATTTTGCTCCTGTCAATTGGCGAGCTACCCTAAGCATGCTTTCACGGCAGATGAGGCTCATTCCCCTTTTACCCTGCTCCTCTCTGTCATGAAGCAAGCCACTCTTTGCCTTCTTTGATATAGCCATGGCACAAATGCTTGAACTGCTCACATACCGTAGTTGATGCGTATGCCTTCTGAATGGCACTCAGGCCAGTAGCCAGCAAAATGGCTTTTACGAAGGCCTGACTAAGATTGACCCCCAAAAGTAATTGATTGATATGACGCTCAGATGTTGTTGCTTCCCCTTATTTTCATGATAATATCAAATTTTGCCATTGCTGGCCCGTCCTCATCACGTACATGTACCTTCAAAGTAATGAAGTAAGAGATTTGGAAGAGAAGCCATCATTTAAAGGGCATTTCAAGATTTGCTGGGCTTTTCTCTGACTTTTCTATGCTTCAGTCTTCCATTTGGCAAGTCCATCTTTGCTTTGCTTTATGACAGCCAAGGGGCTTATTCCCCTTTCAACCAGTACCTTCAAAGTATTTCTTTGGAGTCAGAGATTTGGAAGAGAAGCCAACATTTTAGAGGGATATTTCCCAGTTTTACTGGTATTTCCCCTCACTTTTCCCTGCTCCAGCCTTTCCTTTGGCGAGCTCATCTTTGCTTTTCTTTATTATAGCCAAGGGGCTTATTTCCCTTTTCCTCATGTTCCTGGCTTTTCCTCGGTGTTAAACTTTGTTTGCTCTCCCTCTTGGGCTAATGGGGGCTCATTCACACCTCACCTGCTCCTGCCTTTTCACTGAGCCAATCTTTGATTACTTTCATAGCCAGAGGGCTCCTCGACCATTAATATAATTATACACACTAATATATATAAATTTCATTTTCCATTTCTACAGTATTTGTTACTGTTGTACCGGCCATGATAACTGGGGCCCTGATTGCCTTTCATTGCACCTATGCCTGGTCGACCGGTCCCTTGTGCTCCTTGTACACATTCCATCATGGCTCAATCAGTGCAATGTCAACTTTTCCTCTTTTTTTTACACAGAACCCATCCTAGGTGAGTGAAAAAGAAAGTGTTTCGGTGTTTTCCAATCAAATATTAGCAACAAAACCCTAAGAAAACAACACCAACAAATAAAATCAAGGATGGCAGGACCAAGAGTAAAGCTTTAATTTGTATCCCCAACATCATATTCAATGCGTTCAAAACTGCATTTCTCTTTTGAATTTGCCCCCGACACCCGAAGCTGGATCCACCCCTTAAGCCCACTTCTTACAGAAACATTGCCTTTCACTTCTTCCTTTCGGGCTTATCCCTTGAATCTTGCCGAAAGGCATCTTGATTTACATGAATATCACAACTGGCGTATCCATTGCTCTGTATGCCAAAACAGACCTTAGCCACACTTTATGGGCGGCCACAAGAACAGCTGTGATGTTGCTAAAAAAAACAGGTTTCTTGAGGCCATCGCTTGCAAAGCTACATGTACTTGTAACTGCCAGTTTAAAACTGAAACGTTGTAAATTGGGTACACGCTGCAAATTTCACACCCTACCTGGAGTCATCCTTCTTTGAATATCGAGAGGCCAGTCTGGTCATGCAGGCCTATTGCCCAAAATTGGCTATCGAGTCGTACAGCAAGAACTCGCTTTATACTGTCTTCTAAATTTCTCCTGACCTCATTATTTTAGTCACCAAATAGCTGCTCACTGTGAGCTACTTTGCAATACCCCCATTATCATAGCTGCTTAGTCAAACTATACTAAAATGGCATCTTGGCCAGAGCATTTGCAACTAAGGCTAATCGAATCCTTTGTATTTCTCAGTGCCGGCTCACTCTAAGAACTACTGTGCATAACACCATTAAGCACTTAAAGGCTGTCTACCACCAACGCAGGGCCAGTTATCTCTTGAAAATGCCCTTGCACTTGTGTATTGTTGGGTATTTAACCTAGGGGCCTGTCTATTTCCCATTTCTCGCATATCCACCATTATCATTGTTCAGTCGTGACACCATAAAAAACACTAAACTGACTATGTGTCAGTGTTTTCAAAAGATTTTGCAAATGTAACAAATCGGTGACCATCTTCATAAACGTAATGCAGTGAGGCTTTCCCAAAGGTCTACATGAAAGTCTTCCCACTCCAATGGGCCCCAAACTGATCATCATTAAATGGCATGAACTGCAATTAAACCCTGCTTGCAACAATGTCGCTGTAGTCTGAATGGCCCGAGCAAACTGAGGAATTTGATGGATAATGCATGCCCATTTGAGTTTAAGCACAAGCTGAACGTAACAACTTTTTGTCCTGTATGTTCCCCAAACTTTGGTCAAAGCAAGGGACAAACCAAAGAATTATGCAACCTCATCATGATTGTGATGTAAAAACGAACTTGCCAAAGACCAAACAATGAATTCAATGCAAAATAATACCTAGGGAGTGCACACTATGACGCTGACTGACCCACATGTACATGGAACTACTCTACCTACACAAATGCACTATTCTAATGCAAGCAAAATGGTTGAAATGTTCCTGCACTGAGTCTGTAAAGCCTGCAAACCCTAGCCCTTTAGGTCTACATTCCATTTTTGCTATTGCGTCAGCGGCAAAAGCCACATATGCCCTCCAAAATAAAGGCATTCTGCCAGAGACTTTATTTGCCCTGAACTTTTCCTGCCATTTTTCCTAAATCCATTCATCTTGGATAGGAGGAGCACCCTCAATATCGTGTGATATTTTATACATAACATAAATTATTCTCAATTACCACAAATCACCTTAACATACATGTACATGTAAATAGTCATTAAACAGGGTCATCTCATAATAAAGTGAACATGGAAAATGTATTTATGTCATCATTGATAGGTCTGCTGTGCTGCCCAGAACAACTTGCAAAACCCTGTTGGGCCACCGAATGCCTGCACACATAAGACTACTACAGTCGATTTTGATACTACTCATTGCTAGTAATTTTAACTCTCGCTGACCCACGGGTCGTACTCCAGCCGTTTGAGCACTCAAGCATACTCGTGTTAACACTTAATTTGGTCATTTGGTAATTTGGTCATTTTTGCATGGTACCCGTTATACGTTTTGTGCATAGGCTACCAGGGAATTTGATCATTGATTGCACTCGTATAACAGACTTGTTCCCGTCCCCGCAGTGTATAAGGTAATGCAGGGACTGCTAACCAGACTATATAAATGTACTCACTGGTACCCGCACTAGTTTCGCATTAGCATTTATGCAATTAACGAAAGGGATCAGAGGGTACAATACATTTGCAAATGATATCATTTGTGTACGTTAACTGTACAGTTTTACAATAGACCTATCATCTTCTGAAATTGCTCAGCTTGTTTCTTTGGATAAATTCATTCAGACTGAGGTATGACAAAACAATTGTTGACCGCTTTGGTGTGGGATATGACGTTGTGAACAAAGGAGGGACGCATAGCGCCCCGAGGTGAATATCCCACACCATATGTTCAACAATTATTAAATGATAAAAAATGCAGTACAGATCAGCAGGCTTATCGAGACCACAAGAAATAAAGTAGGTAAACCACAGGCATGATTAATGGTATGGTTGAATTATGGTAGATTTAAACATTTGCTTAAAGATAATCTATAGATTAGTAGAAACTTTTAGTTTTAAGGTCTCATGTTTGATAGAAAGGGGATCTGTATATTCATAGAAATCAGCAAAATTTATTATACACAAGGCTCTTTTCTTTAAAAAAACAGTCTATTTAAATTAGTGCCAAAACCACCACCCAAGCAAGCAGGCCATAGTTAAAATGAGAAACAATCAAGATATTGTAAAGAGATTCCAAAATACTTCTGGGTAAAAAATACCTAATCTTAAGTACACCTACATTCCTAGCAACAATCTCACGGTACATAGATAATCAATATACTATAAGCCAAGAAATTTATTATAATCAGTTTTGTCGATCATAATGTCACTGGGCAATTATTTAGCAGGATTACTAAACAACATATAAATAGTATTTGAAAAATTGAAAGACAATCTATTAGGGGTGTGCATTTCCAGGTATTTTTGGAACCAGGTACCGTTTTTTGTCAACATCGGATACCTGGGTACCCGGAAAAGAGATCACTGAGGGTTCTTTTCAACAAAAACTCAGCAGACTGTACAAATATACCACTTAAATATTTGGGAACAGCCTTGAGCTGCAAAAAATGGTAAAAATGAAGCCCTCAGAAGATCATTTTAAAATTTCGACGGGTTTATTCTGTGTATTTCTTTCCTACATTCCAGAATTTTGTTGCTGAATTCTAAATGGTTTTGGTTTTATGGTAAAAATTACGTGTCTTTAGCATCCTTTTCCTGAACAGACTAGAAGGTCAGGACACACGGGCATCACTCTCAGCGGCTCTTTGTACGAACTTGTTTTCGGGACAGACTTTTCCAAAAACAATCCGGGCATTCTGATTGGTTTAATTGTCTTCATGGCACTTTCCGAATAGATCTGAACATTTCCTTCACCAGTGTTCCACAATGATCCATTCACAGACGGCAAAGTTACATTTTGAAAATTACAATGTAGTTTTTCCGGTCTAAAATGTCCGCTCTTTGTCAGAGAACAAGGTACGTGCAAATCTTTGATCTTTCATCGTAATTTTCATTTGGGTTGCAAAGCTTTATAATGTGAAACAGTCCACGGAAAGCGAAATGAAAAGGACAGGTTTTGGCGATTCATCGAGTGTGGTTGCACATGGCGCACGAAGAGGCCCTGTAGCATGCATGGTGCTGCTTTCTTGTATTGTGGGAGTCTACCGGTACGTTCATGTACATGTACATACAGGATATGCACAGCAGTTACCACCATATATACATGGCATGCCTGTCTGTCACGAGTCGTGCAGCCACAATGCTGCCTGATACCAGTATTTCGTCATATTCTAAGTCCCATTCAGTGAGTTGATAATGTGAGGATTCTAAAAAGGGAAATCTAACAGGTGAAATTGAAAGATGGAAATCTGGGGAAGTTATCATTTCAGCGTGTTAACATGGTTAGAGTCAGAGATTCACCCCAAAATTCGAAGTTGTCCCCATATCATCATTCCAATTTGGTTGTGTAAAACTTTGCTCGAAGAGCTACTTGCGCATGTGTACATGTGGGTTTCTATTCTTCAAAATAAGAAAACAGTTCGCCAAATTTGTTTAACTTGCTGCAGAAATGCCAGAAATGTACCACACAAGAGTGAAGAAAAACAACACCATCGTGGGAGAGCAGAGCAGAGGAAAATTCAACAGCGGCTAAAACTCACCAGTCAGAAATGAATCAGACACAGTAACTTGTGTCCAGATTAATGCTGGATTGTGTCTGTATTTTTAGTGGTATATTTGCTAAAAAGAACCCTTAAAGAAATGTTTGTGTCATTCATTGCAACCTTTGAAATCAGAAATGAGTAAGGTGTTTATTATGTAATTATTAACAAGTCTCATTTGGAGCTTTTAAATTGTTTATTTCTGAAAATTGTTAGAGAGTAAACATGTCGATTGGAGCTTTTACTGGAGACCAATAATTCTTGTATGAAAACTTTCACGATGCAATGAACAAGTAATTATTGCAACGAAGTCCAAGACGAAAGCAACTCTCACAAACATACACGTACATGTACAATAATGCTGGATTTTGAAAAGGGAATTGCCATTGGTGGCATGGGTTCCCGGATTAAAAAATGCAACCCATAAAGGCCATATACATTGACTGTGCCATGCCATTTTGCCCTGACACAAAGTTTTCAAATTTTCAACACTATCAGAAAAACCAGTGAACTGAAACTCCTGTTATCTTTTTTTTGTTGTAAATAATTTTCAAAATGATTTGGGAGCCTGGTCAAACTAAACCTTAATGGCACCAGTAATTACGCAGAACCTAATTTTGTTCCATGCACAATTTGTTTGGCCTTTTTTGTGGATATATATGTACATGTACTATGATTGGCAGCATAGCCGACAGCTACATGTAGGCTATGGCTCATTGCCAAGACAGGACAGTGGGAACTGGGCGCCGGCAGCTTGCTACGTTTGCGTAGAGCAATGAGACTTATCCAAGGGACTGGGCATTCATTTTTATTATTGGGCGACTGTTGTCAGGAATGCCAAGCATGATGAAATGGCCACTCCGAGGGGCTAGGTTTCAGAGGTTGCCTGGCAACAGCACTGTCATGGTAATTGTCAGCAATATGTTTAGGGCCTGTAATGCATACCAACATCCACGAGGTATCTGAAACACACATTTAATTATTTTCCGGTCCCTAATCTTTCAGTTTCTTTTCAATTATTGTGGGTTAACCAGTTACTTTTTTATTATTCCCACAAAACAAAAGTACCCCCCAAAAGTGATATTTATGAAGTCAGCTTTCTACCATTACTCATACGGCAACTCTCAACTTTCTCAGGCACTTGGGACCATGTTTTCAAATGTGTTGACCCTGGCAATGGTTTACACAGTCTCACCACTTTTAGGGCCCAACTGCGTCCTTTTTCAACAGATACTGTGAAGGCAGTTTTAATGCTAAAGCTAGCCACACCGCACGGCGCTTTGCCTGTGCGGGCTTGTGAAATACTTGCGCAGCGCATTCTTCCTTTGCGTTGTTGCTTTGTAGTCAGCTCCCTTGTGATCTGTACATGACAATCTGTACAGGACAAGTATTGGTACGGGAACAAGACTTCAATGGAAGTCTGCGCACTCTGCGAGGTCCATGTTGTTGCAAAATAAAATTTTGCTCGCAATCGTTGTTGGCTGCAAATCCCTGTGACCATGGCAAAATCAGGTCTCCTACCCGAAGCCGCCAAGTATCACCAGTATAAGCAAGAGTATCACCTACATGTACATGTACATGTAGACTGCACAGCCTGACACATTTGCTTTTTTATATTCACTTATCAGCTTATGGGGTAATGTAGGCCTTGAATTCTGGTCAAATTGGACTTTAAATAACCTTTAGAGCAGTTATTTTCAGAAAAACCCGACATTTACGGATAGAGGAAATAATAACTAAAGAAATAAATATCTGCATAGGCCTACTGTGGAATTATAATAAAACCTACTGTAGAAGACACAAAACCACGCTTAAAATGAATTCAACAATAATTAAATGGGTCAGAAACGTGAGGTTGCAATTTTGGACAAAAAGGCATGTGGTAGCCACATCACATTTAAATAGGCAAGAGATACATGTACTGGGCACTCTGCTGACAATCACTGTTCTGTAACCCTTGTAACACTGCAACAAAGTTTGTTGACCCATCTTGTCATTATAGTAATGATCTATTGTACCTACAGATGCAGAACAATCATAGCAATAATGGGGAATCAACTTACATTTGCTTAAGTTGGTCAATCCGCCTGGTATAGTAACTCAGGGTAGTTTGTTCAGCAACCATGGATCTGATTTTGCCAGACAGATACAACGCTTCCTGGTTTCCTCGTTGGATGGTTTGTATGCAGTTTTCAAATTCTGCTTTAACTGCCATTAACAGTGGGCAGTATCCGGGTAAGTACTCCGCAAGCTACAAGAAATAAAATGTGTTATGAATAATTTTAAGAAGGTGGCTCTGTCTGAGACAACTCAATTAAAATCATCCTTTTGGCAACTTAGCTTTTGGGGAGGTACACGCATTTATTAAGTCAGGGTGTATCATTTCTATGCATACACACGCACATGTACCCGCACACCCACAACTGCCCTTACATTTGTATTTTTGTAAGATATTTCTTTTGTTCTTGTGTACCAAAAAATT